>NC_092377.1:77731945-78052287 GCF_030028105.1 Mobula birostris | reverse complement strand
AGTGCCAGGAGGGAGATCAGTGGGGAGGGATGAATGGACAAGGGAGTTGCATTGGGAGCAATCCCTGTGGAAAGCAGAACATGGGGGAGGGGTGGAGGGAGTGAAAGATGTGCTTGGTGGTGGAATCCCATTGGAGATGGCAGAAGCTTTGGAGAATTAGTTGGTGATGGGTGTGGGAGACAATGGCCTGGTGTTCCTTAGTGGGGTCCTGTTTGAGGGGTAAGTAAGAGGAGGTGTCTGAGTGTCGGCGCTGGGCCTCAGCAAGGTAGAGGTCAGACTGCCAGACTACTACAGCACCTCCCTTATCTGCGGGTTTGATGGTGAGGTTAGGATTGGTGCAGAGGAAATGGAGAGCAGAGCGTTCAGAAGGAGTGAGGTTAGAATTGGAGAGAGGTGTGTTGAAGTCTAGATTGTTGATGTACCGTTGGCAGTTAGCAATGAAAAGGTCTAGAACAGGCGGAAGACCAGGGTGGGGTGTCCAGGAAGAGGAGGAGGATTGGAGATGGGAGAAGGTGCGGAGTGGAGAGTCCTTGCCAAAGAAATAGGCTCGGGGAAGGAAGTGGCGAAAGAAGAGCTCAGCATCGTGGTAGGCGTGGAACTCACTGAGGTGTGGGTGCAGGGGGACAAAAGTGAGGCCCTTACCGAGGACAGAATCTTCTGCCTCAGAGAAGGGAGGGTTGGAGGGAATGTTGAGCTGGATAAGAACTGTGATCAGAGGGGGGAAGGGAGTTGGTAGTGTCTCAGGGGAAGGGAGATTTGGGGTGTTCAGGGATGGCGGGGTGAGTGGAAGATGGAGTCTCCGAGGGCCCAAGAGCTGGCAGTGGGACCTGAGAGAGACAGAATTGTGGAATGGTGGTGGGGAAGGGGAGACGGGGGTTCCAGCGGCAGCACGTGAAGATCCGGCCTAGAGATCAAGGCTGGAGGCAAAGTTGGAGGTTGCGCAGTCAGCACTTCGGAGGTGTCCGAGGTCATTGGAACCTGCATTGATGGCAGTGGAGTCCGGGTTTTGATTCTGCTTTGCCCTCATCAAGCTCCTTTTTCACCTTCTCAAAAGACTCAATTTTTTTTAAGGTATGACCACGCTGACTATCCTTAACAGGCCATGCTTTTTCAAATGCATATAAATCCTATACCTGCGAATCCCTTCCAGTACCTTCCCTATCCCTAATTTAAGGCTCTCTGGGTTATAATTACCTAGATTATCCCTATTTCCTTCCTTGAATGAAGTTATAACATTTGCTACTCTCCATTCCTTTGGTACCTCATCCATTTCTCATGAGGATAGAAGTATCTTTATACGTTTTATTTCTTATTGTTTTTGGTCTTAAATTGCATCCGTATAGAAGCATGTTTTGGTAGGCTGGTTAGCAGTTTATGGCAAATCAGAGGACATGTGGGAATGACATTTAACAATAGTGGAGTATGAAACTGATGATTAAAAGCTAATTGTTGATACTCTTATGTAAGGGTTGTTAATCCAATAGTTTTAATTTGTTCTATTTTTAACATCAAAAGGGGAAGTTATGATGACCTGTGCGTCTTGAAGGCAAAAGAATGTTTAGTCTTAAATAGAAACAGCTGTCCCTGTTTATTCATGACATGCATAATACTAATACATAAGCTGTTTAGGCCTCATTCTCTAATGTAAGTGGAAGTGTATACTTAAGATAGGTCATCAAGTATATATGGAAATTACTTCTTTGTCATTTGTATATTCAAGGATTATACCAAGATTTTTAAAAATAGTTTTACACAATTGCAAATATCGTGGTAGAAATTTACCAGTTACAAATGCATAAGGGCATAAGAAATATAAGCAGGAGTAGAAAATTCTGTTCAACAAGATCTTGGCTGATCTTTTATCCTCGGACCACTTTTCTGCACTAACCCTATATTCCTTAATACCAAAAAAAATCTATCTCTGTCTTCAATGCATTCAGTGACTGAGCATCCACAGCTCAGGGTAGATAATTGCAGTCTCTAGCCTCAACATGAAGAAATTTCTTATCATCTCAATCCTGAATGATCTCTTAGTTTGAGACTTAAGCCCTGGTTCTAGGTAATCTAGCCAGGGTAAACATTAGTTCTGCATCCATCCTATCAAAACCGATAAAAATTTGGCACATGTCAATAAGCTCATTTCTGATTTTTCTAAACTCCAGAGTTTAAACGCAGTGTGCTCATACTCATACGCTAGGAATCAGTCAGTCTGTGAATGTTTGATTCAGTCTTATTACCTAAGCTATGGACGTTAGACCTTCATGTTGTATTCCAGTGCAGTCTCCATTAATAGACTTTTTCCTAGACCTTGATTTCTTTCTGATTTTCTTTAGGCACTCATAATGGTAACAGTTGCTAAAAATCTTTTGCCTTTGAAATGTTTTTTTCAAATATTTGAGTCCTCATTTAAACTTGCTTATTAAACCTACATTCATATAACAATATTTAGATTTCACAATTATGGTGAACAAAAATAAATATATGAAAGTAATGTTTCTGGTTATACTGTTCTGTGCAGGTTATATAATCCTCATTTTTTTAAAAAGCATTGGAATTAGTAACTCTTAAGCAAAAATGCATTTCATTTACTTATATTAAGAGACAAATAATCAATTAAATTATTTTTCCTTTCTCGTGTACATGTATTATATTTAACTATGCTTTGTCTAACTCAAATCTGCGTGGTAAACTGCGTAGTGAATTATAGACCTAGAAATTAGTTTCTATGAATAAACTGCAACAAAAATCCCTGTTTGAGATAAAGTCCACTACAGTGCTATCATCTGCAAACTTATAGATGGAGTTAGAGCAGAATCTGGCCATGTAGTCGTGTGTGTACAGGAAGTAGAGTAGGGAGCTGAGAATACAGGTTTGTGCACCATTGTCGTTGCTGTCTGTCCTTACTGATTGTGGCCTGTTGGTCATGAAATCAAAGATCTAGTAGTAAAGAGAGGTATTGACTCCCAGATCTCAGAATTTGAAGATGAGTTTAATGTGCAATTTTGCTTTGAAGGTGGAACTGTAGTCAATAAACATAGTAGTCTTTAATGTCCAGATGCTCCAAAGATGAGTGTAGGGGCAGCGAGATTTTATCTGCATCGACTTGTTTTAGCGGTAGGCGATTTGCTGTGGGTCAAGGTTGTCTGGGAGACAATGCATGCCATGACCAGCCTCTCAAAGCATTTTATGATTATGAATTTCAGAGCCACCAGGTGGCAGTCATAAAGGCATGTTACTTTGTTTGTCTTAGGTACCAGGATGATAGTGGTCTTCTTAAAGTAGGTGTAAACCTCAGAGTTAAGCAGGGTGAGGCTAAAAATGTCAGCAAATACACATACCAGCTGATCTACACAGGTTCTAAGGACACAATCAGGGACTATCTGTGCCAGATGCTTTCAAGGGGTTCACTCACCAGAAATTTGATCTAATATCTGCAGTGGTAGCTGTGGGTTGAAGTGCATTTGAAACTGTTGTGGTGGATGGTGACATTCCAATCCCCTTCTGTTCAAAATATGCAGAGAATGCATTAAGCAGATAGGGAAGGGATGTACTGTTGTCAGCAATGCTACTTGACGTTATTTGTTGCAGCACATATAAGCCATGTGACAACTGACAGCTGGTCTGGCACTCAATTTTGGGCTGGTATTGTATTTTAGCATCCCTGATAGCTTTATAGAGGTCATATCTTGATTTCTTGTAAATATCATTGTCACCTGATTTGAACACCACACTCCTAGATTTCAGTAGGGTTATTTGATGGTTATTCCAGACCTCTCTCCTAATCTTTCTACTTCACTTCCTGCTTCATCCAAAGTACTATGGAGTATTTTCTCTCATGAAAGATATTAAATAAATATTGATACCAGAATTACATTTTCAAATATTCAACAGTTCTGAATAACAGAAGTGAAACTATAGACAATTTCTGTTCTTTATTTTGTCATGTTATTTTCCTCCTTTCCTGATAGTGGGATCATCGAGCGGGGGATTTCCACGAACATCATTTCCCTTCTGATTGTTAAATAACCCTTCCGCGTGTATAATCCCACGTCGTCACATCTCCTGTTATGACTTCAGAGTAGAATCTAGTTCTGTTTATGCCTGATATTGTGGATTCCCCTTGTGTTTCTCTCTACATGAGAAGTTACTTGGTTAAGAGATGAGGAAAGTAAATGAATCTGAGGCTTCAGCCAACACTGTCACTGCATTTGCTGGTTGAAGCAGTTTAAGAAATATTCTTTGTTTGTTGAGATACAACACAGAATAGGCCCTTCTGGCCCTTCAAGCCACTCCAGCCATCAATCCCTCGATTTAATCCGAACCTAATTATGGGACAATTTACAATGACCAATTAACCTACCAACTGGTACGTCTTTGGTCTGTGAGAGGAAACTGGAGAACCCGGAGGAAACCCATGTGGTCGCGGGGCGAATGTACAAACTTTACAGGCAGCAGTGGGAATTGAACCCGTGTTGTCTGTTCTATAAGGCATTGTGCTAACGACTATGCTACCTTGCTGCCCAAATATGGTATTATTACTCTGTCTTCTTTCCTCACACGATCAATTTCTTCAGCCATCTCCTTATCAAGCTCCTGTCCACTGTCATATATTGAGAATTGTAATATATGTCAGTGGATTTGTGTCTTATTTATATACCAATGATTTTATCTCCTTTGGTCAATATAAAGGACATGGCGGAATTTTAGATCAAGGTGGGTGGAGAAGGTCTGGATGGGAGCCTGTAATAAGCTCACTGGTGCTAATAACATCAACTGCCATTCTCAGGTCAGACAACAGATTGATGGAGCCCGTGCTTTTTGTGCGCTAGTGCTGGCTGCCAGAGGAATGACTCCTTTGATCATATGTTTATCTCAAAACACATTATTCAAGTTTCTTTAAGGTAGAACACTCAGGAGAGATTCTTCTTATTCAAAATTTTTGCTTGAGCAGAAAATGTCAGTTCTCTTGAGTGCCATACTCGTCTTTTTGTTTTTCTTTAAAAGAAAATCATGTGTTCAAATAATGTTTTTGAGAACAGACAAAACCACAATGATGTATTTGCTATTACTCTTGAGTTCAGTCAGAGAATGTTTAAATCAACCCTGTTGAGCTACAGTTGTACATGTGGCCAGTTATCGTTCAGGAAAAAAAAACTAAAATAAACTAAAATTAAGCAACACACATAAAAGTTGCTGGTGAACGCAGCAGGTCAGGCCTGAAACGTCGACTGCACCTCTTCCTAGAGATGCTGCCTGGCCTGCTGCGTTCACCAGCAACTTTTATGTGTGTTGCTTGAATTTCCAGCATCTGCAGAATTCCTGTTGTTTGCGTTTTTAAATAAACTAAAATTACTTGTGTTTTGTTACAACAAGCCTTCTCCAAATGGATCATCTCTTCTAACATCTCCGAGTTATCACTCTTCTTAATATGTGCTCTTTTAATCTAGAGAGACAAAGTGGTATGAAAAATCAGTTTGCTCATTAATGCCCGAGGCAAAATGGACCTGGAGCATTCATCAGGTGATGCTATGTATTTTCATGACTAAGTATCCACCCAGATACTCGGTGATGGTGACACAGCTCTATACATCTGATCTTTGTAAATAATTGGCAGGTCAGCAGGACATTTGTCATCCATTATGCTTGGCGTAAGGCCTTGCCAAATTCAGCACTGGACTTCATCTGCTTTCACTCAGTGAGCTGTGGGGATGGTGGGGCAGTTGGATGTATGTAAGCAACTTGCTCATGCCATCAGCTTGAGTTGTTACGACATCAGCAGCCACTTTCAAGTCAAACTAAGGAGCAGTGCAGGCAGTGTTTAGTGGCAACTGATGGTGTTTGTTGCAGAAATGACGGCTGACCCAGTGGAAATTGCATGGTCATCCATAGCAATATTGTAACATCACTAAACCTCTGGAAGAACGAAACAGTTTTTGAAATTGGAAGTGTCAGTAATGCAGCATCTTATTTCAGCATTCTCCCTTGGTCTTGTTTGCTTCTTATCTAATCTTTTGTATGTAATCCAATGTATTAAAGAATATGTTTTGCTTTTCTAATTCTAATTGGTTAAATATGGATGTTATATTTATTGGTTGAGTATTTCAGTAAAATGTCAGTTGAGTAGTAAAAAATAATATATTTTCCATCTTGTGAAAGATCCTGGGTTGAATTAGAACAAGCGAAATCGGTTAGACATCAGCTGGTAACACTGAAAACACCTTGCAACACACACAAAATACTGGAGGAACTCAGCAGGCCAGGCAGCATCTATGGAAAAAAGAAAACTGTCAACGTTTCAGGCTGAGACCCTTCATCAGAACTGGAAAAAAAAAGATGAGCAGTTAGAGTAAGAAGGTGGGGGTAGGGTAGGAAGAAGTACAAGGTAGTAAATGATAGGTGAAAGAGATAAACAGCTGGAGAAAGGGGAATCTGATAGGAGAGGGTAGAAGACTACAGAAGAAAGGGAAGGAGGATGGGCTGGTAAGGAGATAAAGTGAGAGGGGGAAACAGGAATGGGGAATGTTGGGGCAGGGAGAGCAATCACTGGAAGTTCATGCCATCAGGTTGGAGGCTACCCGGATGGAATATAAGCTGTTGCTCTTCCAACCTGAGTGTGGCCTCATCATCGCGGCAGTTGAGGAAGCCACGGACTGACATATCGGAACGGGAATAGGAAGTAGAATTGAAATAGGTGGCCACTGGGAGATCCCATTTTTTTGGTGGACGGAGTGTAGGTACTTGGAGAAGTGGTCTCCCATTCTACGTCGTCTCACCATTATACAGGAGGCCCCACTGGGAACACCAGATACGGTAGATAATCCCAACAGAAGTGTCGCCTCACCTGGAAGGAATGTTTGGGGCCCCGAATGGTAGTGAGGTAGGATGTGTAGGGGTAGGTGTGGTACTTGTTCTGCTTGCAAGGATAGGTACCAGGATGGAAATCAGTGCATAGGGATGAATGGACAAGGGAGTCCTGTAGACGCAATCCCCACAGAAAGCAGAAAGTGGAGGAGAGAGAAATGTGCTAGGTGGTGAGATCCTGTTAGGGATGGCGGAGGTTACGGAGAGTTATGTGCTGGATGTGGAGGCTAGCGAGGTAATGGGTGAGAATAAGAGGAACCCTGTCTCTGGAGGAGTGGCAGGAGGATGGGCTGAGGGAAGATTTGCGCAAAATCACTGATTGTGGCTGAAGGATGGTTGTAGTTGGGAGCTGAATTCCAAGGTGACACGTTGTATTGGAGGGACAGGAAGGTAGGAGGTGGGGGTGGCATGGCTCTGCTGGTAAAGAATGGCATCAAATCAGCTGGAAGATGTGACATAGGATCGGAAGATGTTGAATCCTTGTAGGTTGAGTTAAAAAACTGCAAGGGCAAAAGCACCCTGATGACAGTTATATACAGACCTCCCAACAGTAGCTGGGATGTGGACCACAGATTACAATGGGAAATAGAAAAGGCATATCAAAAGGGCAATATGATAGTCATGGGAGATTTCAGCATGCAGGTCAATTGGGAAAATAAGGTTGGTAATAGATCTTGAGAGTAAGTTTGTTGAATGCCGATAAGATGGCTGTTAGAGCAGTTTGTTGTTGAGCCTAGTAGGAGATCAGCTATACTGGATTGGGTGTTAAGTAATGAACCAGAGGTGATTAGGAAGCTTAAGGTAAAAACACTTAGAGAGCAGTGATCACAATATGATTGAGTTCAACTTGAAATTTGATAGGGAGAAAGTAAAGTCTGACTTAGCAGTATTTCAGTGGAGTAAAGGAAATTACAGTGGTATGAGAGAGGAGTTGGTCAAAGTAAACTGGAAGGGGAGGCTGGCATGGATGACAGCAGAGCAGCAATGGTGAGAGTTTCTGGGAAAAATGAAGAAGGTGTAAGATAGATGTATTCCAAAAATGAAGAAATACTCAAATGGCAAAGTAGTACAACTGTGACTGACAAGGGAAGCCAAAGCAGAAGAGAGGGCATACAACAAAGCAAAAATTAGTGGTGAGACAGAGGATTGGGAAGCTTTTAAAAATCTACAGAGAACAATTTAAAGAATCATTAGGTGGGAAAAGATGAAATATGAAAACAGGCTAGCAAACAATATCAATGTGGATAGTAAAAGCTTGAGAGATGAGAGTGGATATAGGACCGCTAGAAAATGAGGCTGGAGAAATAATAATGGGGAACAAGGAGATGGCAGATGAACTAAATGAGTATTTTGCATCAGTCTTCACTGTGGAAAACACTAGCAGTGTGCTGGATGTTGAAGGGTGCGAGGGAAGAGAAGTAAGTGCAGTTACTATTACAATGCTCTCTGCATTGAAATATACGTAACTCAGAACATTAGGCCCTCAATGCTCAACCTTTTGATTCCTGACATTGTATGTAGCTTAACTACATCTTTCTCCTTAACCAATTCGCTATTGTTCTAGCACTCTGTTTACCACTCCCCTGCACCTATAGTTTAAACACCACCCCCCCCCCGCCCCCACCGTGCAGCACTAGCAAACCTTCCCACTAGATATTAGATTTCTCCAGTTCAGGTGCAAACCATTTCTTTTGTACAGGTCCCACCTTCCCAGGAAGAGAGCCTAATGACCCAAAAATATGAAGCTCTCCCTCCAGCACCATCTCCCTAGCCATGTGTTAAAATGTATGATCTTCCTATTTCTGGTTTGTTTTAGGGTTAATCCAGTTCCAACTCCAACTCCTGGATGCACTTCCTGCAGGTGTAGACTTCAGGGACACTGGAAGTCTCCCTGCCTTTGCAAATGGAGCATTTCACTATCCTGCTGGCATCCCCACTGTTCTAAAAGTTCAATAGGAAAGAAAAGATGTATACATAATGAAAAGAATTACCTATGGCCTACGCCTCTCCTCGCCTAAGCCTCAACTTCCCACTCGTAACAATGGCTGCTCCGCTTAAACCTAACCTATTTTTATTGGATCATGCCAGTGCCTAATTATACATAATCCAATGTCTCCTCCGGAAGTATGGTATGCAAACTGTGCCGACTGTCCCTGTTTGCTTCTTTTAAATTCTCTCTTTTTCTCTCTGTCCCTCTGCACCATCTAATGTTTCCTTGGAAACTGTGGTGCACAAAGAATGCTGACTGCCACTGCTCACTTCTTTTAAATTCTCTCTCCCTCTACGCAAACCTCAGGAACTGTGGCATGCAAAATGTGCCAACTGCCCCGCTTGATTCTCTTAAACGCTTACTGTACGCAATCCATTGTCTCCTTGGGAACTGCGGTGTGAAAAAATTAAGGGGTTATAAGAAAGGCACAGGAATGAAAGAGAAACGGAGGGTTATGGGCTATGTATGAGGGAAGGATTAGGTTGGTCGTGGAGTAGGTTAAAACGTTTGCACAACACTATAGGTCAGAAGGCCTGTACTATGCTGTACTGTTGTGTGTTCGAACTGAGGATAAATAAAAACAAGTAGAAAAGCATGAGATTCAATTGGAAGTAGGGAAAAGGAAGGGAGGCTACAAAATGTACTGTCTCTATTGGCAGTATTTTCACTGCCAGGTTGTTCATCAGTAATACAAGGTCAACCACATTCCCCCATTTATCAATTGTCTTACTTTCTTTTCCTATCTCTTGTTACTGCTGATCATGTTTCTGCCAATAAAAGAACACCTGAAAGTAGATGTTAAAACCTGATGTTGTACACTCACTGACCACTTTATTAGGTACCTCTTCTGCACACCACTGTTATAAGGTTTTTTTTTTAGCTACTATCATCTTCTTGTCAACTTAAAAACAGCCTGGCCATCCTCTTCTGACCTTTCTCATTAACAAGGCATTTTTGCCCACAGAGCTGCCAGTCACTGGATGTTTTTTTTTTGTTTTTTGTACCATTCTCTGTAAACTTTGGAGCAGTGGTTCCCAAATATTTTTGGGTTACTGCCTCCAGAGCACATTCCCAATGCCCCCTCTCCTGTTTCAGCCATTACATAAAAACTATAAAGAATTTTGGTTTACAATGTACATTGACAAATAACTGCAAAAATTATTTAAAGGTATAAAATAAAATTATTTAATTGCAATAAAAATAAGTTTCATCAACAATTTTAGAGCTTACATTAATAATCCAACTATTCACGTGGAAATGAACAAACAGTTGAAGTTTCAGACTGAGACGCTTCGTCAGGACTGGAAAGGAAGGGGGAAGATGCCAGAATAAAATGGTGGGGGGAGGAGAAGGAGGATAACTAGAAGGTGATAGGTAAAGCCAGGTGGGTGGAAAAGGTAAAGGGCTTAAGATTAGAAGGAGAAATCAATATTAGAAGGCGTCCAGTGCCCCCAATGTGGCCTCTTCTACATTGACGAAGCCCGTCATAAATTGGAGGACTACTTTATCAAGCACCTCCACTCCATCCACCTAAAGTCAAACTTCCCAGTAGCCCAACATTTTAATTCTCATTCTCATTCCCATTCCAGTATATCGGTCCATGGCCTCCTGTTGTGCCATGGTGAGGCCACATCAGGGTGGAGGTGCAACACCTTATGTTCCTTCTAGGTAGGTTCCAACCAGATGATAAGAACATTGATTCTCCTTTCTGAAAAAAAATACATTCCCCCTCCCCCTTTCTTCTATTCCCCACTCTGGCCTATTATGTACCTCTTCTCATCTGTCTATCACCTCCCCGGTGCATCTCCAACTTCCCTTTCTTCTATGATCCACTCCTCTCCTATCAGATTCCTCCCTCTCCAGCCCTTTACTTTTTCCACCCACTTGGTTTCACCTATCACCATCTAGCTATCCTTCTTCCCCTCCCCTCACCTTTATATTCTGGCACCTTCCCCCTTCCTTTCCTGTCCCAAAGAAGGGTCTTGGCCTGAAATGTTGCCTATTTGTTCATATCTATGGATGCTGTCTGACTGCCGAGTTCCTCCCAACGTTTTGTGTGTGTTGCTTTGGATTTCCAGCATCTGCAGAATTTCTTAGGTTTATATTCACTACGTTGTTTTTTCATCTTTCAATGAGGTTGATGGACTTGGTGCAGTAATATCAGCTTCGCAACATCGAGCTGAATGGCACTCAGGAGTCTCAGATGACCACGTCCAGTAACTTGCAGTCTGTTTCATTGCTTTGAAAGAAAGTAGGCGACTGCACTGAAACCACACCCCATTAAATATGCTGTTGTAAAGGCAATAAAAAATATCTTGACCTTTTTCACAGTGCAGGATAGTGTTGAGAGATTTCTTTCTGCAACCAAGAGTCCTGATATGATTTTTTGGAACCATGACTTCAGCTCAAAGACATTTTGCAGTGAGATCAATCTTTCCTCCATCCTTCCTGTTAATTACTCATTACAAGGAATGGATTTATTGCCCACCCTGGAACTTGGATCAAGAGAAGATCCTGTAATCTCTCTGACATGTCTTTATACAGCTCACCCAGGCAGGCACAGTATAGTTGAAAATCATCATCTGGTATTCTTTCTTTCTCTTCCAACTCAGAGAGGCTTGGCAATGGCAGTTTATCAGTTTCAAAAAGTGCATAAAAGAATCTCAGGTAGTTTTCTTTTGAGAGCCATTTGACTTTTGTGTGCAACAGAAAACAAACTGTTCATCATTCTCAATACAAAGCTCTTGAAGTAGTTGAAAATTGAAAACATGGGACTTGATTTTATTTGCCTCTGTGATAACAGTATTTAATGGTTTGTGGAGCCGGTCCCTTCGCTTTTTTTTTGAGACAAGATGTTGTCTGTGAATTACATAGTGAATGATAATTATGTTACGTACAGTTTTTTCAAGAAAGTTCATTGATGATGCCCCATTTGCTGCACAAGTAAGAATATTGGTGAGTGGAATATCTTTCTCTTCACCTTTGTCCCCTCAGTGAGTCTACGCCCACAATGACGCTGAGCTGTTCTTCTGCTGCCTCCTTCTCTGTGTTTACTTCTTTGGCAAGGACTCTCTAGGCCACACCGATGACCCTTTCTCCCATATTCAACCTTGTTCCTCTTCCTGGACACTCTGCTTTGATCTTCTGCCTGTTCTTTGATCTTTTCATTGCTAACTGCCGACAGGGCATCAACTGTATTGACTTTACCACTCCTCACTCCAATTCTAACCTCACTCCTTCTGAGCACACTGTTCTCCACACTATCCCAACCTCACCAACAAATCCACAGATCCTGGTACTTATCAATGTAAGTGGCACAATTACCTTACCTGCCTCGACATCTCCTCTCTCACTACCATTCAGGGCCCCAAACAGTACTTCCAGGTGATGCGACACTTCAACTGTGAGTTTGTTGGGGTCATCTTCTGTACCCAGTGCTTCTGGTGCGGCCTCTTGGATATTGGTAACACTCAACATAGATTGGGAGACCGCTTCTCTGAGCACCTACACTCCATCTGCCTGACAAAGTAGGATCTCCCAGTGGCCACCCATTTCAATTCTACTTCCCATTCCCACTCAGACATGTCAGGCCATGGGCTCCTCTACTGCCGTGATGAGGCCATGCTCAGGTTGATGGAGCAACGCCTTGTATTCCGTTTGGGTAGCCTCCAACCTAATGGCATGAACATTGATTTCTTGAACTTTTGGTAATTGCTGCCCCCCCCCCCCCATCCCTCTTCACCGGTCCTATTCTCATTTCCCTCTCTCACCTTATCTCCTTACTCACCCATCAGCTTCTCCCCCTTCCCTTTCTCCCATGGCCTTCTACCCTCTCCTATCAGATTACCCCTTCTCCAGCCCTTTATCTCTTTCACCTATCACCTACTACCTTGTACTCTTCCTACCTTCACCCCAGCTTCTGGCTCTGACTTCTCGTCTTTTTTCCTAGTCCTGATGAAGGACCTCAGCCCGAAACGTCGACTGTTTACTCTTTTCCATAGATGCTACCTGGCCTGCTGAGTTCCCCCAGCATTTTGTGTGTGCTGCCCAGAAATAACACAATTTCTTCAGTCCAAATTTCTCATGATATACCAAATACAGAAGTGCCACATTGCTTTTCAACAACTATAACGAGCTTTAGGCAAAGTCTAAGAGAACGGTGGGTTAGCAGGAGATGCAGTGATTATGTGATTATTGTAATTATGAGGCACTGAGGATCAAATATAATAAGTAATTCATTTATTAAATTAAGCCTGTAATCCTTCATCTGTCCCCCTTGCTACTGAGCTTCCCCCCCCCACCCCATACCCCTTTATCTTATCATCACCCACTCTGAGAACCTCTTTTCTAGAGACAATTCAAAATTCCAGGTTTCTTCCAGGTGCTCCGGTTTCCTCCCACAGCCTAAAAACGTACTAGTTTGCAAGTCAATTGGTCATCATAAATTGTCCTGTGATTTGGCTGGGGTTAATTTGGTGAGTTGCTGCGTGGCGCGGCTCAAAGGGCTGGCAGGGCCTGTTCCGTGCTGTACCTCTAAATAAAAACTAGAAAATAAGTAACATTGATGCATAAAATCTTAGAAGCTGAGCCCTCTAGAAAGAAAGTCAAAAGCAGTTAACATACAGAACTGCTCTAGTGGCCATTTTTAAGCAGCATTGACTAATAGTGCATTCTGTGATTTTTAGAATATCCAATTGATCTATTCAGTGATGCAAGCAGGACCAGTTGTATGCATTAATCATTGAAATAAATAGGTAATAATCTTTAATATTTTGCCTTTAGTTCAATGAAAAATTGCAGGTTACTCAGATGGATTGGTCCCTACACCTGTTTTCACATGTTACCTGGTCTTTAGTCACACCATAATTCAGTGGTTTAAAAATAGCCCATGTTAGTTGCTCCATGTAGTGTAATAAATAACAATGGCTGTTACTATTGCAAAGACCATCTGAGTTGGGAGCACAGGGTGATGCTCTGTTTCTATTTCCTTGGCACAATACATTGAATTTGAAATCCATGCAAAAGTATGTTCTTGGATCTGAGAATCTGTTTTAGGTCATTATACTAAGCAACCTTCACTTTCAAATAAATGTAATTTTAATTTCCTTCTGAATATTGACTATTATTCAGTTTTTAAAAGTATATTTCTCCCTGGCACTTACAGAAATGTGTACAGAAAAGAGTAGCAATAAATTAAATATTCCCTTTCAACATTTGTGTTGAAGTTGAGAAGTTGCTGCAGTTTATAATTAGATGTATTATAATGCATATATAGAATTTGTTCCATCATATTCTTTTACTGTTAGTATCGTGTAGCTTTTTTTTGTGCTGTGTCACATATGAAATTAACCAGTTAAAGCTGTGACAAGCCTCAGCTTGCTTTGCATGATCATTGAATGCCAAGCCCAAATACCATACATTTTTATTAATGCAAAATAACTTTTGTTTTATGCACCCTCTGTAGGTGTCCTCCTTCTACCTTTTTGGAATGTTGTTTTGTTCATTGCACTTCAGAGGTATTATGATCTGTTTTATAGCTTTCCATAACCCTTTGCTACTGTATGGTTTTATCCTTACCTTGTAGGTCCAGCTGGAACTATGAGGGGTGATTGATAAGTTTGTGGCCTAAGGTAGAAGAAATCAATTTTAGAAAACCTAGCACATTTATTTTTCAACATAGTCCCTTCCTACATTTACACACTTAGTCCAGCAGTCGTGGAACTTTCTTTGTAGAAGTCGGCGTCTTGGACCTCCAGAAGTGGTCCACAGCAGGGGTGATTGATAAGTTTGTGGCCTAAGATGGAAGGAGATGAGTTGTTAACTTCAAACTTTCTGCATAATCACTCAAAGAGTTGAATTGCATGTGCATATAACGAGAGCTGTATAACTCATCTCCTAAACACAAAATACTCTGCAGATGCTGGGGTCAAAGCAACACGCACAAGTGTAACTCATTTCCTTCCACCTTAGGCCACAAACTTATCAATCACCCCTGCTGTGGACCACTTTCTGGGGGTCCAAGATGCCAACTTCAACAAAGAAGGGATCCATATGCTCCACGACCGCTGGACTAAGTGTGTAAATGTAGGAAGGGACTATGTTGAAAAATAAATATGCTAGGCTTTCTAAAATTGACACCGTCTACTTTAGGCCACAAACTTATCAATCACCCCTCGTATATGACATGCAAATTATTTAAAAGCTGCTAATATATTCATTATGTCAGCGAAACATTTAAACTGTAAAACCTCTTTTATTAAACGTTAAGGATTGGACTATTTTGCAAAGAATATTTATTTCAGGTTTTTGTATTTGTTAAATCACTTTGCTATTTTCTTGGAGAATGATTAGACATTTCATAAATTAAGGTAAAAATTTTGTACTTGATGCATTGGCAATAGGTCAGTTACTTTGCCTGTTTAGAAGTTATGTCTATTTACTTTTGTGGTCCAGAATTTTACTGTCAGCTATAAGGCTAAGGTGCTTTTTGTTGGCATGGAAAAATAATCCCCATTAAGATCCTGTACCCTGTGTACAGAGAGTTTAAAATTTGCCAGCTTAAATTTTGCCAGTGCCACTGCAGTATCAGGTGTCGGTCAGTTTGGTGGGAATTCCTAATGCCTAGCAACTAATATCACTAATCTACTTTACCAATTACATTAACTAATTTTCACAGACTGGAAGGAGTTTTTTTCATTAGCTTTTTAAGCTTTATAAGGAGTACCAACTAAAGACTGCAATATGCATATAATTTATTAAAAAAATAGAAGTTAAAAGGCTTTAATCTTTTTATAAATTGTTAAAATCCCTTGTACATGAAAATGTAAGAAATATAACTATAGATAAAGTCTAGTTCTTTCAGAGTCAGATAATTTGTTAATCAAATGTCAATAAAAACTTCAACATTTACAATGAGACTAGATAGCTTTAAAAGGTTTAAATATGCATTGTTTCCAGTGATTTTAGTTTGCATCCTTTGAGGAAGACTGCTAACAGCACAGCTTGTTAAGGGTTTTTGGAACTCTGACACCAGCTTTAATATTTCTGTGTAAAAACGCACACAATCTGCTGACGGTTGATGAAGTATTGATTGAAAAAGCCAGAAGCTTTGCCCTTAATGCTGGTGCAAATTCTGCGCCATGTGGCATTTTTATCTGTTTTATTAAAACATTTGATGTAAACTTTTGAATCTGTTGCATTTTGACTAGAAAAATGCTAGTAGAGTTTTTTTTCCTTAGTTTTAGTTACCTTGAAGTGATTATTCCACTCTCATCTGAAGCAATTTTAACACCTTGTTACTATAGTTTTTGCTGTTTGATTGAGAGATGTGAAATGAATTTGTGCTGCCACATAGGACAGATTGCACAATTGAAACAAATGGTGGTGGATTCGCTTAGGTATTGTTCTTTATTTTATTCAACATTGTTTTCAACAGAAGTAAATCTTTTTTGAGAAGCGTACAGCTATAGATTTTGTATGAATAAAAACAATGCTGTAAAATATGCAAAATGTCACTGGAAAATTGGTATAATAGAGGTTTTGTGGTACAGAATTATATGGTCTAAAAATAGATGCTGACCACCTAATTATGAGATCTAATATTTAGCACATTGCCATATTTTTATCATATGAAGTAAAAATAGAACTTTAAGCAGAACAGTGCATTCCTTTTAATCAACAAGCATCTGTGCCCATCATTGTGCTGTTTTGTTTGTTAAAGTTGCTTAATTAATGCTTAGGGGAAGGATTACTATAACAACCAAAATGTTTGTAAAGTTATTTGTCTTGTAGTATATGAGACAGTTGCAGATACTCTAATTTCATTTATGCATCGGCTATTCTAAACAGTGTCTGATTAAGTTTGAGGAAGATCACAAGATATAGATCCTTATTAGTTCAGTGATTGCATTGACTTGTATTCCATGTCATGTCCTTTGACTTTGCTTGCAACAGCTTCCCTTTGTGGCTCATTTCCAGCCTGAGGGAGTTTACATAATTCCTTCAGTAGAATTTTCAGCAGTTCCCACAGTGTCAAGGGCTGACTCATACATCAGGCTTTTAATTGAACAATTCTGCATCTATTTTGTGTGTTTGTTTCATGTTTTGTTTTGTTTTAAAACTACTCTGGGGAATCAGGAGAGAGAAACACTTTTGACCTACCCAGACTGTGACCACTTGTTTCAAGAACTTGTCTTTGTTAACGCTTTCAGAACTATAGAAATGTTACAGGATTTCTCATTTATATCTTACGCTGTAAGTTCACTACGAATCACTAAGAATTAAGAAACATGCCACTTATTTCCTTAAGTTCTAAATTTAGAATTGAAGGAAACCTCATTTTCATTTCAGTAAAAAAAAAGTTTTTGAAGTTGAGCTCGGAGTACTTGAGAATTACAACTACTGTTTTATTTGGAATGGGAAAAGATACAAGACAAGAGACAATAGGTGCAGGATAGGCCATTCGGCCCTTCGAGCCAGCACTGCCATTCACTGTGATCATGGCTGATCATCCACAATCAGTATCCAGTTCCTGCCTTATCTCTATAACCTTTGATTCCACTATCTTTAAGAGCTCTATCCATCTCTTTCTTGAAAGCATCCAGAAACTTGGCCTCCACTGCCTCCTGGGGCAGAGCATTCCACATATCCACCACTCTCTGGGTGAAAAAGTTTTTCCTCAACTCCGTTCTAAATGCCCTACCCCTTATTCTTAAACTGTGGCCTCTGGTTCTGGACTCACCCATCAGTGGGAACATGCTTCCTGCCTCCAGCGTGTCCAGTCCCTGAATAATCTTATATGTTTCAATAAGATCCCCTCTCAGCCTTCTAAATTCCAGTGTATACAAGCCCAGTTGCTCCAATCTTTCAACATATGACAGTCCCGCCATCCCTGGAATTAACCTTGTGAACCTACGCTGCACTCCCTCAATAGCAAGAACGTCCTTCCTCAAATTTGGAGACCAAACTGCACGCAATACTCCAGGTGTGGTCTCACCAGGGCCCTGTACAGCTGCAGAAGGACCTCTTTGCTCCTATACTCAATTCCCTTTGTTATGAAGGCCAGCATACCATTGGCTATCTTCACTGCCTGCTGTACTTGCATGCTTGCTTTCAGTGACTGATGTAGAAGAACACCTAGATCTCATTGTACTTCCCCTTTTTCTGACTTGACTCCATTTAGATAATAATCTGCCTTCCTGTTCTTACCACCAAAGTGGATAACCTCACGTTTATCCACATTAAACTGCATCTGCCATGCATCCGCCCACTCACCCAGCCTGTCCAAGTCACCCTGTATTCTCATAACATTCTCCTCACATTTCACACTGCCACCAGCTTTGTGTCATCTGCAAATTTGCTAATGTTACTTTTAATCCCTTCATCTAAATTATTAATGTATATTGTAAACAGCTGCGGTCCTAGCACTGAACCCTGCAGTATCCCACTGGTCACCACCTGCCATTCCGAAAGGGACCCGTTAATCGCTACTCTTTGTTTCCTGTCAGCCAGCCAATTTTCAATCCATGTCAGTACTCTGCCCCCAATACCATGTGCCCTAATTTTGCCCACTAATCTCCTATGTGGGACTTTATCAAGAAACAGCATAGGTTCACAAGAAACATTTTTGAGTTAGTGAGTTGTTGAATGTTGACAATTTCTCATGACTTACATAGAAAAGTAATGAAATAAATAGTGTAATAAGTATTATAGTATGATGTCGTGTGTTTTTCATTACATAATGTTCAGTGAGAGATTTTGGATGTGAAATGGGTATCACAATGACAGGTCACCTGATATTTTTGCTGCATGTAAGAGCCAAAAGGGCATATATGCACAGACTTCAGCTTCGGATCCTAGGAATTTTACAGTGATGAAGCTCCCATTAGTAGTTGCTATACATCAGAAATGCAGTATGGTGTCTGTATTCCTTAGGATTTCAGATAGTCTGATTTGGCACTAATGCTGCCATTTTAGAGCTCAACTTTCCTGGCAATACTTTCCCTTAATTCGATAATGAAACTTATTTAAGCAGTAAAGACTTATTCCTTGTTTCACTGAACTTACTCCCTCCCATCCACAACACTGTATCCATCTCAGTCAGAGCAGTGCAAGCTAATGTTGCCCTGATATGGTCTGATTTTATCCAGGTTGAAGCTGGGTATATTTCGAGAATCTCATTATTTAGATCCAGACTGTGCAAGGAAGATAATGGACTCTCCACTCGAAGACAATTAACCATATTACATTCACTTACCAAAGATCAAGCAAGCGAGAACTTGGGCTTCCCAATGATGCTGACCACCTCATTATGAGATCTAATATTTAGCACATTGCCATATTTTTATCGCTTGCAACTTGCTGCATGTTGACTACTGTGCACCAAAGCCAAAAGAGATTCCATTCTCTTTGCATTCAACTGGTGTTCAATCAAAGGCGGGGAAATGTGCAGGTAAAATAACAGGCATTTACCTGTACGATTCTCTAGGCTTCGTCACACACCAAATGAATGATAAGGGAGTTGAATCCCTTTGGATTTGGTACACAAGAGTCGATGTGTGTGTAGTTATTAATACCATTGTTCTATGGCAGTTCATTGTGTCAGCTGCACTGGAACAGCCATGTCATTCCTTATTTGCTAATGGTGTGACAAATTAGAGCAGTGTGCATCCCATGCATACATAGAGGTTGATACATTGAGTACTGTGTGGTATGCAAACCATTGGGATGCTTTCCTTGCATACACTGCTAGTTCTGCAAATATGCATAGTGAACATTATGATTCACAGTGATCTCTACAAACTACAAAATCATGCTAGTTAGATGGTCCTTAACATGCCTTGCTTAAGGACACGCCTCACCCAAGGCTCGAACTAATGACCTTCAAATCACTAGACGAATGCCTTAACTACTTGGCCATGCACCAACACAAAATACATGTAGGTCACTATATACTATCCAGAGATTAATTTTCTTACAGGCATTCACAGTAGAGCAAAGAAATTCAATAGGATCGATGTCAGACTGACAAAGAACCAGTGTGCTACAGAAGATAAACTGTGCAAGTGCAAAATAAATAAATTTTACTGAGAATGTGAGTTGTAGAGTCCTTGAAAGTGAGTCCATAGGTTGTGTAATCAGTTCAGTGTTGAGGTGA
This sequence comes from Mobula birostris, assembly GCF_030028105.1. Lineage (NCBI taxonomy): Eukaryota > Metazoa > Chordata > Chondrichthyes > Myliobatiformes > Myliobatidae > Mobula > Mobula birostris. Next base: position 78,032,281 of record NC_092377.1, on the reverse strand, counting down.
GTTATCCACGCTGATTCAGGAGGGTAATAACTCATGATTTTAGGGTAATAACTGTTCCTGTGTGTGATCAGGGAGCGGGAAGAGGAGGAGGTAGTGCAGGTGTTGAACCATCTTTCTGCCTTTTTCAGCTCCAGAAGTGTGTGAACAGCCACTTGAAGTAATTTAAGATTTAAGATTGTTTATTATCATTTTTTAGTTACGGAAGTGTAAAGGAGGTCATATTGATTGTTGCTCTGGATCCAATGCAGCATAAAAAAGTACAATAAAAATACAAAATAAAATATTTGCTATTAATTATGTTATTTATCTATTAAACATGATTAATCTTAAATTAACTCCCTATAAGAGGAAAATCTTGCCTGACAAATCTCTTGGAATACTTTGAGGAAATAACAGGCAGAAGAGACAAAAGATAGTCAGTGGATGTTACTTATTTGGATTTTCAGAAGACCTTTGACAAGGTGCCCCACATGAGACTGCTTAACAAGGAAAATGCCCATGGTATTACAGGAAAGATACTAGCATGCATAAAGGATTGGCTAACTGGCAGGAGGCAAAGAGTGGGAATAAAAGGGGCCTTTTCTGGTTGGCTGCCAGTGACTAGTGGTATGTCGCCAAAGTCAGTGTCGGAACAACTTCTTTTCATGTTATATGTCACTGATTTGGATGAAGGAATTGATAGCTTTGGGGCCACGTTTGTAGACGATATGAAGATAGGTGGAGGCACAGGTAGTGCTGAGGAAGCAGAGTGTCTGCAGGAGACCTTAGATAGATTTGGGGAATGGGCAGATGGAATATAGTGTAGAGAAGTGCATGGTCATGCACTTCAGCAGAAGGAATAAAGGTGTGGACTATTTTCCAAATGAGGAAAAAATTCAAAAATCAGAGGTACAAAGGGATTTGGGAATCCTCATGCAGGATTCCCTAAATGTTAATTTGCAGGTTAAATCGATGATAAGGAAGGCAAATGCAATGTTAGCATTCATTTCAAGAGGACGAGAATACAAAAGCTTTATAAGACATTGATCAGACCATATTTGGAGTAATGTGAGCAGTATTGGTCCAGAGGAGGTTCACAAGAATGATCCAGGAATGAAAGGATTAACTTACGAGGAGCATTCAATGGCTCTGGGCCTGTACTCGCTGGAGTTCAGAAAAATGAGGGGGTATCATTAAAACTTATCGAATATTGAAAGGCCTAGAAAGAGTAGTTGTCGAGAGGATGTTTCTTATAGTGGGTGAGTCTAGGACCAGAGGGCACAGCTCAGAATTTAAGTATGTCCATTTAGAACAAAGATGAGGGAATTTTTCTTTGGAAAAATCTGTGGAATTCATTGCCACAGTCAACTGTGCAGACCAAGTCATTGGATATATTGAAAGCAGAAGTTGATAGATTCTTGATTAATCAGGGTGTCAAAGGTTACGGGGAAGATAGAAGAATGGGGTTGAGAGGGATAATAAACCAGCCATCATGGTATTTCAGGGCAGACTGGATGAGCTAAATAGCCAAATTCTGCTCCTACCTCTTATTTATCTACAATGAAAAAGTAAAAATCATCATAAAATAAATGCCTTTAAACAAATTTAAGAATGCAATTATGTCTTTTCGCTTTTAAGCATAAACTATATCATGTAGGGCATTCATTTAATTTCTTTTAGCAATGCTGCCATGCTTTATATGTTGTTTTCCTAGCAGCCTCATCATTTCTATGGCAAGTTCAGTAAGTACTAGTGGAGGAGACTGTTGATGTCCTTGGAGACTGAACTCCAGTGATTCTAGCCTGATCGACCTTGTTTCAAATTGCACTGCCGTGGCATGGGCAGCAATAACATAGGTTGACCATTGAATTGGTTGATTGACTGATGGCAGTCAACAAAAACATCAACAAAGTAGCTAAGATATGATTTTGTGTTTCTCAGAGGTTGACTACTGGCATTGGACTCCACAGTTAACTCCTCACAGTACCTTTTCAATTGTGCATCTGGAAGGCCTCCTGTTGACACAGGACATCACTCCTAATGTCTGCCGGTTGTTCCTAGGATATATGTGTGGACTCAGGAAACCAACCCTCTCTTGGGTTCAGTTATTTGCATTGGTCCCCAGTCTGATTCATTTCCTGTATGATTGCAGTTACCTGCTGCACCCATAGTGCACTTCCCCTTTAAGAGACATATGCTAAGTTTAACTAATGCTGGCAAGTTATAATTTTCAGTTTCCTTGTGAAGCCTGCAGTCAATCAACTGTTTATGCTGACTGCATGCAGAAATCATTGTAATGAGCATGTAGCTGGCATATTGCCTACAATGCAATCAATGGACATTGGTTGGTAGCATCTAGTCAGCTTCATGCCTGTTCTCAAGTATCCAATTTAGACGTCAGTATATTGATAGTTTCGTAGCATATGCTAAGCCCAATCATGCATTATATTGTTGAGATCATGCAGGTCCTGAAAAGTTGTTAAGAAATATTTTCATAGTGATGGAGTAAGGAGGTAGCCTAATGTGGAATCCAGTGGAAGCTAGAAATCATTGTGCTGAGCTGACTGTGTGACTGAATTGAGACCTTTTACCACTAGGGCATATTCTATTCTACTAGTCAGGAACATTTTGATATGCTCAGTAGGCCTAAATATTTCATGCTTTCCCAACTGGATCCTACATAAGTGAAGTCAGAATTGATCTGAATTACTTCTGAATGGACCTAGCCTGGCAGCACGAAGTTTCTCCTAGTTGTTTACTGATTGCTCATTTGGTTATTATCTGTTTCCAAGAGCATATATGATGTGGTTGATGTTCGAAATGGGAATCCCAAGTTGATGTATTTGCATGCTGTTATTAGATGGGCATTGATACTGAGTTTATGTTATCTGGAAAATCAGGATAGCAAAGATGCATACATCGGGATTATCTTTATTGAATACAGCTTGGCATTCAACACTATCATCCTCTCAAAACTAATCAATAAGTTTCAAGACCTCAACGTCAATACCTCCTTTTGCAATTGGATCCTTAATTTGCTCCCTTGCAGACTCCGGTCTGTTCAAATTGGCAACATCTCCTCCACAATCTTCCTCAGGACTGGTGCACCACGAGGCTGTGCTTAGTCCCCTGCTCTACTCACTTTATACTAACGAGTGTGAGGTTAAGCACAGCTCCAATGCTTTGAGATTGCAGACTTATCACTGGTGTTGGCCGAATCAATGGTGGTGACGAATCAGCATATAGAAAGGAATTTGAAAATGTGGCTGAATAGTGCCACAACAGCAACCTCACACTTAAGGTCAGCAAGACCAAGAGCTGATTATTGACTTCAGGAGGAAGAAACCCGAGCTCCATGAGCCAGTCCTCGTCAGAGGATCAGAGGTGGAGAAGGTCAGCAGCTTTAAATTCCACCATGTTATCATTTCAGAGGATCTGTACTGGGCCCAGCACATAAGTGCAATTATGAAGAAAACACAACACCAGTGCCCTTGAATGGAAATGCCGACTAAATGTAGTGGATATGGCCAGTCCCTCTTTACCATTGAGCACATCTGCATAGTGCGCTATCACAGGAAATCAGTATCCTTCATCAGAGACCCCCTCCATCCAGGCCAAGCTCTCTTCTTGCTGCTGCCTTCAAGAAGGTGGTGCAGGAGGCTCAGTACCCATACACTGGGTTCATGAACAGTTATTGCCCCTCAACCATCAGGCTCTTGAATCACAAGGGCTAACTTCACTCACCCTGTCGCTGAACTATTCCCACAACCTGTGGACTTGCTTTCAAGGACTCTTCATCTCATGTTCTCAATACTCATTATTTGTTTATTTATCTTTCTCTTTTGTATTTGCAGAGTTTGTTGTCTTTTGCACATTGGTTGTTTGTTTGCCCTTTGGGATGTGGTCTTTCATTGATTCTGTTATGTTTGGATATACTGTGTATAGCCGCAAGAAAATAATTCTCAGGTTTGTATATAGTGACATATATGTACTTTGATAATAAATTTGCTTTGAACTTTGATGTACCTAACTGTGCCTCACCCACACTTAGTATGTTTACTTAACGTAAACAGCAATTGTAGGTGAAATTTGAGATAATGCAGCTTAGTAAAAATAATTGTTTTTGTATTGAAAGCAAAATCAATTATTCTTATCAAGATGTATTATTGCACTATTAATTTTTTTTACTCTGTGTCTAGCAATAAACTTAAATTCTTTGAAGATAATGGAAATGTGAAAATTGGGATCAGCTGGATTTTTGTAGTGGATCAGCTCAAGCTGTGGTATGGCATGCAGCCAAATAAAATTGATTTGGTAGAATGCAGCCAGTTCACTCTGATGCCAACATTCAAGATTTTTAATTATCTTTTTTAAAAAAAGGCACAATGTAACAAATGTGTAGATGGAATATATCCCACTCCAGTAATCATATCAAAGTGAGTGTTGCAGGAGCAGTTAATTTTTTTACATTAGTTTGACCATCCCTTTTGTCAATAAAAGTATCCATGATATGACCTTAGATGTCTTGTCCATACCTGACCTGGAAGTGCTAATGCTGATTGTAGGTGACTTATGAAAAGTGCTTCATTTCCTTGATGATGCTATGGATATTTGGATATTGCACAGTGTGATAAACAATTGTTTTGTAGTTGGTGTCGTTTCTATCAGTTTGTGTATTTTTTTAGTGAAATGCTTTTTTTTTTGATAGATTACCAAACATGGAGCTTCAGAATATTTTACCGGTAAATCAGAAATGAAAAAGCCTTGCAATGTCTCTGTCTCAGTTGAGAAGAAGAAAGAAGCTTTGAAGCAAATGTATGTATTGCTACGTGATTGGATATAGAATTGTTCCTGACTGTAAAATAACAAGCCCAACAGTTTGGTCCTTTACTCAAAGGAAATGTTGAATTATGCAGTTGTTGAAGTGAAACATAAATTGTTTATTTTAGAATTTGTGCAAATAAGCCAGCATTTTCTGCTCAGTTGAACGAATAAACTCTTCTCGAGCTTCAGGCCGGGTACAGGTAACGATTATAACTGACATTTCGATGACAAACTCTGCCATCTTCTTCAGGGATGAAAGCACTAGATCCTTTTTTTAAACCCAGTTGAATTCCATTCATTTGAAAATACTGTTTTGCTAATTCTTGTTAGAGATCTAGTTTTATCCTTCTTGGCAAGTATATCAGGTCTTACATTATTTTGATCAATAGTTATTGCAGTTCTGTTTTCTTTCCTGATACCGAAGACAGAGAATGTTTTTCTATATGCCGTTTTGCATTTTTAATATTAATGTGTATTGAGCTGTAACTTTTTCATTCAGATAATCTCATCACCTTTCGATCCTTTGAGAGTTATTGTTTGAAATACAACATCTTGAACTTTATGATGCTTTAACGAAATGCTTCATATTTCTCAACATTTCGTTCAGCACATTCATCTGCATTTCACTCAGACAGAACTGAAGTCAAATTTAATTTTACTGACAGCAGGAGTGACAGAACACAATTCTAAATTAGTATCTCTCCTCTGCATATTCATTTACTGTTTGACAAATTACAGTACACACTAAGGTCGAAGTATTCCACTACCATGAAAGCTCTTGGAGAGTAACAGCAGTATTATACTCTATTTCCAATTTCACTTGTGTTTAATGTTGTATTGACCAGAAAATGCTTCACCTCCCTCACGCCCTTTAAGATTCTCAAAGCTCACCATTTTGAGTACCACTCCTAATATTTCCTCAATTAGATTGGCATCTAATTGATTACCTGGGGGAAGCAACAGTGGTCGAGCCTCTGACAGAATCTGGCCTTGTGGCTCAGAAGGGTAGGGAAAGGAAGAGGTTAGCAGCAGTGATAAGGGACTCTATAGTTAGGGGGTCAGACAGGCCATTCTATGGATGCAGGAAAGAAAAATGGATGGTAGTTTGCCTCCCAGGTGCCAGGGTCCGGGATGTTCTGATCGCATCTTCGATATCCTGAAGTGGGAAGGTGAATAGCCAGAGGTCATGGTACATACAGTGGCATGCAAAAGTCTGGGCATCCCTGGTCAAACTTTCTGTCACTGTTAATAGCTAAGCGAGTAAAAGATGAACTGATTTCCAAAAGGCATAAAGTTAAAGATGACACATTTCTTTAATATTTTAAGCAAGAAACTTTTTTATTTCCATCTTTTACAGTTTCAAAATAACAAAAAAGGAAAAGAGCCTGAAGCAAATGTTTGGGCACCCTGCATGGCCAGTACATAGTAACACCTCCTTTGGCAAGTATCACAGCTTGTAAATGCTTTTTGTAGCCAGCTAAGAGTCTTTCAATTCTCGTTTGGGGGATTTTCACCCATTCTTCCTTGCAAAAGGCTTCTAGTTCTGTGAGATTCTCGGGCCTCTCGCAGGTCTATCCACAGATTCTTGATGATGTTTAGGTCAGGGGACTGAAAGGGCCATGGCAAAACTTTCAGCTTGTTCCTCTTGAGGTAGTCCATTGTGGATTTTGAGGTGTGTTTAGGATCATTATCCTGTTGTGGAAGCCATCCTCTTTTCATCTTTGGCTTTTTTACAGACGGTGTGATGTTTGCTTCCAGAATTTACTGGTATTTAATTGAATTCATTCCTCCCTCTACCAGTAAATGTTCCCTGTGCCACTGGCTGCAACACAAGCCCAAAGCATGATCGATCCACCCCCGTGCTTAACTGTTGGAGAGGTGTTCTTTTCATGAAATTCTGCACCTTTTTTCTCTAAACATTGCGGCCAAAAATTTCTATTCAAAAGGTTCAAAGGAACATCTAAACAAGCCTGATGCATTTTGGAAACAAGTCCTGTGGACTGATGAAGTTAAAATAGAACTTTTTGGCCGCAATAAGCAAAGGTATGTTTGGAGAAAAAAGGGTGCAGAATTTCATGAAAAGAACACCTCTCCAACTGTTAAGCACGGGGGTGGATCGATCATGCTTTGGGCTTGTGTTGCAGCCAGTGGCACAGGGAACATTTACTGGTAGAAGGAAGAATGAGTTCAATTAAATACCAGCAAATTCTGGAAGCAAACATCACATTGTCTGTAACAAAGCCGAAGATGAAAAGAGGATGGCTTCTACAACAGGATAATGATCCTAAACACACCTCAAAATCCACAATGGACTACCTCAAGAGGCGCAAGCTGAAGGTTTTGCCATGGCCCTCACAGTCCCCTGACCTAAACATCATCGAAAATCTGTGGATAGACCTCAAAAGAACAGTGCATGCAAGACGGCCCAAGAATCTCACAGAACTAGAAGCCTTTTGCAAGGAAAATGGGCAAAAATCCCCTAAACAAGAATTGGAAGACTCTTAACTGGCTACAAAAAATGTTTACAAGCTGTGATACTTGCCAAAGGGAGTGTTACTAAGTACTGCCATGCAGGGTGCCCAAACTTTTGCTTCGGGCCCTTTTCCTTTTTTGTTATTTTGAAACTGTAAAAGATGGAAATAAAAAAGTTTTCTTGCTTAAAATATTAAAGAAATGTGTCATCTTTAACTTTATGCCTTTTGGAAATCAGTTCATCTTTTACTCGCTTAGCCATTCGCAGTAACAGAAATTTTGACCAGCGGTGCCCAAACTTTTGCATGCCACTGTACTGGTACCAACAACATAAGTAGGAAAGGGGAGGAGGTCCTGAAAACAGACTACAGGGAGATAGGAAAGAAGCTGAGAAGTAGGACCTCAAAGATAGTAATCTTGGGATTACTGCCTGTGCCATGAGACAGTGAGTATAGGAATAGAGTGAGGTGGAGGATAAATGCGTGGCTGAGGGATTGGAACAGGGGGCAGGGATTCAGATTTCTGGATCATTGGGACCTCTTTTGGGGCAGGCATGACCTGTACAAAAAGGACGGGTTGCACTTGAATCTGAGGGAGACCAATATCCTGGCAGGGAGGTTTGCTAAGGTTGTTGTGGAGAGTTTAAACTAGAATTGCTGAGGGGTGGAAACCAAACTGAAGAGATGGAGGAAGGGGCGGTTGGCTCACAAATAGAGAAAGCTTGTAGGCAGTGTGACAGGGAGAATAGGCAAGTGATAGAGAAAGGATCTGCTCAGACTGATGGTTTGAGATGTGTCTATTTTAATGCAAGAAGCATCATTAACAAAGTGGATGAGCTTGGAGCGTGGAGCAGCGCTTGGAGCTATGATGTTGTGGCCATTACAGAGACTTGGATGGCTCAAGTTCAGGAATAGTTACTTTGAGTACCAGGCTTTAGATGTTTCAGAAAGGACAGGGAGGGAAGCAAGAGAGGTGGGGCATGGTATTGCTGATCAGAGATAGCAACACGGCTGCAGAAAAGGAGGAAGTCATGGAAGGATTGTCTACTGAGTCTCTTGGGTGGAAGTTAGGAACAGTAAGGGGTCAATAACTCCACTGGGTGCTTTGTATAGACCACCCAATATTAACAGGGACATTGAGGAACAGATAAGGAGACAGATTCTGGAAAGGAGTAATAATAACAGGGTTCTTGTAGGGGGAGATTTTAATTTCCCAAATATTGATTAGCATCTTCCTAGCCCGAGGAGTTTAGATAGGGTGGAGTTTGTTAGGTGTGTTCAGGAAGATTTCCTGACACAATAAGCCTACAAGAGGAGAGGCTGTATTTGATCTGCTATTGGGAAATGAACTTGGTCAGGTGTCAGGTCTCTCAGTGGGAGAGCATTTTGGAGATGGTGATCACAATTCTATCTGCTTTACCATAGCATTGGAGAGGGATGGGAACAGACAAGTTAGGAAAGTGTTTAATTGGAGTAAGGGGAAATAAGAAGCTAGCAACCAGGATCTTGGAAGCATAAATTGGGAACAGCTGTTCTCAGGGAAATGTATGGCAGAAATGTGGCAAATGTTCAGGGGATATTTGTGTGGGGTATGTTCCAATGAGACAGGGAAAAGATGGTAGGGTACAAGAACCGTGGTGTACAAAGGCTATTGAAAATCTAGTCAAGAAGAAAAGAAGAACTTACGAAAGGTTCATAAAACTAGGTAATGATAGAGATCTAGAAAATTTTCAGGCTAGCAGGAAGGAGTTTAAGAATGAAATTAGGAGAGCTAGAAGGGGCCATGAGAAGGCCTTGGTGAGCAGATTTAAGGAAACCCCCAAGGCATTCTACAAGTATGTGAAGAGCAAGAGGCTAGGACGTGACAGAATAGGACCAATCAAGTGCGACATTGGAAAAGTGTGTATGGAACTGGAGGAGATAGTGGGGGTACTTAATGAATACTTTGCTTCAGTATTGATTGCGGAAAAGGATCTTGGTGGGCGTAGGGATGACTTACAGCGGACTGAAAAGCCTGAGCATATAGACATTAAGAAAGAGCTGGAGCTTTCGGAGAGTATCAAGTTGGATAAGTCACTGGGACTGAACGAGATATACCCCAGGCTACTGTGGGAGGCGAGGGAGGAGATGGCCAGAGGATCAGCAATGATTTTTGCATCATCAATGGGGAAGGGAGAGGTTCCGGAGGATTGGAGGGTGCAGATGTTGTTCCCCTATTGAAGAAAGGGAGTAGAGGTAGCCCAGGAAATTATAGACTAGTGAGTCTTACTTCAGTGGTTGGTAAGTTGATGGAAAAGGTGGAGAGGCAAGACATATGAACAATTGGAGAGGCATAATATGATTAGGAATAGTCATCATGGCTTTGAGGATGTGACTAAACACATTGATGAAGGTAGAACAGTAGATGTAGTGTATATGGATATTAGCAAGGTATTTGATAAGGAACCCCATGCAAGGCTTACTGAGAAGGTACGGAGGCATAGGATTACAGCAGGACATCGATAGGATGCAAAACTCGGCTGAGAAGTGGCAGATGGAGTTCAACCCAGATAAGTGTGAGGTGGTTCAATTTGGTAGGTCAAATATGATGGCAAAATATAGTATTAATGGTAAGACTCTTGGCAGGGTAGAGGATCAGAGGGACCTTGGGGTATGAATCCATAGGACACTCAAAACTGCTGCACAGGTTGACTGTGTGGTTAAGAAGGCATACGGTGCATTGGCCTTCATCAACCATGGTATTGAGTTTTAGGGCCGAGAGAGAATGTTACAACTTTATAGGACCTTGGTCAAACCCCATTTGGAGTACTGTGCTCAGTTCTGGTCACCTCACTACAGGAAGGATGTGTAAATTGTAGAAAGGATGTAGAGGAGATTTACAAGGATGTTGCCTGGATTGGGGAGCATGCCCTATGAGTCAACTTGGCCTTGTCTCCTTGGAGCGACAGAGGATGAGAGGTGACCTGAGAAAGGTAAATAAGATGATGAGAGGCATTGATCATGTGGATAGCAGAGAAAGATTTTTCCCAGAGCTGAAATGGCTAACATGAGAGGGCACAGTTTTAAGGTGCTTGGAAGTAGGTACAGAGGAGATGTCAGGGGTAAGTTTTTTTACACAGAGGGTGGTGAGTGCATGGAATGGGCTGCTGGTGACAGTGGTGGAGGCGGATATGATAGGGTCTTTTAAGAGACTCCTGGATAGGTACATAGAGCGTAGAAAAATAGAGGGCTATGGGTAAGCCTAGTAATTTCTAAAGTAAGTACGTGTTCGACACAGCATTGTGAGCCGAAGGGCCTGTATTGTGCTGTAGGTTTTCTATGTTTCATCCATTTTTAAATTTTATTCAGAGTATTTCCCAGATTACAAAATTCCTTATATCCTGTTGCCACCTTCCTTGTTCCATATTTTATTTTATTTTAGAGATACTGTGTGGATTAGGCCCTTCTGACCCTTCAAACCACAACTGCCCAGCAACCCACCCAATAACCCTAATCTAATCATGGGACAATTTACAATGACCAGATAACCTGCCCAGTACGTGGTTGGACTATGGGAGGAAACCAGAGGACAAGGAGAAAACCCACGCATTCCATGGGGAGGACATACAGATACTCCTTACAAAGGACAACAAGACTGAACTCGGAACTCTGACGTCCCGAGCTGTAATAGGATCGTGCTAACCGCACATGGTCATCTAGACTATGGATAACTATAAAATTTATATATATTCATTGAATTAGTGATTTCTTTAAACCATAGGTTGCCATCATTGAGGTTATTTTGGCTATACTCCCAGATGTGAGTGGGGAAAAAAGCTATAAATCATTTAATATCTAGATTACTCTGACCAATGATTAATTAAGTATTTTGGGACTTTTGGTTGTTCTTTTTTTGTGGAAAGAATTTAAAAGTTACAGTTGATTTAAAGTGTTTGTGGTTTAGAAATTTTATTCCAGTCTGAATTTGCTGGTACAAAATTGGAATTTATACATAATCAAGCCTTAAATCTTACAGAAGGATAGAAGGCTGTTCGTAAACCTCTGCTTGGCATGGATCTCAATCTATACTTGGAAAGTTCAATGCAAGTACCTATAAAGGCATGTGTAGAAAAAGAGCTATTTCCATTTATGATCACAAGCAAGTTCTATTGCCTGATTTCCAAATGGCAAATAGCTCACTTTTAGAATATCTTGCATTCAAAAGAATACTTACAGTAAAACACTAAATTTGTAACAGTTTCATACACAAGGATCATAAACTTGACAATAGACTTAGAGTTATCAAATCTGCTAAGTAGTATCCACTAGGTTGGAGGAACAACACCTTACATTCCGTCTGGGTAGCCTCCAACCTGATGGCATGAGCATTGACTTCTCAAACTTCTGCTAATGCCCCACCTCCCCCTCGTACCCCATCCGTTATTTATTTATATACACACATTCTTTCTCTCTCTCTCCTTTTTCTCCCTCTGTCCCTCTAACTATACTCCTTGCCCATCCTCTGGGCTCCCCCTCACTTTTCCTTCTCCCTGGGCCTCCTGTCCCATGATCCTCTCATATCCCTTTTGCCAATCACCTGTCCAGCTCTTGGCTCCATTCCTCCCCCTCCTGTCTTCTCCTATCATTACGGATCTCCCCCTCCCTTTCCCACTTTCAAATCTCTTACTAGCTCTTCCTTCAGTTAGTCCTGACGAAGGGTCTCAGCCCGAAACGTCGACTGTACCTCTTACTAGAGATGCTGCCTGACCTGCTGTGTTCACCAGCAACTTTTATATGTGTTACCTATCACCTCAATTATTTCTGGCCTAATATCAACATATTAATATACAATTTCTTGAATTTCACATGAAGTGGCATAATAAGTAAAGCAAAAACAATAAGTTGCCTTTTTATTCCATTAAATTGAACTGATAGGTGAGGTGCAACACAGAAGATATACCCATCTTTTCCCTGTGGTTGTGGAGCTTTGAGCTCCCTAGCTCCCGATCTCAGGAACTGGAGCTGAAGATCTTTCTATTGTTCTTCCATTGCATTCTGTAATTTTTCTTCCAAGGCTTTTCAATTATCTTGGTTAATTTTTCTCCCAGCTGCGTACCTTTTACTTTTGTTGCTCCTTTGTAAAGTGTCTTAGGGCATTTTCTCTGTTAAGGGCATAAATACTTGTTATTGAAATACTATTCATCAATAAGTGTGTGAAGCAGTGTGTTAAAACTTGTCATTGCTTGAAAGGCTCATCTGAAGTAGATGAGCCAGGAAATCGGCTTGTCCCATGGATGACTACACAATGCTGTGCACATATATCAGGATTTCTGGTTTTATTAGAATCAAGCTTGGTCACTTCTCTATGGGAGCATAGGTTTCCAATAGAAATATTTCAGGATTTTTATATGCTTGACTTTCTGCTTATTCCACTGAAGGAAGAAACATAGTCATTCTTAAAGAAAAGTATCAGTTTGAGCAGGCAGTATGTTACAGGAAGCATTCTTTTTGGCTTATTTCAGAATTAACCTTTTTCTTATTAACTCTACAAACTGTACTTCCTGCTTTTGCTTTTGTGCTTAATATAAAGTTTATGTGAATTCAGGGTTAGTTTTCTCAGCTGGAAACATCTGAACTTCTTGCAAGAGAGAATTAAGATTGACATATATTTTGGAGGGGGACATTTTACATACAGAATGCTTCAATCCATATTCATAAGTACTGGCCAGTTATAAACCTCTTCATTCATACTGGATTTTTTGTTTTTGTTCCCAGTGTTAAAAAGAGTTGCTGCACAAAGATGGAAAACTGTAACAAAGCTGACTCTAGTGATTTCTTAATAAAAGCTCAACTTGGTGTAACAGAAGATGAACAGAATGTAGCTCAACCTGTTGCAGGTTTCAACCATGAGATTCAGGATATAAATACTGGTAGAAGAGAAGATTGTATGAACTCAGTTCAAAGCAAGTTATTACTTCCTGCAATAAAACTGGAAAAATACATTAACAAGAAGCAGCCAGCTCAACAGAACTGCCAACAACCTCAATCTATTGAACAGCTGAAGGCAGGTTTGAAAAACATTGCAACCGACAGTGAGTCAGCACTGCAGGGTCTCAACCAAAATGAAGCAAGTGAAAAAGTACACACTAAGCGCAGGAGAGTCTCCTCTCAAAATGGAGCTAATAGTGCTGTGAAGATCATTTCTGGAGAGAGGCCTGCAACCCCTATTGAAGTTACAATGGAGATGAACTCTCCTGAGTCCTTAAGAAAGCCAATGAAGAAAAAGACACTAGTAAAACATAATTGCCATTCTGAAAGGTCAGTCAAAGGTAAACCAGACTGCTTTGTCCACACCAGCAGAGATGCAGATGGATACTTGTTTTCTACAGGCAATTCTCCCCAAGACTTCTGCCATGTAAATAAGCATAAAAAGAGAAGATTAACAGTACAGAATAATTCAACAAAAAAGTCAGAGGTGACACCAAGTCCTTCTGGTTTTAAGTCTCAGAATTCTGACCCAATATTGATAAAGGGCGAATCAGAGAAAGAAAATATGCCAAGAAAATCAAGAATTCAAAGACTAAGGAGAGCTGGAATTTTCAAGAATGACAATATTTCTGTGTGATAGTTTCTAGTGTTTGACAGTTAGTGTTCATATGCTACAGACATAATTAAAGTTGTGCATCTACATTATTTTGTAAAAGCACATTATTCTGAGGTTTAACATTTAGTCTAATAATAAAGTCAAGTGTGGATAAGTTACTCATCTTTAATTTAGCCCAATCTTCTTTTGATAGTCTTGATTAGTGAAAGGAGGTTATTATTGGCATCCAGAGCACTGTCAAATTTGATTCTAGTCCTATTAATATTAGATTGGCTTAAGTGTATGTATTATAATATTTTTAAATTTTAAGATTTATTCTTTGCTATATTACTTAGCATATAATTGCCATTTCAAGATTGTTTCAACTTGTATTTCGCAATAAAAGTTTGATTACATCTGCAAACTGTTTCCTAGTTCTGTCGTTCGGCTTTCACTTTCAGAAAATCAGGGGTATCAATATTTAATTATCACTGCTCATTCTTAAAGCCATGGAGGTTTGATAAAATCATTGTGTATTCTATCATGTTATCAAATTAACAAGGTAATGTTTAAATAAGTAATATGTAAGGCATTAATTGAAGGTAATTGAAGTCAGAAAGGCACAAAACATTCGCCACTAAGACCTAGCTTTTTCCTTCCATTTTCTGTTATATACACATTACTAAGTAAAGACTTTACACACATTAATAAGTGCCACACCTGCCACATATGAAGGGTACCAGAAAGGGTAAGAAATCCTATTCATATTTTGATGCTAAAATGGTACAACCAAATAATTCTAGTATAAATCACAGTCCCTATTTATGTAAGAGGTAGTTGCAAAAGAAAGCATAATTATAAATCTGATGATCATGTTAAGCTTGGAAAATTGTAGAAAAAATTGGCATTATTCCTGGAATAGTTTTGACAAAACCTACTTTGTTTTGTTTCCAATGGTAAATTGTGTTTTTTTTTCAAATTAAACCTTTCAACATATTTTGTGTAAATGCAGAGAGTTTGATGCTGATGCTGGTTACAGATTAGAAAAGTGCTTTGTTTGCCAACAATAAATATATTTAATCTACCTTTAACATGGAAGGATGTATTAGAACAGCTTACTGAAACTTTGGTCAAAAAGGTAACCTCAGAGAGGTTAAGGAAGATATTTAAAAGCTTGGGAACCAAGTAGTCAAGGCAGTTATTAATGATTGATTCAGCTGGGAATGTTAGGACAGAATTATACGTGGAAATCTGATGTGGCTGGTATCTGTGGCAATGGCAATGAGATTTTAGGATTTGACGACATAACAGAGATAAAGAACAGCGAGGCATGAAAAGATTTGGCAATAACAATGTCAAAATTGACTCACTGCCAGACCTGTTTATAATCCTGAGCTTTGAGCATAGTGCTGATGGGTAAACAATACTCAGTAGAAGTTAGAGGAAATGGAGTAATGAAGAAGCTCGGGTTTATGGAAGGTGGGAGATAGCAGCAGAGCACTGAGAGAGTTTGGTTTAGAGATAACAAAGCCAGAAGTTAGAGTTCCACAGGAGGTAAATTACATCAGAAGAAAATGAAATATTGATAAACAAAAGAGGTTGCTGAAAATCCAGAGTAACACGTACAAAACTCAGCAGGTCAGGAAGCATCAGTGAAGAGTAAAAACAGTCGACATTTTGGGCCAAGTCCTTTCATTAGGACTGGAAAGGAAGGAGAAAGAAGCCAGAATTTTAAAAAAAAAAAGGTGAGGGAAGGGGATGGAGTACAAACTAGGAGGTGATAGGTGAAGCCAGGTGGTGGGGAAGGAGTGATGAAGTAAGAGGCTAGAGGTGATAGGTAGAAAACGTAAATGGCTGGGTAAAAGCCTCTGACTATCCACATGATCAATGCCTCTCATCATCTTATACACCTCTATCAGATCACCTCTCATCCTCCGTTGCTCCAAGGAGAAAAGGCCAAGTTCACTCAACTTATTCTCCTAGGGCATGCTCCCAATCCAGGTGACATCCTTGTAAATCTCTTCTGCACCATTTCTATAGTTTCCACATCCTTCCTGTAGTGAAGTGACCAGAACTGAGCACAGTACTCCAAGTGGGATCTGACTAGGGTCCTATACATCTGTAACATTACCTCTCGGCTCTTGAACTTAATCCATCAGTTGATGAAGGCCACTGCACCATATGCCCCTCAACCACACAGCCGACCTGCGCTGCAGCTTTGAGCGTCCTATGGACTTGGACCCCAAGATCCCTTTGATCCTCCACACTGCCAAGAGTCTTACCATTAATACTATATTCTGCCATCATATTTGACCTACCAAAGTGAACCACCTCACACTTATCTGGGTTGAACTCCATCTGCCACTTCTCAGCCCAGTTTTGCATCCTATCAATGTCCCGCTGTAACCTCTGACAGCCCTCCACACTATCCACATCACCCCCAACCTTAGTGTCATCAGCAAATTTACTAACCCATCCCTCCACTTCCTCATCCAGGTCATATATAAAAATCGTGAAAAGAAGGGGTCCCAGAACAGATCCCTGAGGCACACCATTGGTCATCGACCTCCATGCAGAATATGACCCGTCTATTACCACTCTTTGCCTTCTGTGCGCAAGCCAATTCTGGATCCACAAAGCAAGGTTCCCTTGGATCCCATGCCTCCTTACTTTCTCAATAAGCCTTGCATGGGGTACCTTATCAAATGCCTTGCTGAAATCCATATACACTATATCTACTGCTCTACCTTCATCAATATGTTTAGTCACATCCTCAAAAAATAAGATCAGGCTCGTAAGGCACGACCTGCCTTTGACAAAACCATGCTGACTATTCCTAATCCTATTTTGCCTCTCCAAATGTTCATAAATCCTGCTTCTCAAGATCTTCTCCATCAACTTACCAACCACTGAAGTAAGACTCATTGCCCTATAAATTTCCTGGACTATCTCTACTCCCTTTCTCGAATAAGGGAACAACATCTGCAACCCTCCAATCCTCTGGAACCTCTCCTGTCCCCATTGATGATGCAAAGATCATTACTGTAGGCTCAGCAATCTCCTCCCTCACCTCCTACAGTAGCCTGGGGTATATCTTGTCCAGTCCCGGTGACTTATCCAACTTGATGCTTTCCAAAAGCTCCAGCACATCCTCTTTCTTAACATCTATATGCTCAAGTTTTTCAGTCCACTGTAAGTCATCCCTACAATCGTCAAGGTCCTTTTCTGTAGTGAATACTGAAGCAAAGTATTCATTAAGTACCTCCACTATCTCTTGTTCTGTACACACTTTTCCACTGTCACACTTGATTGGTCCAATTCTCTCATGTCTTATCCTCTTGCTCTTCACGTACTTGTAGAATGCCTTGGGGTTTTCCTTAATCCTGCTCACCAAGGCCTTCTCATGGCCCCTTCTGGCTCTCCTAATTTCATTCTTAAGCTCCTTCCTGCTAGCCTTATAATTTTCTATATCTCTATCATTACCTAGTTTTATGAACCTTTCATAAGCTCTTCTTTTCTTCTTGACTGGGTTTTCAACAGCCTTTGTACACCACGGTTCCTGTACCCTACCATCCTTTCCCTGTCTCATTGGAACGTACCTATGCAGAACACCATGCAAATATCCCCTGAACATTTGCCACATTTCTGCTGTACATTTCCCTGAGAATATCTGTTTCCAATTTATGCTTCCAAGCTCCTGCCTGATAGTTTCATATTTCCCCTTACTCCAATTAAATGCTTTCCTAACTTGTCTGTTCCTATCCCTCCAATGCTGTGGTAAAGAAGATAGAATTGTGATCATTATCTCCAAAATGCTCTCCCACTGAGAGACCTGACACCTGACCTCTGAGTTCATTTCCCAGTACCAGATCAAGTACAGCCTCTCCTCTTGTAGGCTCAGCTGTTCATTTAAGAAATGAGAAATTCTGCAGTCTCAATGTCTTCTTTTCTAGGAGATACAACACTGGGCTAGAAGTTCTGTCTTTTTGGATATATTGAACTGATGCTTCCCGGGGAACATTTACTGTTTATGCTGATCTCACTGAGATGTGGTTTTCATTGACAAATGAAGTGTATATATGTATTGAGCAATGTATTATTTGACTTGCCACTGCATGTTGGGTGCTTATCTATAGCCGAAAACTGCACATCAGTGGACACATTAACTGAAACTAGTTTTCCAGGTTAAGGGGGCACCTGACCAGCTTATCGTCACAATAGGTCAACAGTAGATGCCATTTCATTGACTCTTCACTGTATCCTGGAACATCTGGTCAGTGAAGGTGCATATATCAGGATCCTCTTCATTGACTAAAGCTTCACGTTGAACAGTATCATTTTCTCAAAACTAATCAATAAGCTTCAAGACCCTGGCCTCATCACCTCTTTGTGCAACTGGATCCTTGATTTCCTCACTTGCAGGCACCAGTCAATTCGGATTGGCAGCAACATCTCCACAATCTTCCATCAGCACAAGTGCATCACAAAGCTGTGTGATTTGCCCCCTGCTCTTTGCACTTACAACGGTGAGGCTAAGCATAGTTGCAACACCATCTTTAAGTTTGTTGGTGATACCACTGTCGTGGGCTGAATCAAAGGTGGTGCCAAAACAGCATATAGGAAGGATGTTGAAAATCTGTCTGCATGATGCACAACAACATCCTCTCACTATCAGTAAAATCAAAGAGCTGATTATTGCCTATATGAGGAGGACACCAGAGGTCCATGAGCCAGTCCTCATCAGAGGATCAGAGAGGCTCAGTAACTTTAAATTCCTTGCTATTATCATTTTAGAGGTTCTGTCCAGGGTACAGTACATAAATGCCATTACAAAGAAAGCACAGTGCCTCTACTTTCTTAAAGTTTGCGAAGATTCGACGTCATCTAAAACCTTGCCAAACTTCTACAGATGTGCAGTGGAGAGTATACTAACTGGTTGCATCATGGCCTGCTATGGAAACACCAATGACCTTGAATGAAAAAGCCTACAATTGTAGTGGATACAGTGCAGTCCATTACAGTTTAAGTCCTCTCAATCATCGAGCACATTTACAAAGAGTGCTGTTGCAGGAAGGCAGCATTAACTATCGAGGACCTCCACTATCCAGACCATGCTCTATTCTTGCTGTTGCCACCAGAAAGGAAGTCCAGGACCCTCAGGACCCACACCATCAGTTTCAGGAACAGTTATTACCCCTCAACCATCAGGCTGTTGAACCAGAGGAGATAACATTACTCAAGTTCACTTGTCCGCCCCAACACTAAACTGTTCACACAACCAGTGGACTCACTTTCAAGGATTCTTCATCTTATGATCTCTGTATTCATTGCTTATTTATTTATTATTGTTATTTTGGTTTTTTTTTCTTTTTATATTTGCACAGCTCGTTTTCTTTTGCACATTGGTTGTTGTCCATCTTGTGTATAGTTTTTCGATGATCCTATTATGTTTCTTTTATTTGCTGGGAAAGCTCAGAAGAAAATGAATCTCTGGGTTACATATGGTGACATATTGTTTATGTACTTTGATAAATTTATTTTGAACTTTGGACTTCTAGAACTAATTCCTACACAGGCTGCTACAATGTGTACAAGGAAGTTCAAATGGACAGGACAAATTGCCTCAGCTAGCAATTCAGTGACTGGTTTAGAGGCAGAAGTAAGATCATTTGATCATGTATCCTGGAATAATAACCCCAGCTGTGATGAGCTTGTTCTATCGGTTAAATGAGTTCAGGTACCAAACCATCTAGGGCCTGCTAACAATGCAGGAAAAAAATCACATCACATCATTCATTTGATCAAAGTTAAGTGTTTCAACGTACCCCAGTGTTCTATTGATTTGGATAATGGGGCAAAAATATTGGCACCTGTTCTGTAAAATAGCTAGCATCATTACTGGATATTTAACCTCGAGTAACCTTCCTGATGTCTAAGGACGGATAAGAATGGAGAAGGGGGATGCAACCTTAATGGAATTTGTGCAGATAAGTATCAGTAAGGATGGGTGAATTTGGCCATAATGAATCTATTCCTATGCTGTATGTTTCCATGATTCTAGGAGCTTTATGGCTAGCTGTATGCATTACTGAACCTTCCAGGAATGATACGAAGTCTTCTGGATGCCAGATAATTCTCTTCTCATTGATTTTACGTCCAGACTTAATGATATTGTATAATCACCACAGTTGGCACGTGGCCAAGTGGTTAAGGCATTGGTCTAGTGATCGGAAGTTCGCTAGTTCAAGCCTCAGCTGAGGCAGCGTGTTGTGTCCATGAACAAGGCACTTAACTGCACGTTGCTCTGCGACGACACTGGTGCCATGCTGTATCGGCCTTTCCCTTGGACAACATCGGTGGCGTGAAGAGGGGAGACTTGCAGCATGGGCAACTGCCGGTCTTCCATACAACCTTGCCCAGGCCTACATCCTGGAAACCTTCCAAGGCGCAAATCCATGGTCTCTCGAGACTAACGGATGCCTATCAACATCATCATCATATCACCACAATGAATTGGTAAGAAAATGATGTTTTAGCCACAAGAGAACAAGCCCTTCCAGCTCAATGAGCCCGCAGCACACAATTACACCAATATGACCAATTAACCCACTAACTCACATGTCTTTGGAATGTGGGAGGAAACCAGAGCATCCAGAGGGAACCAGTATCATCATGGGGAGAATATACAAAGTCCTTACAGGCAGCGGCAGAATTGAACCTGGGTTGCTGGCGTTGTAATAGTGTTACGCCAACCACTACACTACGGTGCCACCCCTCTGTTCTGTGTTAATGGTCAAGGCACTCTAAACCGCATCTGTGGTGGACATTGACCATGGTTTAAAGAAGCAAATATTGAACTGAAAAGAATTAACTTGCTCCGGTAATTTGATCAAAGGATTTAAAAGACAAGGAATGTCAAAATGGGCTGATACTCTCCCTGTCCCTTCCTCCCTGCAAAGGTCTGGAGCTAGGGATGTAAGGTTGTTGAGAGAATCTCCAGTCAATGACAGGCTCTCTGCCAGCATATCCAGAGAGGCATTCATTCACCACAGTCTTTCAATGAGCTCCTGTTCAGGCTGCTGCTCCGACTCTTTCTCCTACTTCTGAAGACAGTGACTGAACTCCGATCATGGCTATGTGGTGGAATCTACGACTGATAAGATCACCAATTAGTAGATCACCGCAGCACTAGAGAGCTAACTGATTTCCTCTAAACAAAGAAAAAAACACTTCTTCGCAAACAAGCAGAAAGCAGATTTGTGACAATTGTTTTTTTGGTTGTTAAGTTCATGAAATGATAGACACACAAGTGCAGTTTATCACTTCCGGAATGTACCAGAGAAAGTGCAATCCTCACAAGAATACTTACTGCAGAGCACCAATGAAATGGAGGTGGTGCCTCTCAAATCTCATCTGGAGGATCCCAGTAGCACTATCCACGTGTTGTGTTGTGGATGAAGGTCCACTCAAAGAACAGAGAAGCAAGTGGGTCATGCTGAATGGTTTTGGCCCAAAACGTTGACAGTAATCTTTTCCTAGATTCTGACTGGCCTGCTGAGTTCCTCCAGCATTTTGTGTGTGTTGCTCAGATTTCTAGCATGTGTAGATTTTCTCTTGTTTGTGAAAAGCAGATGCTACAAGCTTTCATTTAATTTCAAGCATAAAGAGGAAATTTCTGTGGGAGAATCTTCAGGAGAGTCAAAATATGTTGTGCTTTATGCATTATGGTTATAGTGATGATGTGTGACAGGTGATTGGCAGCAGATCAAAAATAACCGTGACTATTTTTGGTGGAGGATGATGCCTAAGTAGCTATCTTTATCTCCCATGATCCTATGCGCAAATTTGAGATGCAAAGCCATCTTGGAATTTCTATGTTGCAATAGTACCAGCTGCTTTTAACTCTCAGATGTACTATGTCTCACATGGCTGATGTCATTCATACCTTGTCTGCTTCCTATCGATAGCTCTTCTCATTTTGCGCCTATTTGCAATACAATCATCAGTTGCTCCCCCTTATCTCTGTTCATGGAGCTTGGATTTTCAATGTTATGAATTCCAGTTAGCTCCCTTCAGATTCAGAATCAGATTTACTTATCACATGTACATTTAAACATGCAATGAAATGTGTCATTTGCATTTGCAACCAGCAAACCCAAGATGTGCTAGATGCAACCTGCAAGAGTAAGGCTGTTTCCCACCCCATCACACACACACACAGACAGGCCCCCAGCCCCAGGAGAGGTCGCCGCTGGGCCTCCAGACCTTGCCAGTCTTGGTTTCATCTGTCTTAATGTTCCCTATTAGATTAAGCTAAGTATCCCTCAACACCTCATCGTTGTGTCTCATTTGCAATCTGTCCTAATACTGAACAAACATATGCATTAATATACATATTCAAGATAAAGATGTCTCGCACTGAAACTTTATTATGGTCAGCCCAGTTCTGTATAAATACCATGGTTAGTTTTGAAAGCCAGTTATGTCATGGGGCTGTAGTCTGTATAAACACTATGCAGCTGACATTGTAATCAATAGCAGTCTTTGTTGACACAGATGTCTCTGAGTGATTTCAATTGTCATAGAGTATGAATCTATGGTATTAATACAGGATACAAGAGAAATAGATTGAAGGCTGGTGTTTGTTTATTGTTCTTGTTTTCTTTATTAACTATATACACTATTTTTCTCACCCTTACTCTCTCTGCTCCCTAACTGGTGCTTTGCAAGACAGCCAGATGATTGAGAGGCCAAAGAAGAAAAGGATAACACTTGGCAAGGTGACTTCGCATATACTACTGCTACAGTACCTCTCAACATTGGTGACCTGGCTTCAGTCTTATGTGGTTTCTATGAAGTGTGCATGTTCTCCCCGTTTCTATTGGCTGCTCCAGGTTCCACCCACATCCAAAAGAGGCAGTGGTAGGTTAACTGGCTACCATAAATGGCCTTCAGTGTTGGTAATTGGCACATAAAGAATCCAATGAAGACTAATGGACACATGAGAATGCATAAGTTGAGGGGTTAGAGGGGAATAATAGGGAGAAATGGACTGATGGAATTGCTCCTTGGAGAATAGGTATGGACCCAATAGGCCAAATAGCCTCCTGTCTTGCAATGAAGTCACTAAAGAATTAGCCCTTTGTGTTAGCAAAGAGCTTAACAAGTGGCAGGTATTATAGGCTGCCTGGGAATAAATAATTTGAGTTCCCCCAAAAGACTGGCAGACACAGTGAAAATGTTCTTGTTTTCATGCACCAAATCTGGGAGTGAGAGCCCTTGTGATTCACATAGAGACTAAGGATTACGCGGAGAATATTAATATCCATGAGTGCAGTGCAGCTCATCACAGTCTGAATTTATTAGAGATCGCAAATTTTCTTTCTATCGCTGGTAGACTTTGCTCTAGAAAGAGAAAGCATCCCTTTTCCTTGTTTAGAAAGCATGTTACCTTCCTAGTATTGCAGTGATCTGCTAACGGCTTCTGGTGTCTGAAACAAACTGGAAGCCAGGAGGTTTGGGGTGACAATGACCTTCACCTCTGCAGGCAGGGAGTACCATGGATGAGGACATGGCTGATCTTTGCCATCCCTGACTTAGCCTCACAGAATCAGAGAGGCATGCAGAATAGGAACAGGCCCTGTAGCCCACCAAATAAATCTATGCTGACTACCAAGCACCCATTTACACTATCCAGATTTATTCTCCCCACATTCATCTTGGCGCATCATTCCTAGAAAAGATGTGCATAACAAAATGACATCCTGAATATCTTGGGGAATTGAGTACAGGGATATGAGCCCTTTGAAGTCAAAGTCGAAGTAAATTTATTATCAAAGTATGTATGTGTTTTCCTATACATACTATATACCCTGAAAAAGAATCTCAGGGTCGTATGTGGTGACATGTTTGTACTCTGATAATAAATTTTACTTTGAACTTTGATACTACCTTGAGATTCATTTTCTTGTAGGATCTTTGGGAATGCTCACCCTTCAGCTTTTATCATGCAGCACCTAATGTACAACGCACCCAGCAGGATTACGGCAGAAGCAATCATATAAAAGAGTTGATAAATAGCGAAACGTAGGATGAATAGGATAAATAGGGAAAAGTCTCCTGAATATGCATATGCCACCCACCTACAAAAGTAGAGATTTGCTACTTTCACAGTATGTGCTTGTTTGTTTATCATTATGTTTTAGAAAATCAGCCTGGACACTAATCAATGAGTTGGATCTGGCATGGTATGTAATCATTAGTTATTTATAACTATAGGTGTTGAATGATATTTTTTGCAGATTTCTTTCCATTAACTTCCTTGTATTATCTGCTGATCCAGTGGGAGGGCTGTGAAAGGAATAGTTGTTCATTTGTCAGATTCCCTTGAACCCAAGTTATATGAAGTTCTTATTTGCTATTTCTAAGCTGCTAGTAGGATTTTTTGTCTCTATCTTCCTACACTAACATACTACACTTAGATCACCTTACAAAACTAAGAAACAAATTCTCCGACTGTATTGTTTTTGTTTACAGTCTGTAAGCTTTAAAAATATTTTAATAGCTTCAGCTGTGACTCACTTCTGTAAAGAATATGAATAATGCCAAATAATGATTTCATACAGTGCCCCTTCCTTAATAGTTCAGTACTTTCTCAAGAATTTCACGTGTCTGACTCAAGACTCTATCCATTAATTACACTGGACAATAATTTTTTTCAAAACTGTTGCTTCCTCAATGTTTTCTGTTTATGATAGACTGCTTGAAAGCTGAACACAAATATAATTTCAGTTTCAAATATTTCTTTCAGTTAGTCCTGACGAATGGTCCCGGCCCAAAACATCGACTGTACCTCTTCCTATAGATGCTGCCTGGCCTGCTGCGTTCACCAGCATTTTTTGTGTGTGCTGCTATAACTTCAGACTCTTTGTATTACATAGGAATTTGGAGAAACTAACTTTTATTAGAAATTAACTTTTATTAAATATAAAGTCGTTAATTGCATAACAGCACTAACGCTTCACAATAGTTCAACGAAGCTAACAATGTTGATGATTTTTATCTGTACTCATTGTCTGAGGCTTCTCGCTTAAGTGTCCAACAATAATCTGGCAGCATTGATGGATTCCAGTTGCCCTGATACCATGACCGCAATGTCTTGGTGAAACCTTTCACCATGATCATCACTGACAGCGCCAAGATTTGAAGGGAGGAAGTTTAAAAGTGACATGTTGCACTTCATGGTTTTTGTATGCTTGAAGCATGTCGCAAAGCAGCTGCATGTAGTTTGGTGTTCTGTAGTTGCCGAGAACATTTTCAGCAATATCCTTGAATGCTTGCGATGTGATTTTCTCCATCTCACTAGAATTTCTTTGAATCGCCTGTCATTGATGACCTCTTTGATTTGTGGATCAGCAAAAATGCCTTTCTTAATCTTGGCATCAGTTATTCTGACATAAATTATGAATTGAAATAACAAATATAGGCAACTTCTTTAAAAAGTGGTGTATGATAGGGCAATTTTATTGTGATTTTCAAGATCAGCAGCAACCAAAATCCGTAAAATACACCCAAAGGTATTCAGGAATCAAAATCTTTGTTGTCCAGTGATTTCAAGGAATTGCATGGAGGAATTCATCAAATGTGAGCTGACTGAATATGAATATCTTGTAACGATTTTTATGTATGAAACAGGTGTCGCTGTTCCAAAGGTCCATCTCTTCATCTTTCCTGGAAAGACAAAAGACAGACAAGGTTTGATACCCTCTGCTGAAATTCTCCTCCAAGATGTCCAATTTGCCTATAATACCAAGTAATTAATGAAAAGATAACATGACACCAACAGGGAATTGCTCATTTTTCATTTTTAATTTTTATTTTCTGTTTCACAATTGCTTTGAAGTAATTCAGTTTTAGCCCCAAAAAAATTTTTAAAAAACAAAATTAGCACTCTGGAGATACGAAAACCTTGAGTCACTGTGGAGTTTCTTACTTTATTCATTGGCGAAATGAATAAATGCACTCACAGTCGTCAGTGTTTTATATATAATATTGATTTGTCTATTGATTGTACTAAACAAATCGCGTAATGCTACTACAGCGCCAGTGACCTAGGTTCAATTCCACCGCTATCTGTTTGTACGTTCTCCTTTAAAGGTTAATGTTCAATTGGTCATGGTCACAAGGGCGGCGAAGGCTTGTCGATCCAGAAGGGTCTGAAATCGTCCTGTAACTCTAAATAAGTATATATGACCACTTTCTGATTTGATGACGTTGCTTTCATTGAATTTTGTCTTTTCCTTTTGGGACTTATTTTGTGATGCCAATGTTTAGTACTATAGTTTTAAAATAATGAGATGATGTGTTTGTTAGTTCTCATGTATCTTGTGATTTATGTTGCAATTTCTGTTTTTGTGCTTCCTGGAGGCAATTAGGTGCCGAGTAATTGTTGTGCAGAGTTATAGATCAAGATTCATTTCCTTCTAGATATGAGGGGTGATTGATTAGTTCATGGCCTAAGGTAGAAGAGGTCAATTTTAGAAAACCCAGCACATTTATTTTTCAACATAGTCCTCTCCTACATTTACACACTTAGTCCAGCGGTCGTGGAGCATACAGATCCCTTGTTTGTAGAAGTGGTCCACAGCGGGGGTGATTGATAAGTTCGTGGCCTACGGTAGAAGGAGATGAGTTATTAACTTCAAACGTTCTGCATTTTCACTCAAAGAGTTGAACTGCACATGCATGTAACGAGAGCATCTTGGACCTCCAGGTGGTCCACAGCAGAGGTGATTGATAAGTTCGTGGTCTAAGGTAGAAGGAGATGAGTTATATAGCTCTCGTTACATGCACGTGCAGTTCAACTCTTTGAGTGAAAATGTAGAAAGTTTGAAGTTAATAACTCATCTCCTTCTACTTTAGGCCATGAACTTATCAATCACCCCTGCTGTGGACCACTTCTGGAGGTCCAAGACGCCAACTTCTACAAACAAGGGATCCGTATGCTCCACAACCACTGGATTAAGTGTGTAAGTGTAGGAAAAATAAATGTGCTAAGTTTTCTAAAATTGACTCCTTCTACCTTGGGCCATGAACTTATCAATTACCCCTCGTATTTACAGTACACAGTAAAGAAATGTAATAGAATTTATGAAGAACTATATATAAACAAAGACATATCAAATAAGACCGATACAAAAGAACAATTACTAAAAGAGGAGAGAGATACAAAACTTGTTCTGCCATTCGTAGGAGGGTGATTCTTCAATTAGGGGCACTTCTGACTACTTGAAATTCTGAAAAATGAAATCTCTTGAAATTATATTGTGTTTATGTTACAACCTTTATTTTAGGCTCTGGAATGAAGACCAGATCTTGGCAGTGATCAACCTTTAAGAAAACCTTTATATTTTAAGGTGTTTTTGCAAAGTTTTCACCAATGAGTGTCATTACCATCACACCATCAAATTACTGAATTTAGTTTAAAATCAAATGACAAACAAAGATTTCAAAGTCAATCCTGCAAATAAAAACCTTGCTCTTTAATGAATTTGTTTTAACTTAGTTTTTAAGTACATTCAGAATATATTTTTGAGACACATTTTCTTAAATGTGTCAATATTTTCCTTGGCTAAACAACGAAACACTTGTTTACTGATTAGACTCCTGGAATTTTAACCCTTTTTGACAGAATGCTGATGTTGGCATCAAAGCACTTGACTCCAGCAAATGAGTTCAGACCAATATTACTAAATAAAACTTTATTTCCAATCAAAATGGGCACTGTGATGGTAATGACAAAATACTTTTGACATTGGCAAACAATGGTTTTAGTTTAACATTAACTGACAAAACATCTGTCCAACTAAAAGAAGCAACACTTACAATTAAAAACACATCCTTGCAATCTGCACTATCTATCAAAATTCCATAAGAGATCACAGTTTTTAAGGCAGGCGGCTAGAGAACTTTCTTAAAAAAATCCACATGAAACATGAACATAGGCAGCCCAACTAAACTAGGCAATGTCTAGTCTTGTTACAATAAAACAATAATCCTTACAAACATCTGTCTAACCCTTCCCAACTCTGGAATAAGCAGCAATTCAAATTTCAAATAGATTATAGAAATCATAAGTAAGAGAAAATCTGCAGATGTTGGAAATCCAAGCAACCCACACAAAATGCTGGAGGAACTCAGCAGGCCAGGCAGCATCTATGGAAAAGAGTACAGTCAATATTTCAGGCCGAGAGCCTCAGCAGGACACTATAGAGATCATTATTTTACAACTGCCCACGAGAGAGAACACTTTTTAACACCGACAAAACATTTACTCAACCCTCTACACACTTCTTTTTATGAGTAGGACATATGAAATATTCACAGAAAAAACAACACTTGAAATTTAAAGCACCTTCTTGTAGTCTACCTTAGAGCATAGTTGAAGCCTCAGGAAGATGGAGGTCATTCTTGTCTTGTTGCTGACCTAATGGAGATTCTGGTGGGGTATTCTCCGCTATAAAACTTTGTACTTTTCTTACCAGCAGCCCTCTTGTTTCTTTGAGTAAGTCTCCGCTGTCGTCTCTTCAGTCTCTGTTTGCGCTTATGTAATTGTGAGATGATTTTTAGTTTTCCTGTCACCCTTCTCTTTCAAGTTACTGCTGATATTTCACTGGGTCTTCATTAATTGTGTCTCTGTAATTTTTTGATTGGTCTGCTGATAATTTTGGGGTTATCTTGACCCTTACACACCGCCAGTTGTGTGATGCTAAAGATATGATGATAATAACATTTCTCACTTTTTAAAGAAAAGGTTGGCTAAGTTTCATACTTGCTAACTCAACTGGATAACTAGTTTGTAAATACAAGTTAAATATACAGAAATAAGTTAAAGTTATTTATTTTGCAAGTTAAGACACTCAAATAGTAACTCGTTTGGTAATGACACATAATAAGCATACACTCAGATCAGGAAATATGAATCTTTAAATTATTCACATTTCTGGACATCGAAATATCAGTCTTCTGCCATGAGAGCCACGTGCTCCTATGTCACTTCTCATTTCCATGGCAACCACAGAAGAAGTTGTTTCAAAAAACTTGACTGGTCTCTAAAATGTGTTGTGTGTTGGTAATGACAGAAGTGTTGGGGACAGCAGTTTTGTCATGAAAAATGTACAAATTGTATAAAAAATAACCCACATGAATTTGACATGTGTTTTAAAAGTTCTTGTGAGAAAATACAAACTTAAAGTTTCATGAATTTAATACTTATTATTACTTTATTTTGAAGACAAAGTACAGAGACTGGGTAGGGGACAAGCACAAATTCTGGCACATTCAAGTTTTTAATTCACTTAAAAATTAAGAAAATATTATTTATGAAGCATACTGAAAAAAGTTTAGAGTTACTATTACCTAACTTTTAAAACCACAGTATTTGTTTTTGTAAAAACTATTTTTTTGTGGAAAATCTACCCCAGGGACAGAAAAGCTACCCTAATTGGAGAATCACCCAGGAATGCATGTATGTTGGACTTCTGGATTTAATAAAACCCATGGGAGCTAGATTGCATATCAGCGGTAGCCATAACCTGGGCACAGCCTGTACGTCGGAAAGCAGGAGGAATTGTGTCACGTCACACAACATGGAAACAGGTCCTTCAGCCAGCCTACTGAGTTGATGCTCATCAACCTATGCTAATTCCAAAGCAAAATGTTCGAGCAACTCAGCAGGCCGGGCAACATCTGTGGTAAGGAGTACAATCGACATTGTGGGCAGGACTGGAAAGCAAGCTGAGAAGTCATGGTAAGAAGGTGGATGGAGGGGAGAAAGAAATACAAGGTATAGTAGGTGATAGGTGAAACCAGGAGAGGGGGAGGGGTGAAGTAAAGAACTGCGAAGTTGATTGGTAAAAGAGATAAAGGGCTGGAGAAGGGGAATCTGGTGGAGAGGGTAGAAGACAATGGAAGAAAGGAAAGGGGGAGGAACACCAGGAGAAGGTGATGGACAAGCAAGGAGATAAGATGAGAGAGGGAAAAAGGAATGAGGAATGGGGAAGGAGAGAGGAGGGAGCAATTACTAGAAGCTCAAGAAATTGTTGTTCATGCCATCAGATTGGAGGCTACCCAGACAGAATATAAGGTGTTGCTCCTCCAACCTGAATGTGGCTTCATCACGGCTGTATGGGCTGGCATGTCAGAATGGGAGTGAGAGGTAGAATTAAAATGGGTTGTCACTCGGAGGTCCGGCTTTTTCTGACAGGTGGATTGAAGGTTCTTGGTGAAGTGGACTTTCAATCTATGTCAGACCTCACTGATATGCAGGAGGCCACACTGGGAGTGCTGGATATGGTAGATGACCCTAACAGACTCACAGGTGAAGTGTCGCCTCACCTAGAAGGATTGTTTGGGGCCCTGAACTGTTATGAGGGAGGAGGTGTAGGGGAAAGTGTAGCACTTGTTCCACTTGCAGGGATAAGCACCGAGCGGGAAATCAGTGAGGAGGGATGAGTGGACAAGGGAGTCACATAGGGAGTGATTCCTGTGAAAAGCAGAAAGTGGGGTGAAGGAAAAGATGAGCTTGGAGGTGGGATCCTGTTGAAGATGGCAAAAGTTATGGAGAATTATGTGCTGGATGTGGAGGCGAATGGGGTGGTAGGTGAGGTCAAGTGGAACCCTATCCCTGGCGTGAGGGCAGATGTGCGCGAAATGGAAGAGATGTGGGTGAGAGCTGTGTTGATGGTGGAGGAAAGGAAGCTCCTTTCTTTGAAGAAGGAGGATATTTCAGTAGTTCTGGAATGAAAAGACTTATTCTGAGCGCAGATGTGCTAGCGATGGAGGAATTGAGAGAAAGGGATGGCATTGTTACAAGTGACACGGTGGGAAGAGATACAGTTTAGATACAGTGCCCATAAAAAGTATGCGCCCCCTTGAAAGCTTTCATGTTTTATTGTTTTACAACATTGAATCACAGTGAATTTAATTTGATTTTTTTACACTGATCAACAAAAAGGGACTCACGTCAAAGTGAAAGCAGATCTCTACCAAATAATCTAAATTAATCACAAATATAAAACAAAAAATAATTGATTGCATAAATAGTCACCCCCCATTTAATATGACACACCAAATCATCACTGGTGCAGCCAGTTGGTTTTAGAAGTCACATAATTAGTTAAACAGAGATCAATGTGTGTAATCAAGGTGTTTCAATTGATTGTAGTAAAAATACACCTGTATCTGGAAGGTCCATCTGCTGGTGAGTCGGTATCCTGGCAAAAACTACACCATGAAGACAAAAGAACACTCCAAGCAACTCTGCGAAAAGGTTATTGAAAAGCACACCAGGAGATGGATACAAGGAAATTTCCAAGTCGCTGAATATCCCTTGGAGTACAGTTAAGTCAATCATCAAGAAATGGAAAGAGTATGGCACAGCTGTAAATCTGCCTAGACCACGCTGTCATCAAAAACTGAGCGATTGTGCAAGAAGGAAACTAGTAAGGGAGGCCACCAAGAGACCTGTGACAACTGGAGGAGTTACAAGCTTCAGAAGCTGAGATGGGAGCGACTGCGCATACAGCAACTGTTGACCAGGTGCTTCACCAGTTGTAGCTTTATAGGAGAATGGCAAAGAGAAAGCCACGGTTGAAAAAAACTTACAAGGAATCTTGGCTAGAGTTTGCCAGAAGACATGTGGGAGACTCTGAAGTCAGCTGGAAGAAGGGACTATGGTGTGATGAAACCAAAATTGAGCATCATCAGACTAAATACTATGTTTGGCAAAAGCCAAACACTGCACATCATCAAAACCACACCATCTCTACTGTGAAACATGGTGGTGGCTGCATCATGCTGTGGGGATGTTTCACTGCAGCAGGCCCTGAAAGACTTGTGAAGGTAGAGGGTAAAATGAATGCAGCAAAATATAGGGAAATCCTGGAGGAAAACCTGATGTAGTCTGCAAGAGAACTGTGACTTGGGAGAAGATTTGTTTTATGGCAAGACAATAACCCCTAGCATAAAGGCAAAGGCACATAGGAATTGCTAAAAAAACAACAAAGTTCATGTCCTGGAGTAGCCAAGTCAGAGTCCAGACCTCTATACAATTAAGAATTTGTGGCTGGACTTGACAAGGGCTGTTCACTCATGATTCCCATGCACTCTGACAGAGCCTGAGCAGTTTTGCAAAGAAGAATGGGGAAAATTTGCAATGTACAGATGTGCAAAGCTGATTGAGACCTATCCACACAGACTCAAGGGTGCAATTGCAGCCAAAGGTACATCTACTAAATACTGACTTGAAGTGAGTGAAAACTTATGAAATCAATTATTTTGTGTTTTACATTTGTAATTAATTTAGATCACTTTGTAGAGATCTGTTTTCACTTTGACATGAAAGAGTCCTTATCTGTTGACCAGTTTCATAAAAAGCCAAATTAAATCCACTGTGATTCAATGTTGTAAAACACTAAGTATGAAAACTTCCAAGGTTGGGGGGAGGGTGAAATACTTTTTATAGGCACTGTAGCTATGAGAGTCAGTGGGTTTATAGAATATATCAGTAGATAGGCTGTCTCTAGAGATAAAGACACAGAGATCGAGAAAGGGGGGGAGGGGAAGTGTCAGGAATGGACCAAGTAAACTTGAGGGCAGGATGGAAGTTGGAGGCAAAGTTGATGAAGTCGACAAGCTCAGAATGGGTGCAGGAAGCAGCACCAATGCAGTTGTCGATGTAGCTTAGGACAAGTTGTGGAGCAATACTGTAGGCTTAGAATATAGACTTTTCTGTTTAGCAAACAAAAAGGCAAACATAGCTGGGATCCATGCGAGTGCCCTTTTGTTTGAAGGAAGTAGGAGGAGCTGAAGGAGAAATTACTGAGGGTTGAGATGATAGGGGCTAGGGAGTTTAAAGTCATTGAAAAGATCAAGAGCATGTGAAATGTCATGGATGTAGGTAGGAAGGGACTGAACTAGAGGGAGAAAACAGAGTCGAGGTATGCAGATATAAGTTCAGTCGGGCAGGAACAAGCAGAAACAATGGGTCTACCTGGACAGTCAGAGTTATGGATCTTGGGTAGCAGGTAGAAATGTGAGGTGCAAGGTAAAGGAACTATGAGTTTGGTGGCAGTGGATGGGAGATCCCCAGAGTTGATAAGATCATTGATAGTGCAGGAGACAATGGCCTGGTGCTCCTTTGTTGAGTCCTGTTCAAGGGGTAAGTAAGAGGTGGTGTCTGAGAGTTGCTGCCTGGCCTCAGCAATATAGAGTCCAGTCTACCAGACTACTACAATGCGAATTCCATTTTATTCTCCCTACAATCCCATCAGCTCCCACATCTTTGTAAGGTGGGGGGAATTCTGAGCACCAGGAGAAAGACACATTCTCTTAAGGAGCATGTAAGCTCCACACGGACAGCACCCAAAGTGCTGGAGCAGCTCTCCCAACTGTACCATTTTGCTACATACAGCTCAAAAGGGATGGAGATGCTAGCTGAAGGAGGCTGGTAAAAGCTACTGAAAAACAGAATCTGTGCTTGGGAAGGCAAGTTATTCAATTAAAAATATGAAGATTTTTACAATAGCAAAAGTAACAAGACAAAGTTATTTTGAAAGAGAATTCTACTGAGTTGCTTGACAGACAGAGGGGAAATGAGGAACTTACAATTATGGGAGATCAAATGAGAAACCATAAGTCAAAGAAGAGCATTTAGATTAAAAAATTAAAAAATCAGAGCTACTGAATAAGTAGACCAGAAAATGGACAACAGAAATAAATAAAGCCTTGTTGCTTTGGGTTGTTCTGAGTTAAATATGCATCAAATTAAACCCTTTTTTTTATGTTAGGTGTTTTAATCTTACAACTTGAAATTTGTTTCTGGGTTTTTATTTTTATTTTTAACTCTGCTCATGTTGTAGCAAACTTGACTCAAGGTAGTGGGTTGAAGTCCCACTTCAAAGATTTTAGAATGGAGGTACAGCAGTAGTGAAAAAATGCAGTATCATCACAGGAATCATCCTTTCTAAGTCTGAGGTGGATTGGAAAGATCCAATGCTACAATGTCAAAAAAAAACCCCCCAAAATCCTATTCAATCCTTGGTTTCTTGTCCAGTGCCTATTACTCAACTATCATCTCAAAAACGACTCTAAACTGATGCAGGATCGGCGAGATAATTCCCCAATAGAAATGTTTTATATGTGGACAGGAGATTATTTGTCCAAAGCTGTATGTGCCTCTTCTGTCAGATAATGACTCATGATCGGATCCTCATTTTAATATCATCATGGCAAATTTAAAATAGTTAATGATTTTTCTTCCAAACATAAGTGAATTTCTTCTCGTTTGTTTGAAAGCAAGACATTCATAGTTCAAGTTCAGAGTAAATTTATTAACATAGTATATATATATATATATATATATATATATATATATATATATATATGTCACCACATACAACCCTAACATTCATTTTCTTGTAGGCATACTCAATAAATCCATAGAATAATAACTATAACAGAATCAATGAAAGACTGCAACAATTTGGTCATTCAACCAGTGTGCAAAAGACAACAAACTGTGGAAATACAAAATGAAAGAAACAATAATAATAATAATAAATAAATAAACAATAAATATCAAGAACATGAAATGAAGAGGCCTTGAAACTGAGTCCATAGGCTGTGGGAACATTTCAATGATGGGGCGTGAAGTTTGGTTCAAGGTCCTGATGGTTGAGGGGTAGTAAGTGTTCCTGAACCTGGTGGTGTGAGTCTTAAGGCTCCTGTATCTTCTTCCCGATGGCAGCTGTGAGAAGAGAGCATGACCTGTGTGATGGGGTCCCTGATGATGGATGCTGCTTTCCTGCAACAATCCTCCTTGTAGGTGTGCTCAATAGTGGGGCATATTACATGAAACTGTACCTGTAACAGTGTAAATCAATAATGTGTATTTGTTAAGGAGCATAAGAAGAAGGAGAATGCTAAAAAAAAAATACAAACCTTTAGTAAAGGAATTCTAGGGCTGAGAAAGGCATGGTGGTGAGTGGTGTAGTGATTAAAATCTGGATGCACAGGAGACCAGAATTAGAATACAAATATCAATGAGTTTCAGGACTGCAGGTAATTAGGATTGGGGAAAATTTATAGTTAACAGAGAGAATTGAAAACAAAGGAGATTGTTTTTAATTCGATGTTACTTGACCAGGAACTAATGAACATCAATAATAGATTGATGAGCGAGCAGAACTTGTGTTTATGGGGAGCAGAAGCCATTGGAAGAAGGAAGCCCAGCTAGGCATGTATTGGAATAGTCTAGAGATAACAAAGCTATGGATGAGAACTTCAATGCTGAGGCAAAGGTAGATTCAGATTCAGTTAAGTCTTAACAATAGTAGATATATATAGAGCAGTGGCCAATTGGAGAGATTGGAAGCCTGAGAAGATGTAATCCACTCAGGTTCACTGATCAAGTGGAAAAGGCAGCAACTTGCGGCAGTTTTGGAGCTTTGAGCAGCAGCCAATCGGAGAGGTAGTTACACCCAAGGTGAAGGTCACAGTGCAGAGTACCCCTTTGGCCATCCGCCTCAACGACAGGTGTATCACTTTGGAACCTGTTTGGGGGTGGTGGTGAGTAGCAGAGGAAAGCCACAGAGATTGGGTCTCTGGCACTGAATCTGACTCTGCGATTCAAAAGAGATGGGGTCAGAAGAAGCTAGCTGCGGTGATGGGGAATTCGTTAGCCAGGGAAACAGAAAGGTGGATCTGTGGATGAGAATGAGATTCCTGAATGGTACGTTACCTCCTGGGGGACAGGGTCTGGGACATCTTGGATAGGGTCCTCAGCATTTTAAAATGGGAAGGTGAACAGCCAGAGGTCGTGGTCCATGTGGGTACCAGTAGCATATGTAGGAAGAGTGATGAGGTTCTGCAAAGTGAGTTCAGGGAGTTAGGTGCTAAGCTAAAGGGCAGGACCTCCAGCGTTGTGATCTCAGGGTTGCCACCCCTGTCACGTGCTAGTGAGGCCAGAAATAGGAAGGTTATACCGTTTAACCTGTGGCTAAGGAGCTGGTGTAGGAGGGAGGGCATAAGATTTTTGGATAATTGGGATCTCTTCCAAGGATGGTGGGACCTGTACAGAAGAGACACCTGAACTGGAAGGAGACCAATATCCTAGTGGAAAGGTTTGTTAATGCTGCATAGTGGGGTTTAAACTGGATATGCAGGGGGATAGGGACCGGAGTGCTGGAACAGTTAGTGGAGAGGTTGTGGAGACAGATGTTGGTAAGACCTCAGGCAAAGTCAGGAATCAAAAGGCTGAGCATGGTGTGACTATGTCCTGAGCTGCGTATGTTTCAATGCAAGAAATATCATACGAAAGCCGGATGAGCTCAGTGCATGAATCAACACCTGGAATTATGACATTGCAGCCGTTAGAAAGACTTGGTTGCAGGAGGGGCAGGACTGGCAGCTCAGTACTCTGGGGTTCCATTGTATTAGATGTGACCAAGCAGGAGGGATTAAAGGAGGACGGGTGGCAATACTAGTCATGGAAAATGTCACAGCAGTGCTCAGTTGGGACAAACTGGAGATCTCCTCTTGTGAGACATGATGGGTGTAACTGAGAAAGAAGAACGGATTGACCACATTAATGAAACTATATCACAGACCATCACCAGGCTGGGGGATTTAGAGGAGCAAATTTCTGGAGAGATTGCGAAGTATTGCAAGAAACATAAGGTTGTTATTGTAGGTGATTTTAACTTTCCACATATTGACTGGAACTTCCATACTGTAAAAGAACTAAATGGGATATAGAGTTTGTCAAATTTGTTCAGGAAAGTTTCCTTAATCAGTATGTAGAAGTCCCAATGAGAGAGTATGCGATACTTGATCTGGTACTAGGGAATGAGACAGAGCACGTGACAGAAGTTTGTGCAGGGGAACTCATTGCAACTAGTGATCATAGTGTCGCTAGTTTCAAAGTAAATATGGAAATAGATAGATCTAGCCCACAAGTTGAGATTCTAAATTGGATAAAGGACGATTTTGGTGGTATCAGAAATGAACTGGCAAGTATGGTCAGACGGTATTCTTTCAAAGGTGTACTTGGTAAATGGGAGGACTTCAGAAGTGAAATTTTAAGAGTACAAAGCTTGGACGTGCCTGTCAGAATAAAAGGTAAAGATAACAAGTGTAGGGAACCTTGGTTTTCAAAAGATATTGATGACCTGGTTGAGAGAAAATAGAAGATGCATTGCAGATATAGGCAAGTAGGAAAAAGGAGATGCTTATGGAGGATAAGAAATGCAAGGGAACACTTAAGAAAGAAATCAGGAATGGTAAAAGAAGGCATGAGGTTTCCCTAGCAGACAAGGTGAAGGAGAATCCTAAGGGACACTACAGATATGTTAAAAGAGCAAAAGGATTGCAAGGGATAAAATTAGTCCTCTGAAAATTCAGGATGGTAATCCATATGTGGAGCCAAAAGAGATAGGAGATATCCTAAATGAATTTTTTGCATCGGCATTTACTCAGGAGACGAACACAAAGTCTATAGCAGTGAGGCAAAGCGGCATCAACTTTGTGGATTGTATACAGTTTACAGAGGAGGAGGTGTTTGCTGTCCTGGGGCAAATCAGGTGGATAAATCCCTAGGGCATGACAAAGTGTTTCCCTTGGACCACAAGTGCAGAAATTCTGGGGTCCCAGCAGAGACATTTAAAATATCTTTAGTGACAGGAGAGGTACCAGAGGACTGGTGGATAGCCAATGTTGTTCTGCTGTTTAAAAAGGGCTCTAAACATAAACCAGGAAATTATCGGCCGGTGAGTCTGACATCAATAGTGGAAAGTTATTGGAGGGTGTACTAAGACAGTGTGTATGTAAATATTTGTATAGACACGTACTGGTTTAGGATAGTCAGCATGGCTTTGTGTGTGTAGGTCATGTCTAACCAATCTTATAAAGTTTTTCAGGGGAGTTACCGGGAAAGTTGATGAAGGCAAGACAGTGGATGTTGGCTACATGGACTTTAGCCAGGCACTTGACAAGGTTCCCCATGGGAGGTTGGTCAAGAAGCTTCAGTCTCTCAACATTCAAGATGAGGTGGTAAATTGGATCAGACATTGGCTTTGTGGGAGAAGCCAGAGAGTGGTGGTAGATGGTTGCCTCTCTGACTGGAGGCCTGTGACTAGTGGAGTGTTGCAGGGATATGTGTGGGTCCATTGTTGTTTGTCATCTATATCAACAATCTGGACGATAATGTGGTTAAAGGATCAGCAAATTTACATTTGATACCAAGTCTGGGCGTGTAATGGACAGCAAGGAAGACTGTCATGGTCTGCAGAGGGATCTGGATCAGCTGGAAACACAGGCTGAGAAATGGCAAACGGAATTTAATTCAGACAAGTACAAGGTTTTGCACTTTGATAGGACTGACCAGGGTGGATCTTGCAGAGTAAACAGTAGGGCACTGAAGTGTATGGTAGAACAAAGCAATCTGGGAATACAGATCCATAATTTGTTGCAAGTGAAAGACACAGGTGGACCAGGGTCATAAAGAAAGCTTTTGGCACGTAGGCCTTCTTAAATCAAAATATTGAGTACAAGAATGAAGGGTCTTGGACTGACACATTGACTGTTTACTCTTTTCCTAGATTCTCCCTGGCCTGCTGAGTTCCTCCAGCATTTTGTGTGTGTTTATGGACTACAAGAGAAGGGGAGTTATGTTGGTATAAGATATTGGTGGGGCCCCGTTTGGAGTACTGTGAAGTTTTGGTCACCTATGTACAGGAAAGATGTAAATAGGGTTGCAGAGAAAATTTACAAGGATATTGCCAGGTCTGGATGACCTGAATTATAAGAAAAGATTGAATAGGTTAGGACTTTATTCTTGGAACGTAGCAGATTGAGAGGAGATTTGATAGAGGTATACATAATTATGAGGGGTATAGATAGGGTAAATGCATCCAGGCTTTTTCCACTCAGGCTGGGTGGGACCATAACCTGAGGTCATAGGTTTAGGGTGAAAGGTGAAAAATTTAAGGGAAACATGAGGGGGGACTTCTTCACTCAGAGGGTCGTGAGTGTGGAATGAGCTGCCAAAACAGTGGAGCATGCAGGCTTGATTTCAATGCTTAGGGGAAGTTTGGATAGGTACGTGGAGGGCTACGGTCCCGGTGTAGGTCAATGGGAGTAGGCAGTTTAAATGTTTTTGCCATGGACTAGATGGGCCAAAAGGCCCAGTTCTGTGCTGTACTTTTCTGGGACTCAATAAAATCTTCAGCTTGGAATTAATATGTTCTACTCATTCTTTCCTGGACTGGAGACATGGTGGTGAAAGACAAAATGATTAAAGTCAGGGTTGCAGAAGAGGCCAAAAATAGAGGACAAATTTCACTTAAAACTGCATGAAATTAAAATTGGAAATGGTTATAGCCATTAGAATGATTTAAAAGCAAAGGAAGGTACAATAAAATGCCATTACTTAAATCTTCCTTTTACAGCTTGGTAATGTTTAAATAGTTTGAGAACCAAGTTATACCACATAATCATGATTCAATAGTCTCCTAAGTTAATGGATTCAAAGATCCTTTAATTGAGCCCTTTTATGTTTTTTTGTGTGCTTGGATCCCAGCTTCGGTATCTTTGAAGGAATAGACATATTAATCACTATCCTCACCCCCATTATAGAAAAATTTGACAGTGTTAGCATCCTGTTATGTCACCTTTAAGAATTTTTTAAAATTCATCGCTGAATGATGCCAATTTTAAGAGTTCTGTATGAAAACTGGATATTGTGATCTGGGACAGAAGATAAAAATGACAATCATTTTGCACTAAATCATGCAGTGATGTTATAATGATGAGTTCTAGAAACTGAATGGAAGGTGGGGTGAGAGAATGGGGGAAGCAGGTTGGGGGCAAATGAAGAAAATAATGGATCACTATGGATAATTATCAGCCCAGATGAATAGGTAATACTTCATTTCACTGGCTCACCATCTGTTGTACTTGTTCCATTATTCCCTTACACCTTAGTAGGCTTCTAATACTCCATCTTAAAAAGCTACCACTGAGGTACCAATATAAGTTTACTAACAGAACTTAGTCCAATCGAAAAAATTCAATTTGACAATTTATTCACTTCCCAAGTGTACTTTGAAATACAAAATGAAGCCCCTGCAATTTTAGTTCAGTTATTAGAATTACAAGATTAGAGAAACATAGAAAATAGGTGGAGTAGGCCATTCGGCCCTTCAAGCCTGCAACGCCATTCAGTATGATCATGGCTGATCATTCAACTCAGAACCCTGTACCTGCTTTCTCTCCAATACCCCTGATCCCTTTAGTCACAAGGGTCATATCTAACTCCCTCTTAAATATAGCCAGGGAACTGCCTCAATTGTTTACTGCGGCAGAGAATTCCACAGATTCACCACTCTCTGTGTGAAGAAGTTTTTCCTCATCTCGGTCCTAAAAGGCTTCCCCTTTATCCTTAAACTGTGACCCCTCGTTCTGGACTTCCCCAACATCGGGAACAATCTTCCTACATCTAGCCTGTCCAATCCCTTTAGAATTTTATACGTTTCAATAAGATCCCCCCTCAATCTTCTAAATTCCAGCGAATGTAAGCCTAGTCGATCTAGTCTTTCTTCATATGAAAGCCCTGCCATCCCAGGAATCAATCTGGTGAACCTTCTTTGTACTCCCTCTATGGCAAGAATGTCTTTCCTCAGATTAGGGGACCAAAACTGCAATACTCCAGCTGTGGTCTCATCAAGGCCTTGTACAACTGCAGTAGAACCTCCCTGCTCCTGTACTCGAATCCTCTTGCTATGTATGCCAACATACCATTCGCCTTTTTCACCGCCTGCTGTACCTGCATGCCCACTTTCAATGACTGGTGTACAATGACACCCAGGTCTCGTTACACCTCCCCTTTTCCTAATCGACCACCATTCAGATAATAACGTTTTCCTGTTCTTGCCACCAAAGTGGATAACCTCACATTTATCTACATTAAACTGCACCTGCCATGAATTTGCCCACTCACCTAACCTATCCCGGTCACCCTGCATCCTCTTAGCATCCTCCTCCCAGCTAACACTGCTGCCCAGCTTCGTGTCATCTGCAAACAAGGAGATGCTGCATTTAATTCCCTCGTCTAAGTCATTAATATATATTGTAAACAACTGGGGTCCCAGCACTGAGCCTTGCGGTACCCCACTAGTCACTGCCTGCCATTCTGAAAAGGTCCCGTTTATTCCCACTCTTTGCTTCCTGTCTGCGAACCAATTCCCTATCCACATCAATACCATACCCCCAATACAGTGTGCTTTAAGTTTGCACACTAATCTCCTGTGTGGGACCTTGTCAAAAGCCATTTGAAAATCCAAATATACCATATCCACTGGTTCTCCCCTATCCACACTACTAGTTACATCCTCAAAAAATTCTGTAAGATTCATCAGACTTGATTTTCCTTTCACAAATCCATGCTGACTTTGTCCGATGATTTCACTGCTTTCCAAATGTGCTGTTATCACATCTTTGATAACTGACTCTAGCATTTTCCCCACCACCGATGTTAGGCTAACCGGTCTATAATTCCCCAGTTTCTCTCTCCCTCCTTTTTTAAAAAGCTGGGTTATGTTAGCCACCCTCCAGTCCTCAGGAACTAATCCAGAATCTAGAGTTTTGAAAAATTATCACTAATGCATCCACTATTTCTTGGCCTGGAGATTTATCTGCCTTTAATCCCTTCAATTTACCTAACACCACTTCCCTACTAACATGCATTTCCCTCAGTTCCTCCATCTCACTAGACCCTCGGTCCCCTACTATTTCCAGAAGATTATTTATGTCCTCCATAGTGAAAACAGAACCAAAGTAGTTATTCAATTGGTCTACCATGTCCTTGTTTCCCACGATCAATTCACCCATTTCTGACTGTAAGGGACACATTTGTCTTGACCAATCTTTTTTCTTTTCATATATCTATAAAAGCTTTTACAGCGCAAACACGAGGAATTCTGCAGGTGCTGGAAATTCAAGCAACACACATCAAAGTTGCTGGTGAACGCAGCAGGCCAGGCAGCATCTTTAGGAAGAGGTACAGTCGACGTTTCAGGCCCAGACCCTTCTTCAGGATGAAGGGTCTCGGCCTGAAATGTCGACTGTACCGCTTCCTAGAGATGCTGCCTGGCCTGCTGCATTCACCAGCAACTTTGATGTGTGTTGCCCAAAGCTTTTACAGTCAGTTTTTATGTTTCCTGCCAGCTTTCTCTCAATCTTTTTTCCCTTTCCTAATTAAGCCCTTTGTCCTCCTCTGCTGGACTGAATTTCTCCCAGTCCTCAGGTATACCACTTTTTCTGGCTAATTTGTATGTTTCTTCTTTGGAATTGATACTATCCCTAATTTCCCTTGTCAGCCACGGGTGCACTACCTTCCCTAGTTTATTTCTTTGCCAAACTGGAATGAACAATTGTTGTAGTTCATCCATGCAATCTTTAAATGCTTGCCATTGCATATCCACCATCAACCCTTTAAGTATCATTTGCCAGTCTATCTCAGCTAATTGACATCTCATAGCTTCAAAGTTACCCTTCTTTAAATGCATTACATCCTTATATCATTACGATTGTCTATTACATCCTTAAAACATCTCATTAATTGGTCCTGATTATAACATTATACTGAAAAAAAATCAACTTGTAGAGGGATTGTTCTGTGTTTTGTTCAGTAAATTTAAAACACGTTAAGATCAGTGGATGAAAATCCGGCTGAGTGGTACCGCAGCAACACCCTCCTACTCTTCATCAGTAAGACCAAGGGAACAATTACTGACTTCAGGAGGAGGAAACCAGAGGTCCATGAGCCAGTCCTCATCAGCAGATCAGAGGTGAAGAGTTAAATTGGATATCTATATGGACAGGGAGGGAATGGAGGGTTATGGGCTGAGTGCAGGTCGGTGGGACTAGGTGAGAGTAAGAGTTCCACATGGACTCGAAGGGCCGAGAAGGCCCGTTTCCATGCTGTGATTGTTACATGGTTATAAGAGGGTCAGCAACTTTACTCTTTTCATTTTGGAGGATCTGCCCTGGGTCCAGCACGCAAGTGCCATTACAAGGAAAGCATGGCTTCTCCTCTATTTCCTTAGAAGTTTATGAAGTTTCAGCATGCCACCTAAAACTTGGCAAACTTCTATAGATGTGTGGAGGACAGTACATTGACTGGTTGCATTACACCCTGGTACAGAAACCTCAAAGCACTTGAACAGGAAAGTCTCCAAAAAGTAGTGGATATGGCCCAGACCATCTCAGGTAAAACCCTCCCCACTACTAAGAACAGGTACATGGAATATTGTCACAGGAATGCAGCATCCATCATCAAGGACCCTCACAATCCTGACTGTGCCCTTCTCTTGCTGCTGCTATTATGAAGGTGGTACAAGAGCTTCAGGACCCACACCTCCAGGTTCCAGAACAGTAATCTCTCAACCTTTAAGCTCTTGAACCAGAGGGGATAACTTCACTCATCCTATCACTGAACTATTCCCACAACCTTTAGACTTACTTTTGAGAACTCTTCATCTCATGCTGTTTAATGCTTGTTTATTATTTCCTTTTTATATTTGCAATTTGCCTTTTGCACATTGGTTGTCCATCCTGCAGTCTTTGATTATATTGTTTCTTGAATGTACTGTGATTCCCAGTAGGAAAATGAAGCTCGGGGTTGTATACAGTGACATACAGTGTATGGTTCTGTTTTAACAGAAGGTATTCAGTATACAACCTGAAATTCTTGCTCTTCACAGACATCTACAAAAAAAGCCTGAAAAGAATGTATGACAGAAAAACACTAGAACCCCAAAGCCTCCTCCCTGCACAAGCGGCAAACTGTTTATGTGACAGTTCAACATGCCTCGCGCTCTCTCACTGAGATATGTACTTCAATACTAAATTTACTTTGAACTTTCAACATCTGGAGTGCAAATAAATGTCTCTGCAGCTATCACAGGACAAGTTAAAAATGTACTTTTAAACAAGCTTACAAAACCTGCAGTCTTACTTCACACTACACCATCTCTTAGAGGTTTATCTGCTGTTGTTAAACTACGGAGACGTGTACCCAAGGTAGAAACAAAATGTTTTAAGTTTGAACTATATGTTTAAAAACACAGAACTAAACAAAGGATTGGTCCAGGATACAGAACATGCATTTGTAACATTAATTACTTTATCGGGTTACAAATCACTACAGTCTTTGATCAGAAAACAAACTCCATGCTAATCAATTACAGGAAGAAAACTGTATACATCAGCACCCCTGACTAACCTAGCAATAGTATAAAAGCCAAAAACCACATTCAGAATTGGGACACTGACTTTGTCAGGATAAACAATTGTATATTAGTTTATGGCTTCTTTGAAGAAAAATTTTCATCAAGTATGTATAGAATTTTATCTGCCAAGGTCAAATTTAGTAATCTATTTTGTTTTCCTTCATTGAGGGCCCCAAGTTAACAGTCTGGCAAAGAACATACACATGTGGCACATACGGTCTAAATTCTCTCAGCATCAGGACTCAAACTAAAGAGAATAGGTTAAGAGGCAA
Organism: Mobula birostris; assembly: GCF_030028105.1. Taxonomy (NCBI): domain Eukaryota; kingdom Metazoa; phylum Chordata; class Chondrichthyes; order Myliobatiformes; family Myliobatidae; genus Mobula; species Mobula birostris. The sequence continues at coordinate 77,987,826 of NC_092377.1, read as the reverse complement.
ATACCTTTGCAATACTGCCAAAATGCTGAATGCAAATACTGATTTTCATTTCTCCAAGCTATTTGTAAATGTCATCTCACTACTAATGGTTTGCAATTGAGGGAAACGTGGATTATTAATCTGTATTAACCAAAAAGCTACTAATGTAACAGTGAAGTAATGCTTCTAAAATGAGATAAAAACATTCAAAAGTACTTTAAATCTTGGCAGTCTTCAGTTCAGTAATTGCTGCATTGCTCTTACTTGCCTGAATTACTTGGGAATGCTTTCCTGCCTGTAAACTGCACAGCCCGTTCTTTTCAAAAGCATAAAACTTTGAATGTATATAACTGGCTGTAATAGATGGCTCTACTCAATAAAAATCTAGAATTGTTACCAAAAGTAATTTGGTCACTTCCAATGTCAATTTTAATGATTAAATTTACCTATTCCCTAGCACCAAATGTTATATTAATCATCCAATTCTACTACATTGAATTGAACAAAATTGCCTTGTTTTTGAATTAGTGTCACTACAAAGTTTCTAGTCTAAGGATGAGTTGGATTACAGATTTCAGTTGTTTCCTTTCCAAATAGTTTCTTACATCACCCCATTCCCCCCACCCCTCCATCCCAACCCACAAAATAGACTGGACAAAGTGAAAGCTTCAAGAGTAATGTTTTTCATAAATCAGAATTTTCTGTTCAAAACTTTATTGGGATTTTCTGAAAAGTGGGCACAATGAATCATAACATACAGACATTTACAAAAATTTAAACACTTGTCATTGCAGTGACTACACATTCAAATTGGGAAAACCTGGAGAGCATGAACTAGAAAGTAACATACAAGTGTTTGACAATACTTATGCAACTACAGACAATGGGAGGCTGGGTATTACACTGCAGTAACAAACACTTGTGGGTGGCTTCTCGAAACAAAAACACTAGACAACTTGAGTTACCAGCAGCATCCCCCACTTTAGAAATTGTCTAGTCTTAAATTGGTCAGAACAAGTAACAAGTCCAAGTGACTGCAGCCAATGTAGCTGAATGCAAGAGTTTATCATGCAGAAAATTAGTGTCAAGTCATCTATACAACTGATTTACTTGACAAAGCTTGTTAACATCCCAGAATTTATATTAGTTTGAAAAGGCAGTGTTTGAGAGAATAAGGGATTATGTACTGGGATTACCAACATAATTTTGTAATCTAGCCAAAATTTCCAGATAGATGAATCCAAGTGGTACATTTTAGAACCATTTCTGTTCATGTTTTAGGAATAGAAGCATGGTTTTAAAATAAATCACACAACAGTAGAACATTGTTGTATCAAAATATTTAATAAATATTAATTTCCAAAATTTATTGCCAGGAGCAACACAAAGATGCATCCTCATGTTCATATAACACTAATGTCACAATACACAAGAAAACATCATAACCAAGATTTCACCAATGAGATGACCATTTTGAAGAGCCTTTCCAGACCTGCGTAGATTATCTTTTTCAGAACTTGGATTTTCTTAGGCAAGGTAGGCATTTCCATGGCATGGTAATGACATGGCATCTCCACAGTGATCTCACTGGCAAAATCTACCATTCAAGTATTCAACAGCTAGCTTATTATTAGAATACTTCCTAAATGCAGGTATGTTATCACAAAAATCAACTCTACAAGTGGTTCAATATTATATCCAAGGTGAAAGATCAGGATTTACAAAACAACGTTGTGCTGTGCTTTTAACTCAAATGCACTATCTAGAGATATACGATTTTTTTCTATTTTTTTGTACATGCAACCACTCACATTTCAGGTACACAAAAGTAAATAGGTTAATTTGTTCCCTTACATTTGTATTTTGTTGCAGACGGTCCGCCCTGTCATTCCAATGTTTTCAATTCTAAAGCAGCAATTACCAAAGCATTCTAGTCTAATGCTCTCCGCATGTCTCTTTGATGCGTACAAAAAAAAATCTTGGCCAAAATAAAGAGCTTGAAATGATACTATAGAAATTGATCCAAAATGTCTGACATTGTACAAAACAGTTCCAAGGCACATGGCCAATTCTAGTGTTAAAAAATAATCTATTCTGCAACTACAGCACACCTCAAATTTGGCATGTAGGCAATATTACTGAAACACAAAGAAACAATTCATCAAAAATAAAGGAGCATAAGCTTACAAAGCTATCAAAAACCTTCAAATCTAAACATATAAATAAAAGGAATGGTATTTAAGGCTCTTGATTATTTAAGTTATTAAATCAAATATACACAGTGATTAATTAAAAAAAGTATTTACATTTATACAAAATCATAAACACTTGGCCTTTTATTAAATTCTTCATCTGAACAGCAACTGCTGACATGTGCCCCCCCCCCAAAATGTATCATCTTGGATTTTGATGATTGCTGTGGTTTTCAGCTGCAAAGGCACTTTCAATTACAGAACTAGACTAACAAAGTCAAATCTACTATACATAACTTAACAATACTGAGAAATTTTGAGCCAGTAAAATAAATAAAAATTCACCATCTTAAATTAAATTGGGGCCAGGCAAACAGCTACAACTAGATTTCAGTTCAAAAGGGCATGGAATCCTAATCAGACTGATATAATTGGAGAATGGTTCAGCAACGCATAAACTGTAGCTGAATTTCTGTTAGGGCACTCTTGACTAGTTTTGCATAGACATGAGATGCAGCACATAAAGTCTCAGCCAACCACAGCAACTATCAATGCCAGGGTAAGTCAGTTTGTCTCAAGTTGAACGAACATAGGGACTCTTGGCAGATAATACCCTTTACATAATATTACAGAACAATTTCGGAACTATGACTTTGAGCCTTCAGGGATAGCGAAAGGCTGTGCATCTGTTATATTAAATAGGCATCACTGCTGACTGCTATACAATGTATTCCACATGACTTAAGCTCTGTGCGCTTTCTAAGTCTCTGTTATCTTGTTTGTTTGTCCAATTGGGATTTTTAGTAGGAGTGCCTTGTATAGGTTTTTCATCTCTGTCTACCAGTGTATATGCCGACTGTTTGGAAAACCTTGTCTTCTGTTGGTGCTTGTCTACATCCACTTCTTCAAGCTCTGAATTATGCGTCCTTATTTTGGCAATTTTCAAATTTTTGCTTTCATAGTCTTTGCTGGCAGAACTGTTTGTCCCGTGCTTTTCAATGGGGTTTTTTATTTGATGCAGCTGCTCTCGGACATTGTTTGTGGTGTCATCAGACCCGGTAGGAGTGGGACTGCTCTGTTTTCTTCGACGTCGTATCCACCAGAAGAACAACATTACAAAGCAACAGATCCAAACTATGGTAATGACTGAGCTCAGCAAAGGGACCAGGAAATCTGCTGGGTGGGAAAAAGGCAGGACAAAACTTAGACAACGGCAAACCAGAGATGCTGCAACTGAATGACAGACACTGCATCAGCTTCCATCAGCCAGGCTACCAATTAAACTAATGCCATTAACTTGGTATCCAGAGGGTTCATGTTCCTCATCACCAATCAATGGCACCTGCTAAACATGCACTCATTTCAAATGAGGGGGTAATTGACAATGAAATATAAAACAGAGACTGCTTGGTGCCTTGACATTTCCCTTGGCTTGGAAAGAGAACATGGAGGAGACGGAGGATGGGTGGACAGTATGCCAAGTATAGATTTGGCATTTTTAAACTCAAAAGGGGAAATTTCTTCACTCAAAATGATAATAAATCTTCAATATTCTCTACCTCAATAGCTCTGGGTTCTCACTGGTGGCTAAATCCAAGACTATTATAGACCAGAGAAACCTGCTTCCCCTCCGTGAACACTTGCTGCCTCAGCCCAACTAGTCAGAAACTACCCAACCCAGACAATCTCACTTCTCCTGTCTTCCATCAGGAAAAAGGAAAAGCCTGAAAGCAGGCAGCACCAGGCTCAAGGATAGTTTCTTGCTCTTATAAAATGATCGAAATGGTTCTGATGTATATTAAAATGGACTTTTGACCTCAACATTCCTCGTTATGATCTGGCACACTGTCTACCCGCACTGTAGCTGTTGCACTTCATTCTGAATTGTTAATGACTTATCTTGCACGACCTCAGTGCACTTGTGCAGTGAATTGGTCTGCATGTTCGGTGTACACAAGCCTTTCACTGTACGTATGACAATAATAAACGAATACATCCCTGGAGAGCAATTAAGCTGTGTTTGATCAGCCACCATCTTTCCCAATGACAGATCAGGCTGGAAGGAACAGTGTGATATACCACTGCTTTGCTTTAATTTGTAATAACTTTCAACTTTATATAAAGCTACCTATAATCTGCATCGTGCAGCACAATGGCTACCTGTTCAGGAAGTGACGTGAAAGACGGAGAGGGGAGAAACATCATTCTGCTGAGACTGAAGTCACAAAGGGCTTGGAAGAACAAGTCTACACAGCAAAATACAAGCAACTTGTTCTGTAGAGTGGGGGAGGGCAGAGAGAGAAGGATAATTATCTCTGAGCAAGATGTTGGCAATGATTCACTGTTCATTAAGACTTGATCATCTTATCTAATTGCATAACCACATCTGCAGGTTTGTCTGGCAAATACCAAAGCCCTTTATTTGGTGCCAAGGTACGTTTTGCATTTGACACCATTCCTTTTTGGAAAAGGGCTTCAGACATACAGTTCTCATCTGATTCCAATTTACCATTTGGCATGGCAGTAATACAAGCTGATATGACTGTTCATCTGTCCCATTTCCTAATGGAGAAAATAACTCAAACTATCTCCCTTTTGCTAGGCTTTCAATTTTCATTGTACCTTACCTGGCTTCAGTGATTCAGGCATTTTCTGCACTCGAACCTCTGCAATAGCTGCAAGAATCGTGCTGTTTCCATCACGTTTACTGATGACATCAGTAATTCTCTCAGTTAAATCCTTGATTGGATTAGCTTCCTGCTGTGAATTTTCCACTGACTGTGTGGGGGGAAATACAAAAGTTAAAACAACTCGAAGTTATTAGAACCAGATCCATTTGAAATTTTACTGATAGAGAAATACTTACTATTGCCACGTTAATCTCATTGGCAGAGTGGGTCTGTTCGCAGACGAGGTAAAGTGAGTATTCCATTGACAGGTTGCGCAAAACTTGCAGACGCCTTAATTCCACACAAATTTGTTCAATGGTAACACCCTGAGATTAAAGCAAATCAAATGTAAAACCAGACATTTTGGTGGAGCAAGAATGGACACAATTAAAAAGTAGAACCAGTCAACAATATTGCTAAATTCCCAGAATTTGGGGAACAATACAGCTTCAAAATACCACAAGGTATACAAGAAACCTCTTCCCAGTGTTGGATTAAGTCTAGGACACACCAAGAGAATGAATCTCAAGTATATCATGACATATACATACTTCAATAATTATTACTGTTAGAGTGAGTTTTTATTGGGTAGATGATTTGTTTACACTTAAATGACTTTGGCCACCAGACTTCTATTTGACGAAGTACTGTGGATTGAGTCCACAACAATGCGCTTCCTAAAAAGGTGTGAATACCAGATGCTTCTGGCACTGTAGTTTGACCTGATGTCATAGTTTCAAAGACAGTATTATCTACACATTATAAATATTAATTGTCTTCTGTTAGCACAGAAAATGCCAAACAAATGTATTGTGGATTTAACTAAAGGCTGTGGATACCAACCCAGACATGTTGGCATTGGAAGGAAAGGATGGAGTTAGGTGTTGTGATATTTTATATGTAGCTTCAATAGGAAGCATTGTCTACACATTGTCCATAACTTTAAGGAGCAATTGCCTTTGTGTTTAGCATATAGATAGAGCCCACATTGGGCTAGCAGACCTTTCTACTGAAAGCATCTCTGTCCATAGATACGAGGGATTCTGCAGATGCTGGAAATTCAAGCAACACACATCAAAGTTGCTGGTGACCGCAGCAGGCCAGGCAGCATCTCCAGGAGGAGGTACAGTCCACATTTCAGGCCGAGACCCTTCGTCAGGACTAATTGAAAGAAGAGCTAGTAAGAGATATGAAAGTGGGAGGGGGAGGGGGAGATCCAAAATGATAGGAGTAGACAGGAGGAGGAGGGATGGAGCCAAGAGCTGGACAGGTGATTGGCAAAAGGGATATGAGAGGATCATGGGACAGAAGGCCCAGGGAGAAGGAAAAGGGGGAGGGGTGGGAAAAACCTGGGTAGCCTCCAACCTGATGGCATGAACATCGACTTCTCTAACTTCTGCTAATGCCCCACCTCCCCCTCATACCCCATCCGTTATTTATATACACATATTCTTTCTCTCACTTTTTCTCCCTCTGACTATACCCCTCGCCCATCCTCTGGGTCTCCCCTGGGTCTCCCCCCCACCTTTTCCTTCTCCCTGGGCCTCCTGTCCCATAATCCTCTCATATCCCTTTTGCCAATCACCTGTCCAGCTCCTGGCTCCATCCCTCCCCCTCCTGTCTTCTCCTATCATTTTGGATCTCCCCCTCCCACTTTCATCTCCTACTAGCTCTTCTTTCAGTTAGTCCTGAAAAAGGGTCTTGAAATGTGGACTGTACCGCCTCCTCGAGATGCTGCCTGGCCTGCTGCGTTCACCAGCAACTTTGATCTGTGTTCCGTCCGTAGATGCCTGCTGTACCTTGTCGTGTTGAAGAAGCTGCTTTGTATCTACCAGTGACCCTGTCTCTCTGGTGATTTAATCCACGCTACAACAGTTACTTTGAAACTTTAGGACATGGGAAACATTAGGACTCACATCCAATTTCTACAGACAGAAAGGTAAGGGATATCCATTTCCAAAGGCAATGAACTTGACAAATGCTTAATTAATTTTAAAATCAGATTTTATAGACAGGAGTATCAAGTGAGAAGGAACGAAGGATGGAAAATAGTTTCAATGCGAACAACCAGTTTCCAATTAGAACAGCTTCCACTTGATCTTCCATCATATTAGAAAAACCTCAAGATAGCCACCAAAAGAATAATTAATGATTACGTACCGGACGTAGCATCTCTTTGTTAATAGCAAGCGTGATCTTGGCACAAGTACCATCAAGGAAATCTGAGTTGGGTTGACATCCGGGTTTTTTTGGTGGCCGATTTGATAAACATTCACCCAAGCCCACACACGGAGGAACAAAGCAGTGGTTCTCGCTCACAGGAAGGCACGTTTGCCAAGCTGGACAATCGCTGCGGTCTTTAACACGGACTTGGCAGGGTTTAGGACCACACCACATCTATGAAAGGTTGACGCAATAAACTCATTAGCCACTTACAGGGCAAGTAAATTCTTATTACTGGACTCTTGCACACTTTGAAAGATCAAGTTGAGTTTGCTATATGTTCAGCTGGAATGAAAATCACTTGCAGCAGTATCACAGGCTCAGAGGAACATCTTGTACTGAATTTACACAGGTTTATTAATCTCACCATTAATAAAACCATAGACCACTATTTAAAGTTCTTTCACAATAGACCAGAGGAGATAGTTCCATTTTAAGAATGACCCGAATTACTCAAATTCAATTCTCCAGACAAGCCATCTGGGGAAAGAGAATATACAATGCCTGATTGAAAGATAAGAAATCACTCAAACATGTTTTCACTGCCCCTGACAGGGAGCCACTGAATGATCCTTCGTTAGGACAGATGCAAGTCAAATGCAAATATGCAATTCAAAGGATACTTGAAATTCCAGAATCTAATAAAGGGCAAAAATTCTCAGCTGGCTACAAGTAGCTTGACAATGTAGAATATGACTAAACGCTCACAAAATGCAGCAGAGCTTAGCTGCAATTTTTGTTTCAATCCTGTTTTAGGCCCCATCAACTTTCATTTAAGCTTTTTCCACCAATGCATTAATATTGCATACTTGTAATATCATCCTGTTTCCCCATTAGCAGGCTAACAGAAAGCAGTAGGTATAAATGGCTCTTTATCTGGTTGGCAAGATGCAAGTGGCATGTCACAGGTATCACTGCAGGGGCTTTTTTAAAACAAAACTTGCAGGACACTGAGGACCTAATTGCTAAATTTGTTGCAAAGCAAAATGTGAGAACAAAGATTAAATAGTTAAATGAGTGGATGAAAATCAGGCAAATGGTTTTCAAAAAAAAACCTGAAATTGTCCAAAATGTCAGGAAAAATTGAAGTATACTATACGTTAAATAGTGAGTTTGTGAGATGTAGAGGGATCTGGGCATAATGCACGGTTCATAACAGTCTGCAATGTAGGTGCAGAAAACAAATCCGAAAAATAAAAGAACCTGATTGTTTGTTGCTATGGGAATAAGTGGTTATGCTTCAGTCATGTAGGGGAATACATCTGGAGTACTGTGTACACTATTGGTTTTAAGAACAGATGTTAATATGCTGACACTTATTGAGCACAGCACTGAGCAGTTCTTTGGTTTAAGTTGCTAAAGTCAATTTCTTATCCAATTATAAACCTAATCCAAATGAGCAGCAAGCTTCCTGCATGGAAACAGCCTAATCTCACTATTACTCTGAACTCCCTCCTCTCCACAGCCCCATTTAATTTCATTTCAGTGCTCAAACCTCAGTTACCATACCTTTGTACATGTAACTCTGCCATTGTGACACTGACACCCATTGCAGTCTTCTTCCCATTTGGATCCATGTGACACAATGCTATCTTTCAGAATGCAAGCTCTTCCGGTAACTATACAAAAGGGGGAAGATTAAATCAATTTCAAAAAAGATAAAAGGGTTTGGAAATTCTCCAGAGCAAGAATCAGTAATCCAACTATCAACTCATGCACCATGGCCCCTTTTAAACACATACTGCTGTGGATTAATTAGAAATCCTTTTCACTGCGCAGTTAACTTAGCAATAAAACTAGAAAGACGTGGCTGAGTCTAGGAGCAGGAGTGGGCCATGTGGCCTTTTGCTATGTTCTTTTATTCTGAGATTAGAATCAATATGCATTTAAACACCATCTATTTGCCCTGTTTCTTTAACACCCAAGAAAAGTTTCTGAAATTCTTAAATAACTTTGGACTACAATAGATTTTGTTTAGGATGTGGGATAGTGGCAGGACAGAGACCATGAATAAAAGGTTCCACTCATCAGTAGCCATAGTAATGCAAACACTTCCTGTCATAACCAACGACGTTAAATTCATTGTTGACTCTCCCAGAAGAGACTGGTTTCTCAACACTACTGCAATTTCAACATTTCAATCAAATCTCCCTTTGATTCAATTGATTGCATTGTTTTAAAGGTAAGACATAGTTTACCTTCTTGACACCTTAAACCACTTTGTCCAGGTGGGCAAATACATCGAAAGCCATTGATTTCATCCACACACGTGGCTCCATAGGCACAAGGTGAAGACTGGCATTCATTGATATCTGAAAATTCAGTTACAGCACAATAATTAAAAAGGCACTTAAAACCTGTGCACTACATTCAAGTCAAATTTAAAGTACTGCAGGAAATATGGAACAAGTTATTCAGATTTGGCAACATCTAAGAGAAACCAAGTTCCAGTTCAATAAACTTGCTTTAAAATCTGCTACTTCGAGTATTTCAATGTGGTTTTGAATTTCTAAATTTCACCGCTGGAAATACACTTTAGTCTAAATGATCTGACATTTTTGCAAGACTGCAATTAAACTTTGCTCAAATTAATACTTGGAAAAAGTATCCCCACAAGATTTTTCCTTACCGTATCTTGCTATGTCCATAATAACCAGAGAACCTACATTATTGCTGAAAGAACAGTAAATAAAATTGTATACAAGATACAGAAACCCACCAGAGCCTGAAGGGGAAGAACACCTTGATCTTTTGCTTGGGATGGAAGGCCATGACAATTGGATTTATGAAGCTCAATGGTTAGTAAAATACCAGATGTATTTCTAGCAAATTGAGCAAGATCTCTTTTTGGAGGATGTGGGTAATTGAGGGCAAAGAATAATGACCAATAATCCACGGAGGCAACTAAAGCCAAGAGGATTTTATTTTGAACAATGCCATATATACTCGACTTACCTGAACTATAGTGAAGCAGACTGAAATATTACTCAAGTACATTCTCCCATTTTATATACCTATTACAATTAACCCATTAGAGTACCAACTTGTTTTGGCATTAGTACTTTCAGGCAAGTCTGTTGTGTGTCACAAGTCATGCCAGAATACACCAATGTAAACACACCTTAAATTTCCTCTGCAAACTCAGTGATTGTGAAAGTACATCCAGGAGTCTAGTTTAGTTAAAATGTTGGAGCCTATGGTCACTGTGCTGTTAGGTTTATCTTCCTGAACTGCTATAACTATAAATGAAGTGGAAAAATTGAGGTCATGCACTTAGCCATAAAATTGATTCGCCGCCACCCCCCCCCCCACCAAAAAATGGCGAGAGATTGAAAGGTGGTGGTGTTTGGAGACCCATGTCCTTGCAATCTAGTCACTTAAAATTAATGTGCAGCTACAGGAAGCAATTAGAAAGGTAAACAGTACATTGGCCTTTATTACAGAGGATATCTCATTACAATGACAGAAGGCCTTGGTTAACCACACCTGGAATATTGCACATGGGTCTGGCCTCACTATTAAAGATACACTGACAATAGAGCCAGTGCATAAAGCACTCAGCTCGATTCTAGGATTGGGGCAGGTGGTCAGGGGCCGGGGCCGAGAAGCAGTTGTTCCCAGGAGAGATGAGGCAAACTCTAGCATTGAGAAATAAAAGGAGATCTCAATGAAACATACAAAATTCTTAAGAGTAAATGCAGAGATAATACCTTTGGTGGTGGTCAAGGAGGCAGGGGGTTTGATTCAAGGGATCAGTGATTTCAGGTCACAGCTGAAGGAATTTCACCATGAAGTGAATCTTTGCAATTCTGCATCCTAAGGCTCTAAAGGCTCAGTGATTGAATTTAAAACACAGGTTTTTTTTGTATATTGAATAATATCAATTTAGTATGCCAGAATGGCAAAGGAATTAAAGATCACAGTACAGCTGCAAGGTACAATTTTGGGTAATTCTATTTCTAACATTAAGTCAGGGTTGTGCTGTTAAATGCTTGTTATAGAAAAAGATTAACTCTCCACTTATTTAATAATGTGGCTAAGTAAAATATTTTGCATATCCACACTAATCAACCACTTATCCGCCCCAACAAAGTTTACCTCACCCCTTTTAAATCTTGTGCACTGACACAATTTGATAGATACTTTGATCCCAAAGGAAGTTAGTGTCACAATAGCATTAGAAGTGCACAGATATACAAATATTAGAAGAGAATAAAAATAAGATGTACAAGATTTACAAATCAAAGATTATGAGATCACTTCCCCAGCTATAGGTTGACTTTTTATACAGCAAGGCAGCCAAAGAATGACCTCAGTGCTCTTTGGGGCAACGCAATTGTCTCAGAAAACGTCGCCCTAATGGCAGAGGTCTCAAGAACCTAATTTCCTGCATGTGCTCTTATTAATTCACATGCAGAGAAACAGCATCATGGAAAGTCAAGTGAACAGGGCAAGTAACAACAGTGGATTCTGGCTAATTGGGCCACTGGTTAAAATCAGGGAACCTGCTCATCCAGGACAACTCCTAAAGAAAAAATAATTGAGAAAATAGCCAGAATTCCCTTTATTTGGGACACTACATGTTACTGGACATTCTAACTAGCATCAGCTATGTGCACTTGTACAGCCATTAAACACTGCAATGTGCTTAAAGCGAACAGTTTAAACAGTCAGTTGCAAGTTTGTATTCAAAAAGCAATGACTTTGTCATTGATAGTTTGCAAGAGGAAAAAAAAGCACCAAGCCAATTCAGAACTTTTGCTTTCAAGCCTTCAGGATTGCAGATGCCAGAAATGCCCAGGAGCAAAAATTAAATGATTTCATTACTTCAAGTTAGGAACCAAGAAGAATTTGAAAGGTATTGACAATCATTTTGAATGCTACAATGAAAATGAAGATTCGGGGGATGCAATCGTCAATAGCTATGTATGAAGGCAGCCCACTATCTGCACTGGATGACTGCACTGATTTTGTTCATTTACAGTCAAAAGCACACGGCAGCAGACACCGGATGAGTTCACCCACCAATAACTATTAGGAAGTAATAGTTTTATAGCACTGTAATAGCATTGATGTTTAATTTGTTCTGTATTTCATTTAAATATGATATAGAAGCAGCTATCTTTCCCAGCTAGTCTGCTCTGCCATTTCATCATGGCTGATCCATTTCCCGCTCAGCATTCTCCCCATATCCCTTCACGCCTAATCAAGAACCCGTCCACCTCTGCCTAAATATACCCAATGATTTGGCCTCCACAGCCACTCATGACAACGAATTCCACAGATTCACAACTCTCTGGGTAAAGAAATTCCTCATCTGTTTTAAATGGACATCCCTTCATTATGAAGCTGTGTCCTCTGGTCTTAAGACTCCCCCACCATAGGAAACATCCTCTCCATATCCACTCTATCGACTGGTGAAAAGCCTCAACAGGTGCCAATGAGATTCCCCCTTCATTCTTCTGAATTCCAGGGAGTACAGGCCCAGAGCCAATGTCTCCTTGTACAATAAGCCTTTCAAATCCGGAATCATTTTCATGAACCACTTTTGAACCCTCTCCAATGTCAGCACACTTTCTCAGACACGGGGCCCAAAACTGCTCACAATACTCCAGTGAGGCCTCACCAATGCCTTATAAAGCCTCAACATTACATCCTTGCCTTTATAATTTGTTACTCAGTTAAAATCAGTTCGCCTTTTCTACCCCTCCTTAAATTTCCCATGAAACTTCAGCTAACTGGAGCAGCCGCTTAATTGGGCCATGAGGTACTGGTCCCAATTAACCGAATTCACTGTATTTAGAAGCATGTGAATACCAAGTGAATTCAGTGTCAAGCCAGATCAATCTGAGGAAAACCGATGGTTAAAGAAATTGATTGTAAATATGATGCAATAATACCAAACATGTTACTCAAATAGCTAATTAAAACTGGTGTTTAAAATGGGAGAATTTGCTGCAGTAATATTTTAGTCTGCTTCAGCAAGCTTTGGGCCCTTTATCCAAGAAAGGATGTGCTGGCATTGGAAAGGACCAGGAGGTGATGACCCTGGGCCTGTACTCACTGACATTTAGAAGAATTGGGGGTGGGGGGGGGGGGGGTGGAGAGAACTCCATTGAGACCTATTGAACATTGTAAGGTATGTATGGAGTGGACATAGAGGATGTTTCCATTAATGGAATAGTACAGGACCAGTAGGCACAGCTTCAGAATGGAAGCACATACCTTTACAACAGATGAGGAAGAACTTCTTTAGCCAAAGGGTGGTGAATCTGTGGAATTCATTGCCACGGGCAGTTGTGGAGTCTAAGTCATTAAGTATATTTAAAGTGGAGGTTGATACAGGCTTGATTTGCAAGGGTGTCACAGGTCACGGGAAGGCGGCAGTAGAATGGGGCTGAAAAAGGAAGATTGGGGCTACGATCAAATGGCAGAGTGGACTGGATAGGCCAAACAGCCTATTTGTTCCTCTATCTTCTGGTCCAATTACGGAGAGCTAAAATTGATGGGATACAATTCTTTGACCCTGTTCTACGACCGAAGTCCTGCAGGATTTACAAATCTTAAACCCTGAAAGAGCAATGCAGTGGCAGAGTACTCACTGATCCGGCAGTCTGGTCCAGCAAAACCAGGAGCACATTCACACCGATACCAGTTCTCCCCGTCCACACAAGTGCCACTGTTGTAACTGTCAAATCAGAAACATTAATGTTAGATGGAATTTAAAGACCTGAATCAAACCCCAAAAAGATTTAAACAGGATCTCACTCACCATGGGTGTGGATTGCAATCATTTGTATCTAGAAGGGAAATATTAGAAAGATTTTAATAATAGTCTGAGAGACTTGATGAACATCAAACTTCCATCGTGCTAGTGCCTAAGGTGGTGACTTGTTAATAGGCCCCTGATTAAAGTATAGGAAGTCATTTAATGTTTGTCAAATAGGTTGTTACCCTTCTGAATGGATTCCAGGCTTTAACCATAGACTTTGCTAAATACTTTTTGACAGATGTGCGCATAGGGAGGTAGTCCTTGTAAAGTTAGTAACAGGAAGAAATCAGTAGAAGCAGTCATTTCACTACCCAGCCAAGAACACTGGGAGCAGGATCACATCTGCCTTCATTTATATAATTTGCATCTCTCTCAGCCACAGGCATCGTACTGGGCAATAAAATGGATTGCTTTCAAGAGTCACAGTTAAAATACTTATTTTGCCAGGCTTCAGAGAAACAAATCATAGAAGAGAACCTAAACTCATTGGGCCATAACTCAATGGATGAACAGTACTGTGCAAATATGTACTGGGCACATGTAAAAAAAATTTAAAGCAAAGATGCTTTCAAAAATAATGAAGTTTCTAAATATCAAAAAAATAAAGAGCAGTAAACAGTAAAAAAAATCTAATCAAAATTTGGTGATTTAAATACTTAAAATGCATCAGTTCTTTTGGGTACACTGTTGTGCAGTTCTTCTGCAGACCTTGGCTGTCTGACTTGCTTCTGTCTCTCCAGGTAATCCCAGACAGCCTCGATGAGATCAGGGCTCTGTGGGGCCATGCCATCTGTTACAGAACTCCTTGTTCTTTTTGTTGAAGATAGTTCTTCATGACCTTGGCCATGTGTTTGTGGTGATGGTCCAGCTATAGAATGAAGTTGGGACTGATCAGACACCTCACTGATGGTATTGTGTGATAGAAGCAAATGTGCTTGTAGAGGTTTCCATTAATTTTGAGCTAATCACCAACTCCGTTTGCAGAAATGCAGCCCCCATTCTGCAGGGAACCTCCACCATACTTGACTGTTGACTGCAGCCCCTCACCCATGTAGCACTCTTCTGCTCTTTTACAAAGTGCCTGTGTGTCAAAAATTGCAAATTTTGTCTTACCAGTCCAGAGCACTTGTACCACAGAGACAGTACCCCAGTCCTTGTGTTTGTGTGCAAAGTCTCTTGGCTTTGTCTCCACTTCAGAGGAATGGCTTTTTGGCAGCAACTCTTCTATGAAGACTGCTTCTGACAAGACTTCTCCAGACTGTAGAGGGGTGTACTTGGGCTCTAGTGGTGTCTGCAAGTTCAGAGCTGATAGCAGTGCTGAACTTCTGATTTAGTAGCGACATCAGTTTGATGCATCTCTCATCTACTGTTCTCCGTGGCCGACCACTGCTTTTCCAGTCTTCATTCTTGCCTGTTTCTTCATGCTTATTCAGAAGAGCTTGGACAGTACTTCTTGAAACTGTCTGCCACAAAATTTCTGCCTCAGAGAGACCTTGCTGACGCACCTTGTTGCCATGCTCCCTCTTGCCACGGTGCAAAAAAAATTGACCATCACAGGTGTCACAACTTCACCTTTTAGTTTGCTTGTCTGTTGCCCAGTTTGATTCCTTCTACATCTGTTTCATTTAATCAGTTTAACTCATTCGACTTATGTCATTGAACATTAGCATGCTGTTTGTTTAACATACAATGGGTTATATATCCACAAAGCAAGCATTACTTGAAAAGTGGTCTATTACTTAATATTACTTTCTTTAACAAAGTACAAAACTTATTCTGTAACATTTAGTTTTTGAAAAATGTTCAGAAGTTTAAATTTTGTTCTTTTCTACTGACCCTAATACAGAAGACAAAAATCTACTTAGAACAAAATTTATTAAGAAAAATCTAGGGTGCCTGAGACTTTTGCACAGTACTGTGTGTCTGGTAGCATTTGGTGTTAGCTACATTTTCCCTTTTGTAAACCTTTTTTTTTTTTTTTAAAAACTGTTCATGCGTTCAAAGTGTTTATGTTGCAAGCTGCCAAAAAGGCAAGGTATACAGAGCCTTCAGGAATTCAGTGAACAACTGTGCATTACCTTAATGAGATTGAAGGCATTCAAGATTAACTGTACAAAGGACAAATCCATGAAGTTGATAGGTCTGACAGAGAAAAATAAATTGCAGGAGCAATAGGCCAGCATCAGTACAGTGGTCATCTCCCATGTCTTTATAATTTTGACACTGTGCCAACATTCCCTATCAAACCAGGTGAGGGAAAGTGGTAACCAATGTTTGGAGAACTGAATAAACACTCAGAATTTCCAAACAAAACCTCATCTGTGTCAGAGAGCAAATCAGCCTTTACAGAACTTACTGCATTCAAAAAACTCATAAGATTTTTAAAAAGTGTATTCATTTTTAAGCATGTTGCCAAAAAGTTCCTTTTCCATCTTTTTGCAGTTCTTTGGTCATAAAATATATTTACTCACTCTGTGAACATGTGATTCCTTCCCAGCCTTCTTTGCAAACGCACGTATAGGAATCCCCATTGACCACACAAGTACCACCATTCTCACAAGGATTTGGTAAACAGCTACTATTTCTTGCTGTGGGATGCAGGGTGGAGAGAAAAACATTATTACAATTCTTCACAATCATACTGTAAACCTTAAAAAGAAAATTAATAAGGCAAAACCTACCTATGTTACACGTGGCACCTTCCCAGCCAAGAGCACACATGCACTTAAATGTATCGCCTTCATCATAACATGTTCCACCATTGTTGCATGTTGCCTCATCACATTGGCTGTCCCCTGCAAATCAACACAATTTCTGAATTGTCTGCCCAAGGATTTTTGGCTCCTCATGCAAGCATCACAAGGCAGCTGAACAACTCAAAATGAAACAAATACTCACGAGAATGGCAGGTTTTGCCTTTCCAGTCATTCTGGCATTCGCAGTAAAAATCGTTGACCAGATCCTGGCACCTGCCTCCATTCTGGCATGGGTTTACACTGCAATCGTTAATATCTGCACAAAAGGGAAGTGAAAAACCAACTTTGACAGCTGCACTGTGAAGCTCGTTCTGTATTGGGCCCTGAGATGTTGATATTACACACCAAATATTAAATAGTTTTCCCTGAACACATGCCTCTGCTCAGCTCTCTCTGCAATCCTACCACCCACTAAAATCTCCACTCTTCAATTATAACCCGTACTGTATCACTGCTTCACCATTGGCTGAACTTTAAATTGCCTAGACCCCAAACTTGAGCTTCCTTAGAGCGCTCCATTTAAACAATTCTATACTTTTACTGTCCCTATACCATTGTGATGCCACATTTCAAATTTCAAAATTTATTAAAGTACATATGTCACTATTTGCAACCCAGATTCATTTTCTTGTGGGCATTCACAGTAAATACAAGAGATAGAATTGATGAAAGACCACACCCAACATTACAACCAATGTGCAAAAGGCAACTTTACAAATGCATGAAAATAAAATAAGCAATAAATAATTGAGAACATGAGATGAAGAAACTTTGGAGCCCTTAGGCTGTGTGAGCAGCTCAGCGATGGGACAAGGGAAGTTGTCCCCTCTGGTTCAAGAGTCTGATGGTTGAAGGGCAGTAACTGTTCCTGAACCTGATGGTGTGGGTCCTGAGCCCGTATCTTCTTCCTGATGCAGTGAGAAGACAGCATGGCCTGGATATTGGGGGTCCTTGATGATGCATGTTGCTTTCCTGTGACAGCACTCAGTGGTGGGGGAGAGGGGGGCTTTACCCACAATGGACTTTTTGTAGGATTTTCTGTTCAAGGGCATCGGTGTTTCCATACCAGGCTGTAATGCAGCCAGTCAAAATGCTCTCCCCCACCCATCTATAGAAATTGTCAAGGTTTTCAATGTCTGCCAAGTCTTCACAAACTTACTGCACAATGGCACTCGTGTACTGGGCCCAGGGCAGATCTTTTGAAATACTGAGGAATTTAAAGTTGCTGGCCCCTCTCCACCTCTGATCTCAGACATTGAGTGAGAGGTTGTTGTCATGACACCACTCAGTCAGATCTTCAATCTCCCTCCTAAATGGGCGACGGCAGCGCATGCAGCCACTTTGGTGATGATGTCTGTTATCTGTCAAGTAGGGGACCGTGCACAATCC
Organism: Mobula birostris; assembly: GCF_030028105.1. NCBI lineage: Eukaryota > Metazoa > Chordata > Chondrichthyes > Myliobatiformes > Myliobatidae > Mobula > Mobula birostris. Next base: position 77,969,846 of record NC_092377.1, on the reverse strand, counting down.
TGATTTGATGGAGACAGACGTGGGAGTACAGAGGAACATCTGGAAAACTTCTGAAATGCCTGCTTCGCTGCCACTGCTACTGTGTGGTAACCGGAATCTCCGGAGCTAAAGGCCCTGAAATCCTCGGCTTTGCTTGTTTCAGCCGCCGGGGAGAGGTCGAAGGCACTCGGGAGGCTGTTCAGAAGCTCCAAGTTTTCGGACGGATGGACTCAGTGTCGGCTGCTTCCAAGGCATTGGCAAGTTCACAGTGCTTGGAGTGCAGGGAGTTTCTCCCTTTTGCCGCCTGCTATCAAGGACTCAGGAGTCGATCGACTTGGGACTTTGAGACCTTTTTTTTTTTTTATAACTATGCCCATGGTCTGTTCTTCATCAAATTATGGTATTGCTTTGCACTGCTGTAACTATATGTTATAATTATGTGGTTCTGTCAGTGTTAGTCTCTGGTTTGTCCTTTTTTCTGTGATATCACTCCGGAGAAATATTGTATCATTTCCTAATGCATATATGCATTTCTAAATGACAATAAAAGAGGACTGAGTGTTCTCATAATCTAAATGCTAATTCATCAAAGGACGGTGGTGTTGTCAGCAGACTTAAACACAGCATCGGAGCAGAGCTGAGCCTCATAGTACAAGTCAAGTAGAGCAGGCGGCTAAGCACACAGCATTGTGGTGCATTTGTGCCAATGGAGATTATGGAGATGTTGCCAATCCAAACTGTCTGGGGTCTGTAAGTGAGGAACGTGAGTATCCAGTTGTACAAAGTATTGAGGCCAATATCTTGAAGCTTATTGATTAGTTTTGAGGGGGATGACAGTATTGCTGAGCTGTAGTCAATAAACAGCACCTTGATGTATGCATCTTAACTGTCCAGTTGTCCAAGGTTGAGTGAAGAGCCAATGACGTGGCATCTGTTGTGGATCTGTTGCTCCAATAGGCCAAACTGGAGTAGATCCAAGTCACTCCTCAGGCAGGAACTGGTGTGTTTTATCACCAACCTCTCAAAACAAGTACTACTGGTAGAATTGAAGCCTGCTTGAAGCAGGTGGGTACCTCAGACAGCCAAAGCGAGTGGTTAAAGACATTGGTGAACACTCCAGCCAGTTGATCAGCACAGGTCTTTAGTACTTGGCCAGGTACCCTGTCTGGGCTGGATGCTGATAACTCCTCCTTGTAAAAACCTCGACATTTTGCAAAGCTACTATACAAATGATGAACACAATAGAAAATTTATTTTCCTGCTGTACATCTTTGGTACAGGGGTACATAACCCCCCCCTCCCCGCCATCCCACTTAAGTTCTCACTAAACCTCTATTCATAAGAATACAACCACAAAAAGAAACGGCTTTAGGATAATTTAAATGTTTTGAACAGATGACAATCAAAATAAAAATCTCAGCATGGTATCCAAGTTAGCACTACTTACCAATCTGGCATAGAACGCCTTCCCATCCTTCACGGCATATACACTGGTAAAAGTTAACTCCGTCAATACATGTCCCACCATTTTGACACGGATCACTTTCACAGTCATTAATATCTGTATCAAGAAAACAATGCATTTAACCAAAAAGCAGAGCTATTGGTAATCAAGAGAACAGCTCAAATTTTTCGCTAACATTAAATAAGCAATGAATTCCTGCTGGTTTCAGATTGTATCAAAAACACTGACCTCACAATGAAAGTTCAGATCAAGACTATTAAATTTTCTCAATGTTGCCCAAGACTGGAACTTCCAACTTTAGACATAGTAAAAGCAGAAAAATGTCTCAGGTTTAAAAACCGGCAGTTTCCTAATGTGGTCTACCCACAACTTAATGTGAAAACTCGGACAGCTTGCTGATTATTTAGACGCCACAAGGTCATAAAAGGGTAAGAAAAACCTTTATGGTCAAGGAAAACATCCAAGCTGCAGCAGACTTCACTAATGTTAAGCTTCATGCAGAACCTGAGGGAGGGGAGAAGGGGTGGGGAAAGTACAAGCTGGTTAAGGAGTGCAGCATGAATGGAAGAATACAATGTTCATGTCATTCTTACTTTCGTGACAGTAAGTGCCAGTGAATCCCTCGTTGCAATCGCAGGTGAATTTCCCCCCTGCTTGACTCCTGCACTTTCCATGAGGCCCACAAACATTGGAGGAGATGTAACGTATCCCATCAGGAGTGTTGTTGGAAGCCACAGCAACGGTACAGCTGTCAATAACTGAGCAAGAACAGGAAGCAAAACAGTTTTTCACTGGATCTTTAAGACCCATGTCAATGGACTCATAGGAAAGACATACAGATACAAATGAAATCACCAATCTTTGAGTTTGAAAGGACACTCCTAACATAGAAAAAGAAAACCTACAGCACAATACAGGCCCTTCAGCCCACAATGCTTTGCCAAACATGTACTTACTTTAGAAATTACCTAGGCTTACCCATAGTCCTCTATTTTTCTAAGCTCCATATACTTATCCAGGAGTCTCTTAAAAGACCCTATCATATCCACCTCCACCACCGCTGCTGGCAGCCCATTCCACGCACTTACCACTCTCTGCGTAAAAAACTTACCCCTGATATCTCCTCTGTACCTACTTTCAAACAACTTTAATCTGTGCCCTCTCGTATTAGCCATTTCAGCCCTGGGAAAAGCACAGTCCTTTTTGTTTGGAGAGTGTCATGCACCACTAATAAAGATCGCTTTGACTATGAGTAGGGCAGAGCACTGTACAAGGAACAATGCTTTAGACGTGCATACATGCTGTATACAACAGATGTATGGCAATAGTTGTATATAACTGCATTTCCGTTCAAGAATATACAGTTGGTGCACGCACTTTGTAAATGGTAAAACATATCAAATCCAAGCTTCTGAACCACCGCTAAACTGTGGTAGGTCTGACCTAGCACCCTCTATCCACACAGAACAAAATGCAAAAACCACTGAACAATTATTAGGCAGAACACACACACAGCCTGTTAATGGTTAGCCAGCATCTGTTCCATTGCAAATAAGTGTCCTTCCTATGGAAATTAAGAATCCCAAAGATTCCTTAAAATGGCTTCAATTCAAAGAGATTTTTTTTCCCCCCTCCTTGTTATGAGACTTACAATATTGAGCCAAGAGTTGTGCTATGCCCATCTCAAGGATGTGGTAAAGTAATCAGAATAAAAACAGTTACCAGAGTAATTCTCTACATCTGCCGCTCCCTCCCCCGAGCACCTAAGATAATGACAGAAGTTGCTTGGGCAAGCAGATGGGAAATACCTTCACAGGGAGTAGTGCGACAGTGGTCTTTCAGATGGGAACAATTTTTCCCTTCGTAGTCTTCTGGGCAACTGCAGAAATAATCGTTCGCCAGATTGAAGCACTGTGCCCCATTCCGGCATGGGTTGGGTTCACAATAGTCAACGTCCAGCTGCAACATATACAAAGGAAAAACAGCTTGACAAAGGGAATATACAGGCAACGTGACCAACAGGATCACTCAACAACAGGACATTCATCACATCTTTAACCTCCACCAATGGAAGCCTACACCTGGATTTTTAAACGGCATTTTGGACTGCACTTGATTGGTCCACTAGCACCAACTCCGGAAACACCTGAAAATCAAAGGTTTGAGCTGCATCCCTGCACATCAATGTTACTATTTGCCAGGTTAGAAGAGGCAACGATGGTTGAAACAGGTCTCCCCAGTTCAGCTGCAAAAGGCAACTCAAGAGTCACATCAACCTAGTTAATCCCCATCTTGCAACTTGGGCAGTGTAATTAAACTTAGAGCTCTCAGGTTGAGGGGGTGGATGAGGGGAACAAGGAAAATTAGCAATCTGCTGATAATTAGCAAGTGATCCCTTGGTAGAAAAAAAAACGGCATCTCAGGAGTCCAGAATATACTATATGTCGAGTGCTCACCTGACACAGGTTTCCGGAGAAACCAGCAGGGCAGAGGCACTGGAATCCATTGACTTCATCTTGACAGTAACCTCCATTGAGGCAGGGGCTGCTTTCACACTCATTGATATTATTTTCACAGTTCTCTCCTGTATAGCCCGGCAAGCAGCTACAGCGATAGCCATTAACTAGATCCTGAAAGAGAAGGGGTGTGGAAAATGTCAGTCAAAATATGATCAAATTAATTGTAACAAAAGATATAGCTCTAAATAACTATCCAGCAGATACTGAATAATTGATACATTTGAGTTTTCCATAATATTGTTCCACAAAGCAAGTTCTCAGCTTTGTAAAGTTTAAACTCGAAGTGTGACAGAGCAATACAGCACAATACAGGGCCTTCAGCCCACATCATTGTGCTGACCTATACAGACCTCCATGATCAATCTAAACCTTCCCTCCTACACAGCCCAAAGCACTCCATTTTTATTGCATCCGTCTGCCTGCCTGAGATTTAAATGTCCCTATTTTAAAACAGACCCTGCCAACATGGAATCACACCATTAAAAAGCAGAGTTTGGCTACATAAATGGTTTCAATTAATTTTAGTTAAAGTGTACCAATTTAAATATCCAAAGTCTTTTAGAAAGATAAAAGCCAGACGCACCTTGCAAAATCCCCCATTCTGGCACTGGTCATGACAGTCATTGATATCTGTAATATACAATTCAAACCATGAAGTACAAATTATACAAAGTTATAACATACAGACCTTATCAAGACATTCATATCTAATGCCATTTTCTTCTTGTTTTCTCCCCCCAGAGGATGATATGGGATTCCCTCCAATACAATAACCAAATCTTCAGTTTGATGTCACCGTTTTATTCAGGTACTTGTTAAATTACAACCCTGATAGAATTTAATTATATTCATGATTGCTGGTTAATTCCCTCTGGAAACCTGTCTGCAGACATCTCCTTTCCCAGTAACTTGCTCATAGTTAAATAAGCAATGAGTTCTGCAAACAGTTCAAGTCAATGCTACAAAGGTAGCGCCAGTTTTTCTTCGCTAGTTTCTACACAATACCAACCTAATTCACAATTTTTGCCTGACCATCCAGGCAAACAGTTGCAGTAGTAGTCACCAATCAGATTTCGGCAAGAGTCGGCATTTACACATGGCTTTCCCTCACATTCATTGGCATCTGAGATAAGAAAAGGAATTTTTAAATAAAATCAAGACAAAAGGTAGCTCCAAACAGACAAGAGTTCATTCTCATCGTCAAGGCGGAACATGAGCACACTGTAGTCCAACGTTTCTAGCTACTGCCTTCCACTCCCAATTTAAACCACACAAGTTCTCAATGGTAACATGGAACAGCTTCATGAAACCACTATCTTTTCACCTTGCAAGAGAACAAACTTCTGCTTGTTGTTCACTGTTAAAACAATCTAGGGGAAATAAGACTCACACCTCTTCAGTCTCTGGCAGCAATGAAGGGAGGAGAGGGATTTTTTTTTTAAGGAAATGCAGTTCACCTGTCTGAAAACCTAAGGTGCAGTTTAGACAGATTAACTGATGGTCCCAGTTACTAATTAATAGTAAGAAAAGCAGGATTAAACACTAAAAAGGAGTTAATCAGGCATTTCCAAAGTCCAGAGGGACTTTGCTTGCCCCTGTTGTAGTCAGGCAGATTAAAGGATTGCAGAAGGAATGCAGCCAGCCCATTCTTTGAGATCATCCCCATTCTAAATCCAGCTGCAAGACTCCTGGTTTGTGAAAGTTCATATGACCGAGAAAGGTGTGGTTTCTTTCCCACAGGAACAAATACTGGTGCAGGCTTCCCATTTGGGTGTATTATTTCCCTCCACATCACGGAGAAGCAATTTTCACGCCCACAGTGGGAAAACCCCAGATGACAAAGAAAGCATTATAAAAGGAACAAACAGTTGCGCTAGGTTAAAATGAGTTAGTACCATAATTGGCTTTATAAGCACAAACTACAATTACCTAACTGGCATGTTTTGCCAGTCCACTGTTGTGGGCAAACACATTTGAAGCCATCTATCATATCTTGGCATGTACCACCATGGGCGCAGGGCACTGGAGCACAGTCATCAATATCTGTACAAACAGAAAAGGCAAAGAACATTTTACGACCACCCCAGAGTATGACAAAACTTAATGGCCAAAAACCTTTAGCTCAATTTCAGTTAACACAATCTAATACAGACAAAGTATTCAATTAAGACTCAACTTTATAAGGTGATCTGCCTGCCACATTACCACTTTTATCTAGTGATGAAAGAATACCCACCAACAATACAAGTGGGGCCACTCCACCCAGAGGGACACAGGCACTCAAAACCCAATGCGGTTTCCGAACAAGTTCCTCCATGATGGCAGGGGTCAGAGATGCAGGCATGCTCAGCTAAAGTGCAAAGAAAATTAAATCAGTATCACATTTTAATGATTTAATTCACACAATCTAATTCCAAGCTGTCTTAAGTTCTCCTTCTCACAGTCTGAGTCTGTAAACAGGTAGCTTTCATCCTACAATTTCATCAGCACTCCAGAATTTAGAACAATTTCTGAGTCAACCTGAACAGGCTGCTGACTTGAGTCAGAACAAAGGCCCTCAGCTCTCAAAGTAATATGTACTACTTTAAACTTTCAATAACTGGACCGTCCTTTGACATTCAACAGCATCGACAGAAAGTTAAAAGTCTTAAGGAGCCATAAGCATCAAATTTTGACACTGACTTTGTAGAATAGAGTCATCTTTGTACTCTAGTTTAGAGAACTGCCACAAACCATTAAGTTACTTAGAAATCAAATACAGCAGCAGTTGAAGTATTGACCAAGTATTTATCGGGTAAACAGATTTATAGAATCTACTAGACAACAGGGTGACCCGTTGGGGCACCCTTTGAGAGAAGGGTAGTGCAATCTGATGTGACCAGAATGAACATTAAATTTTCCTGAATGTTATTGGTATCACTTTGCTTTGGAAACTAAAATAGAAAACCTCAGTTTATTAAAGAAGAATGACACCAAAGCAAATATAGCTCCTCCTCATTCAACAAAGGACACTTTTGACGGCATCATTTCTGGTTTATCTGCCACCCTCATGCTTCTAGTTGTCATTCTGGAGACGTTCAGTCCTTTCATCCCGTCTCTTCATCTCTTTTGCTGTTTGTTCTTTGTCTCTGATCCCAGAGACATGCATTTCTCAGCTCCTTTGTCTCTTCCTCTCTCTTCCTTCTGTGCCTGTTTTTGTCATTCTGGAGACGTGCAGCCCTTTCATCCCCCGTCTCTTCAGCTCTTCTGCTGTTTGTTGTTTGTCTCCAATCCTGGAAACGTGCATGCCTCTCCTCTCATCTTTTTTTGTCCTGACTCTTTGATCCTGGAGTCATGCGGCCCTGGCCTCATCCGGTTCTTGTTCTCTCCCTCTCCTTGCCGCTTCTCAATGACGTTTGGCGTCATCTCTTGACCATAATGTCTCCCTTCCCTTTCCACGCGGCATAATTAGGCTGACCACTTTTTTTTTTTTTTTTACCCTAATGCTGGATAGAAGATATGAAGTACTAACACCAAAGGATGCTGATTATTCTTGTTGAGGTGGTTGGCGTGCCCCTAAATGGATGTCATATAATCATCGCTGTCCTTTGACTGCAGCAAAGGGTTTTATGGGTGTCGTCGAAGTATGTCATTACAATAAGTTTTAATTATCTCTTATTGATGGGTGGTAGTTAGATCTGTCCCAATCCTGGTGATCAGCAGAATGTGACCCCTTGAAATAGTGCTGCCCTGCCCTTTTGCTCTGGTAGGTGTCGCTGCTGAGGCTGGACGTGCGCATGCGTTGGACTGTCTCGTCCCGGTTTCCATGATGGTCGATCGGGTCTCAGGTGAAAGGGAGCCTGTCGATTTTGGCGAATGAGCAATTTTATACAAATATATAACCCTGAACTTTGCCTGCATTCTGTAAATTAGTGCATTTTAATTCGATTTAGCCAAGTGCCGCTGTAATGCACCATCTGTGCTAATTGAAGGTCACAGACAGAGCATAAGAGTTTTAGTAGTATATAGACAGATCTAAAAGGCTGATCATAAATACCAAACAAATGCTTTAGCCAAGTGTTTTTCTCAAAAGCTTTTGGAAATCCAGGAGTAGGAATTGGAGTAATTTTTACAAACTGAACACATTCTAATTAATGCTTTTCCTTCCATGTCTGGCCATTTCTGGACTACAAGCTCTGCATCAAGATGATTTTCCCCTTTTTGACAACAACTTTCCCTTCTACTGCTGCTCCAGCCCCCAATTTTGATTCCTTCCTTGGAGATGGTTTCACATGCTGTCCTTCAATAGATTTACTTGACTGTGTTGGCATGGTAACCTGCTGGAGGCTGCACCGGTAAACTCACCCATTCCAGATTCTACCAATTTATACAGCAGGGACAATTTACTGTGGCCTACTGACCTTCCAACCTGCAAGCCTTTGGCACATGGAAGGAAGCCACTACAATAACAGAGACAATGTGCAAACTCCCCACAGGTTGAGAAAACTCTACCTGTGTGCTCACTGCAAGGTGACTGCGCCTGTGTGAATATGTCACTCATTATAGTCAGGTGGATTGATTTCTGAATATTAAGGGCTTAGTATGGGAAAGATCATGACTTCAACCAAAAGGCAGAACATCGAAGGCTTATCCTGTTTTACATTCTCACAAACCAGTTATTTTCTGGTGATTATGCTCAATGGATAACTAACCCACCTTTCACAAGAGTCTTCAATAATAAGAAAGGTGACAAGGTCATTAATAACTTCTAACAGTGCTGCTGTCCAGACATTCACTCCCCAAAGCCCCACCCCTTCCCCCAAGCTACTCCAGACCTATTTGCCATGGCTCCACCACCCAGAGCAGGTGACAGCAGAAATCTAATGCAAACTACCAGACTCAGATTTGCCCTTTGTTCCTCTCTGCCAACTGACCTGCTTTGGAGGTGACATATCCCTGACAGCGAGCTCAGGACACTCACTTATTTTGGAGCACTCAGTTTTAAGTAAAATGCTTGGCTGAGAAAGTACAAAATGCATGCTGGATCCTGAATGTTAAACAAGGAAGTCACACTGAGCCTTGATGAGATACTGCATGCTTGATGCGATTATTTTAGGGAAGATGTGCAGGCTTTAGAGGGTTGCAGAAGAATCTTAATTATAGGGACAAGAGATTTTAGTTATGTTGCCACAAATCAAGAACCTGGTATTATTCTCTTAAAATGGAAAATCAGAGGATTTTTAAATTGACTTTTTAAAATTTACATATTCATTTACGGGATGCAGACATCACCAGCTAAGCCAGCATTTATTGCCCATCCCTAGTGGAGAAAGTAACAATCTTACCACAATGAAGAATGGAAGATAGAAAAGTAAAAGGGATTTGAACCAAAGTGAAATGGACATGAGTTTAAGCACTGAGCAGTTAGGGCTCAGAATGCAACCTCTGACGAAATATAGAGGGAGATTCAATCGTAATGTTGAAAGCTGAACTGGACAAGTACTTGAGAGGGAGAAATTCTGCAAGGCTGTGGGAAGGGACAGTCTGACTGCTTGTGCAGAGCTGGAACATACCTGATGGGTTGAATGTCATCTACTGAAACCAATTTGTGATTCAAGCTTCCTTACACAAAGGAACTGGGGGGGGGGGGGGGGGGGGGAGGAGGAGAAGAGAGGAAATCACACTGCATAGAAACAGGCCCATTCACCCAATTAATGACAACCCTTTCCTACTAATCCCATCTCTAGCCTTCCTTGCAATACTCAGTTAAATCCTGTCAGCAACCCAGCTTCAGCTCCTCCTTCAATACTTTATTTCAGGTACACAACACACTGGGTGGGGGGAGGAGAAAGGGGGAAAGACAATGTGTCCCTCTGTATCTCTTTCACCCACCTACACCCCAAAACTCTGGTTTTATCGGAGGGAAATTTTTCCTGCAGTCTACCCTGCCCCAGACCTTAATCATGTCCCCACCTAGCTTATATTAGTGGAGAATGGAGCAGAGGGCCACAATGAACTCTGAAGTAGTGATCAAGGAGAAAGGTATGACGATGTGAGATCTCCACAGGTCTCTTGTTGCCAGCCATTAGTAGGCAATTGATTCTCACCTATTTGACAGTTTTGCCCAGAATACCCATCAGAGCAGGTGCACTGGTACTTGTCTGGCCCAGTGTTGCTGCAGGTTCCACCGTTCAAACAAGGTTGGTGTGTCCCACAGTAGTTCAAATCTGGAAATTCAGTGCAGATGAGAACACACCAAGTTAAAACACTGAAAAAGCATGAAAATTTACAAGCAACACACACAAAATACTGGAGTAACTCAGGAGGTCACGCAGCATCTATGGCAAGGAATGACAAGAGTTGACATTTTGGGCCAAGGAGTCCTGGTGAAGTGTCTCGACCAAAACATCGACTATTCTTTCCACTGATATTCATCCAGCATGCGTGTGTGGGTGTGTTACTCTGGATTTCTAGCATCTGCAGAATCCCTTGTGTTTATGAAAGCTTCAGATGCTGGAAATAATGATTGCAAAAATAGTACACAAACTTATCCAAAGGCATCAGTTTAGGTCATAGTGTCAGTGTTATCCTCTTATTTTCAGGCATTTGCCAATTGCTTTTAAATTACTCTGATAACTACACAAATATTGTTTATACCATGAGTAAAATAAACTTATATCCTAATTATTGTTGCATGTAAAGCAACTAAGTACTTACTCAAATGATTCAAGTTTAATGAATGCACACTTGCGACAGTTAACACAACCAATGCATCCCATCTGCATTTCAGAACATTAGCAGCTCACCAAGTATTTATAGAGCTTAGTTTACCTTTGTTACAGAGCTGACCACCCCAGTTGGTTTCACAGAGACACTGCCATGGTTCGATGCAGGTACCATGGACACATCCAGGGTGAGGAATGCATTTATCACAGTATACTCCTTGCCAGCCATATTGGCACCTGTAAACATACAAAATGTTAGCTTGGTGTTTTTTTAAAATTACCATTGCAAAGTAACTTCGCTAAAGAATAGAGTTTCTAGAAAGGTATTCCTTTCTGCTTTGTGTATTGATGCTCTTGTTACTTATAAATAAACATTAAGGCAGACTTTCCAATGTTTGAAGCCAACTTTCACACAAAAGAGTAACTGTTCAGAGGGACACAGCATGGCTCCACCAAATACAATATCATCTTATTTTCAGACCTAGCGTAACCGAGTCAGAAAGGGTGTACGTCAAATCCTTCCTCGGACAGCATCACATTCGGTTTCCACTATGAATCACAAGATGCACCGAATTATAGATTGACATAATTTACTACTCTAACATACCATCTTAATCTTCCTTTCAAAGCACATACTGAAGTTGCAGGCCAGTCAGCTTATTGCTCTGAAAGATACCAACAGTGCTAAGTCACTTCTTGTGATCTCAAAATGAATGCTGGAATGCAATTTACTTTCAACTATGATCTGCCCAACAGTAAAGGTTAAGCCATCAGCCTGTTGTATTTTGGTAGCTGGTTTTCATTGCACTAGTCTATTTTCCCATACTCTCACATTCTCTCCCTCCCTCCGTATTTTTTCCCAGCATAACAGGATTCTGGGGGAGGGGCAAAGGAGAAAATATTTTAAGTAGCTATGAAACAATTTAATACAACTACAGCTTAACATCTGGATAAAAAGTTAATTTTTACAAATCTTATGATATATATAAAAAAAATCAATGGGAGATGCGAGAGGTAAAGAATAAGTGACTAATTTTTAAAAAGTTATTTTCAGACTTTTACTAGGACTTCTGGCAACTCAATGCTTGATAATACAAAGAAAGTTGTAAGCAGTGATTCAACAGTGATGAGGATGCATTAATCCAAGACAGTTAATAGTCCTAAAAGAATCAACTTTTCCACACAAATTGATGTAAAGGCTCATTAATTGGAAGAAAACTAAGTGTTAAGTCATAGCCATACTTTATTGATTCCAGGGGAAATTGGTTAACTATCAGTAGCATACCTGCAAAAATAAATCAAATGCACAAGCAAATTGCGCTTTAAAATGAGTTACAGGTTATTAAATCTTTACACTTGCAAAATATTTTTCCATTTTGGAAATTGCTCACAAAAATATTTGGACCTATTTGTTTTGGATAACTTTAGTTCCAAAGCAAGATTAATGTCCAGTAAATTCTAAGATTAACTTCTACATACACTTTATAAAATGGGAGTGGTGGGGTGAAATGCTTAAGGATCACTGTTTTAGGTTTAATCTGTTCAATTCAGAAACTACTTTAAAGTCTCAACAAACTACAATCAAGCAACTGGTAGTATTGTCTAGAAAGAAAAATAGTTCACCATGTTAGCTATTAATACAGTTATTCCACATAGTCTGGCATATTTAAAATATACTGTATATAACTAGTTTTCTCATGGGAAATTCTTTAACTACTTCCATTAGATTTGCACAGATGAGCAATCTTAGCCAAGCCAGCAAAGTCCAAGCTGTAGTTAGTACAGCAGAGTCAGTAAACCGCCCAAGTGCAAACTAACCATTAAAAGGCTTTGCCAACAATTGCATTAGAATGGAACCAGAAAGTCGACTTTGCAAACCTTCCAAACAACCAACTCGATTAGCGCAAGAATGTCACTCCAAACAGCAGATGCACCAAGATAAAAAAAACTTAAAGGCACATCTCAGTAGTGCAGACTTCTGCAAAGTAAAAATTTTTTTTTGAAGGTAAGGCCTAAATTTCTCTTAGTATCTTCACTCCTAACCCACAAACAGGTCAGCCAGCTGTGGAATAAAGTGGTGAACCCATTGTAAAGGATACAAGTGTTCAGTATAGAACTGTGCAGCCATGCAAATTAACTGTGGGAAAGTTGCACCTTAAGTAAATAATCATCAGTGCATGTCCAGACAATGAGTGGGAGGTGAGTGGTTAAAACAGCTTAAAACCTAGAAACAAAGCTTGCTGTACTAGCATGATTCCAGCAACCCCTGCTAGGCATGTTTATTTTGATGACAGCAGCACAAATCTATGCTGCTGACAAATTCAGCCTTCGCTGATACAGATCTCAACTTCTATCCAGTCATTTTCATCAACAGCTATTCCAATCTGATTGCAATTAGCAAAAAAAAAATTAATAGTCTACTTCAAGGATTTGGCACAAAAAGAAACTGTCTAGCCGATCTGGTTGATGTCCATACAATAACAGCATTTTAACACACGAGTCTGATTCGTAACATTAAGCCTCGGTTACAGCTCGAAAATTAAACCCAGAAATGGACATTGCAGTTTGGACAACTCTGCATTATCTTTTTTGGAACCATAATGATGTTTTCATCCTGTTCCTTCCTTTACCCCCTTCCCCCCCCCCCCCCAGCTCCCCGGTCATTTTTACACAGCAGTATGCAGCACTTCCACTAAATAGAAACTTGCTGAAAAAAACACACTTTAATCCATTCAATCCAATACATAACTTCACTGCCAATTAAGCAAAATTACAACTGAAAACAATAATACTCAGTTTTGCATTCATCAGTAGCTTCCAACAAGATGCCACACAGCCATTAACCTCTCAACATTCAATGCTGACAGAAACTGAGATTTGGTTAATCCCATTTTAAAGAATGCCATGCTTCTGCTCATGTATTTGCTCTCCACGCATTTGGGGGGGGGGGGGGGGGGAGGAGGAGAGAAGAGATGATAGTGGGAGGATGGGAAAGAAATGAAAGCATTAGAAGTGGGGGCAGGGACAGTCACATAACTACCTTTAACTGGCTTATGGTTTCAGAGCAACTGGTGAACAATACTGTCAAACACAAGAACCACAGAGTCAATTTAAAGTCATGACACAATCCACAATTACAACTCCCAACTTGAAGAACAAGGAACTTTGAAGTTGTTATTCTTATGCTTGTAACTTCAGTTTTGTTCAAAACCATTCTTAGATCAAGTCCATTTTTATTTGCTAGTGTATCCAGCCTGCCATTACATTTTAAAAAGCACCTTTAGAGCAGAGTATACTACAGCACAGGCTCTTCGGCCCACAATACTGTGCTGACCTCTTAATCCACAATAAGTTCACTAAACTTTCCTTCTACTCAGCCTAACTTAACACAAATGACATGTTTCACTGTAAACTGCAGTGTACACATGACAGATAAAATTGAATCATGAATCTTTAGGGTAGTATTATTTGTTATTGATTTAAACAGTTTGGTAATAATTCCAGTTTGATCATTTACAACAGTTCTGGCACATTGGGCAGTAGCCTTGCCATTTCTTCAGCACTTGTCTTTTTTTAAAAAAAAAAGAAAATGAGGCAGAGTTGCTTGCTCAATCCATCATTGACGGAAAGTCTGCAAGGAGCTGGCCGAATTCGTACCCGGTACCACTCGCTACGAAGTCTGGTGAGGATGCCATTACACCATCGGCCAGCATTTATAACAAAGTCCAAATGAAGAATTCTTGCCCTCAACTGGAGTGCAGGCCTTGCAATCTGCCTTTGTGCAGGTACCTTGAAACTGCACTGAATGGCCTTCCAAAGATCCCACAAAACACTACATTGATGAAGTGAAACAATAGGAGCACAATTTAGCATGAATGAGGGTGGAAATCCCTCAGACTGAAAATAGCTAAATAAAATCTGGCAATTTTAACACAAAATTCTCAAGTTGGATGGATATACTGTTACGTATCCCGTAACTGGGTTGCCAAACCAGCAGAAATGGATCACTCAGTTGGAGTCTGGATTACTAGAACTAAGAAAGTTTTATTAAAGAAACAAGTAACACAGTACTCTAATCAAAAGGATAATAAATGCAACAGTTCAGCAATGATAAACATACATGTACACAGAATTAAGATAACAGGATCAATCAAGCTCTATCGTTGTCTAGGGGTAAATGACCAATTTCAAAGTGACGCAAAGTTCAGTTCAATTTAATTCAGTTCAGTTCGCAGACAGTGCGGGGGGGGGGGGGAAGGAGAGAGAGCGCAAAATGAATGAATATTCAAACAGCTTCCACACACACACCTTCGCAGTCAGCTTTCGTGCGAGCCCTTTGTGATGTCATCTGAGGTCACCGACCGTGACCCCTCCGTTTCCAGATACGAATTGTTTCCCTGCGGTGAACCTGGCACCCAGGCAAGGGTGGACACACACCAGGTTCCCGCCGATCGTGCCTTTCCACCCTGAGCGTCTATGGCTTGATCCCGCGATCAGCCGTCCAAAAGCTTCCCACCGACTTCTGAGAGGCGCACCGCTTCCAGGGTCTCGTTACCTCAGGTGTCGTGTGTGTCCTGCGTTCGCGAACCTGTCCCTTTTTATGCCCCTGCTGGGGTATCACCTGTCCATCACTTCAAACAGTTCAGGGTTCAAAGGGGGAGCCGCTCTTGACAGCTCTCTCCTTCTGTTACTCTCTCCCCCGTCCCTTCATTACACATCTCCAAATGCTGCTCCATTGTTTTCCTTCTCTCTCTCTCCTGAAGACAGGTGGCAGACCAACTGCTGATCACACAGGACAGCTAACATCTTAATCTATGTGTATTCTTGTCACAATACCAATTTTTGTTTTGACATGCATATTCTTATGTTTTCATGTTTCAGTATTTTTCATTTGAAAGAACTTTACTATGAAATATTACTGATGAACAATAAGCTAAAGCAACACTTACAGTATAACCTTGCAAAGTAAACTTTGCTTTAGCTGGAGGACAAACACTTTGCACATTTTTCTGGAAAAGTATCATAGCCAGACATGGGTCTGGATACACCAATGCTCCTCCAGCATAATGACAACCGAGATGTGCCCAAGGACTGAAGTGGGATTTGAACCCATATCCTTGACTCAGAGGCTGGACTTAATGCTACCAAATCAAGCTAAAACACACAACAAAACACATTCTCAGCATCAGTCATTTAAGTATGACATGTTAGCTCAGATTTTAATGTTGTGCTTCAACAGAAAACTCTAAGGTCTGAAATTAGCCTCCTAATGCTCAAGATGCTATCAAGTGCTTGGGAAGCAGGTACAAAAAAAAGATTGCGATCAATCTAGCCTAAACCTTGCAGATATTCTTGGTTCAGAGTAAAGTTTTAATAGGCAGTAACACTGGACACACATTTCTTCTGGGTACATACTCCCATTGTTCAGCTTTAGATATTTGATGTTAATTAAGCTCATTGACTCACATTTAACACATTCAGGAGGGACTAATGTACTTGCCTGCAATCGCCAGGTGTTTTACAGGAACCATGTTCAGGGCTGCAGCCCTGACGGCAGATAGCTAGAAAAGAATGGCCAAATATTACCATTAACTAGGATACTTGCTCTTTGAGTTAACAAATGAATAACAATGTATGAACTTCAGTTGATAAAGCAGCATTTGCAGAGAAAGGCCTAACATTTCAGGACAATATCTCTTCTGCTTTGACAGAAGATCAAAGACCTGAAATGTTAACTATGTGTCTCTTCCCACAGACAGTGCTCAACTCATTGAGTACTTCATTGGTCATTTATTTTAGTTTCACTATCATCTTCAATATTTTACTTTTGGATTTTATATTTAAACCTGTCAACATTGTAATCAGAAAGTAGGTATAGAATTAGAATTTAGAAAATCACTGATAAACAGAGCACCAACAGCATACCTTCAGTAACAAGAACATTGGGAATAGGCTTTATTTCACAGCCAATGTTTGGATATCAAAAGAAACCACTTTAACAACTGTCCTATCATTTGAAGGATTTTTCCCCAAAGGGTGACAGTGTCCCATTTTCTGAAGATTACATTAAATTCCTGTGACATGTATAAGGTCAGTACAGATTTTCTTTCCATTCTACCATCCTGGATGCAAATCCAGCATTTGGAAGTTTTTAAAAAAAATTACTTTGGACAAATCATTGCTTTGCATCATACAAGTGAACTCCGAGCACAAACCTTTATTGCAATCACTTCCCATCCAGCCCTCCAAGCAGGTCTTGTTGCCATTGTGATCACATGTATAGTGTCCAAAAAAATCATCCCTTGGCCTGCAAAACTTGTTACATCCAAAGCCGTAGTAATATTCATCACACATCACTCTGATCTGGTATTCAAAGTGTGCCACAGCACCGTTGTGTTTCAAAGTCTGCCACTGATGGCTGGGATTGATCATCCCAGAGTAGACAGCCTTCTCTATTGTGTCTCCTGGACCTGCGTTCCAATGAAAAAGAAAAAAAAAATCACTACCACGCTCACACAATAGTTGCTTAGCCACAATATTTCTTAAACTTTAATTCTCAGGTGATATTGTTACAGGTTCTCAAGCTTTGATAACAATAAGAGCTGTTACCAAAGCAATTACACTGTACACTGGAAGGGCCAAATAGCCACACCTTCCACAATGAAGCAGAACAACATGAATCAACCAGCCAAATCAGCTGAGTAGCTTTCATGATCTTCATGCATTTATTTATATTGACTGAAAGATCCCTCAGCCACTTAAAATTTGAGGACACAACAATGTCCTTCACATTAGGAAAGCTGCCGTCTTGACATTTTGATCTTAAAATCTCATTAGGACTGGCCAAGTTTGTTCACAACAGCAGATGACAGGATAATATACTAAAAGACTACCTTGTTGCAGATCAGCAGTGATGAAGGGAGTAGAGATAGCCCAGGAGATTATAGACCAGTGAGTCTTAACTCAGTGGTTGGTAAGCTGATGAAGATCCTGAGAGGCAGGATTTATGAACATTTGGAGAGGTATAATATGATTAGGAATAGTCAGCATGGCTTTGTCAAGGGCAGGTCGTGTCTTACAAGCCTTGTCGAATTTTTTTGAGGATGTGACTAAACACATTGATGAAGGAAGAGCAGTAGAGGTAGTGTATATGGATTTCAGCAAAGCATTTGATAAGGTACCCCACGCAAGGCTTATTGAGAAAGCGAGGCATGGGATCCAAGGGGACCTTGCTTTGTGGATCCAGAACTGGCTTGCCCACAGAAGGCAAAGAGTGGTTGTCGATGGGTCATATTCTGCATGGAGGTCGGTCACCAGTGGAGTGCCTCAGGGATCTGTTCTGGGACCCTTACTTTGTGATTTTTATAAATGACCTGGATGAGGAAGTGGAAGGATGAGTTAGTAAGTTTGCTGATGACACAAAGGTCGGAGGTGTTGTGGATAGTGTGGAAGGCTGTCAGAGGTTACAGCGGGACATTGATAAGATGCAAAACTGGGCTGAGAAGTGGCAGATGGGGTTCAACCCAGATAAGTGTGAAGTGGTTCATTTTGGTAGGTCAAATATGATGGCAGAATACAGTATTAATGATAAGACTCTTGGCAGTGTGGAGGATCAGAGGGATCTTGGGGTCAGAGTTCATAGGACGCTCAAAGCAGCTGCGCAGGCTGACTCTGCGGTTAAGAAGGTGTACAGTGCATTGGCCTTCATTAATCGTGGAATTGAATTTAGGAGCGGAGAGGTAATGTTGCAGCTATATAGGACCCTGGTCAGACCCCACTTGGAGTACTGTGTTCAGTTCTGGTCGCCTCACTACAGGAAGGATGTGTAAGTCATAAAAAGGATGCAGAGGAGATTTACAAGGATGTTGCCTGGATTGGGGAGCATGCCTTATGAGAATAGGCTGAGTGAACTCGGCCTTTTCTCCTTGGAGCGACAGAGGATGAGAGGTGAGCTGATAGAGGTATATATGATGAGAGGCACTGATCGTGTAGATAGTCAGAGGCTTTTCCCCCAGGGCTGAAATGGTTGCCACAAGAGGACACAGGTTTAAGGTGCTGGGGAGTAAGTACAGAGGAGACGTTAGGGCTAAAGATTTTTTTTTAAAACTCAGAATGGTGAGTGCGTGGAATGGGCTACTGGCAATGATGGTGGAGGCGGATACGATAGGGTCTTTTAAGAGACTTTTGATAGGTACATGGAGCTTAGAAAAATAGAAGGCTAAAGGTAAGCCTAGTAATTTCTAAGGTAGGAACATGATCGGCACAACTTTGAGGGCCGAAAGGCCTGTACTGTGCTGTAGGTTTTCTTTGTTTCTATACATCAGTAAATACTTGAAATTAAACCACTCCTGCACAGACCTCATACCCTTTCAACAAGCTTTCACATTGTGATCAGATTTTGTATTCTACACTAGCTCTTAGATGTCATCTATTATTAGCCATCATTTCTGGCTTCAAAAACAACCTTGAAACTATCTCTTTACATTATGCCGGCAAAATAATATTTCACATCTGTCTGGCACATCATGGAGTTCTGTGGCATTTCACGATGCTTTTCGAATTCAACAACAGACCAATTTAACGCTTCCCTTAAACCTGTTGCCAGTTACACTTGGTTAGAAAATGAATTATCATGAAGCATTAATATCTCAGCATACACAAATGCCAACAGCAAATCCAATCTCAGGACATTAAAATAATTCAAAGAATAAATTACTACTATTGCATAATCTAGAAACATGATTAGAGTCCAATCATTAACTGAATTTTGATGACATTTAACGTTATATCTTTGGTAATGAGACTGAATACACCAACAGAAAATACAATATACTATTTTATGTATTTTTTATTATCACTGTCCTACATGACGTGGAAGTTATACAAGCTAAGCAGGAATATTCTGCAAAGCATATGACAAAAAGAACTGGAGTTTCTAGTCAGTGGAGATTACCACCATAACACTAAATAAACTTGTGACCTATAAAGCAAGCCAGCCAATTCAACCGAAACCAAGACTCCTATGTCAAACTGTTACAAGCCTAATTTCCTTTCTCTGGCAGCTTGATGGATTGGGACAATTTTAATAACAGGAACAATTTTATATGTGATTGCAAATAATTATTAACCCCAGTTACACTTGCACCCAAAATTCTTTATATGCCTTCCCCAGATTCAGTATCAGAGGAGCTGCGAAGATTTTCAACAGCTACTCATTTCTATTATATTCACAGTAGTGTTTAAAAAGTATTTTGGATTACTGAAAAGCCAACCAAAATGGATTAAAATCTACAGCATCACCCAGGCAAGCCACATAATCAGGGAATATTAATTCTTGTTTTCCTACAGCATCACCCAAGTGCTACAAAATAAACTGTTTCCTTTTGAAAGTAAAAGCAGGTAAACCAGCATTAGTAACCAAATAGCACTGAAGTTATTTCCTGACTAATTTTACAAACTTGTTTAAAAACTGTAACAAGGGACTTTATCAAGCCCAACCCATCATAATGGTAAATTCTATTATATTTCATCAGCTGTATATTTGAATAAGGAACTTGTAGTTTACCTGCAAATTAATTCTGAACACTCTTTTGTAATAAGTCCAGAACATGATGGTCATGCAGATACACCAAAACCCAAATACGTGGAAATATCAACAACACTAACTGAGACACAAGTGAGAAAGCAGAAACAGACTACCCCTTGTTAAAATAGACATCTTCAACTCATGAAAAATGCCTTACAAGCCTTAATTTTATTAGAGTATTTGGCAGAAAGCAGTGCAGTAACAGAATGGTAACACTTCCACTTTGTGGCCAATTGTCAACCTGTTTTCATGACTGCCCCAACATGGCCAGTGCCAAAATACAACCTCTTGGGCCGAGTACCAACTCCACAATCAAGGTAATGAAAGGGCTAACATTTACTTCGCATCTTCTGAAGGCCTCAGGATGTAATCAATGATTTAACGCAGAAAACAGGACAGTACAGCAAACTCTCAAAATGACCAATGGCCCACTATGTGACACCGAGGGGGAGACAATGAGTTGTCAGGGGATAGAACTGCCTGCTCATCCAAACAGTGCCACAGATCTTTAATATTCACCATGGGAGGCAGGAGTGGCCTCAGTTCAATGTCCCCTCAAACAAAACCTCCAACACTGCAATACTCCCTCAAGTCAGCCTAGACTATGCACAAGTTCACCAAAGGTCAGGCTATCAGAGTAGAAAAAAATTCAACCACAGAAATATTAAAGTTGGCCTAATATTGAACCAGCTTAATTGTGCAGTTGCATATCACAAACCTGGAGGTGTGACTAAAACTGTGTACATTAGAATAATCTTTTCCTCTCCCAACCTTGCACCAGTTTTCAGACTGTCTTGAAATAGTTACATTATCAACTTTCTATCAGGGCGATGTCAGCGTCTGTATTTTTTTTTAAAAAAGGTAATATTTTAAGCAAGCAGAGATAGAAAGCCTTAAGAGTTCCCAACCTCTTATGTCATGGACCAATGCCATTAACCCTTAACGATTAAGGGATCTATGGACACCAGATTGGGAACCTCTGCATGATGAGTTACAAGTACAGCCAATGAAAGTGTGATTAAAATCAGGGATCCTCAAAGGGCTAGAATGAGGGTGTGTTGCAGGGCTGGATACCTCAGGAGAGCAGGGCGAGGCAATACGTGAATTTGAAAACAAACAAAGATCTTAAAACAGAGCCAGCAAGCACAAGGCTGGTACAGAATAAACAAAGGTTACCGCATTTCCTGTGAATAAATGATGCCTCACAGGAACAATTCCACACCTTGATTGTGACTGAATAACAAGAAGTCCTCCCCAGTATCATCCAAGCCCCGTCTCAGAGTCCAGGTCATCCAAATGACAATTTCCACAGAGGAACAGAATGTAAAAGCCTGGCAGAAGCTCAACTAAATGTGATTGTACAAGTCTATAACTCATGTTCCCCTGCTACTTGAAACAGGCAAGTTACTTATTCTGATTTCTGAAGCATTAAAAATAAAAAACATACATTTTAGAAAACAGAGGAAATCCTAAACTAGGGTCAAGAGTTGATGCAGATGCTTGAAAACTCAGCACTAACTTGAGTAAATCCAAGCCTCACATACATTACAGGTTTGAGATATGCAGTTGTGCACATTTACTCCTGGTCAAGGCTGTAGAGGCCACCAGGACCTTAACACCTGCCATTACCCATCAGTTGTATAAAAACATTTTTATTTCCAAATAAGGCATGTTACTCTCTACTTCCCCTCCCCCCAACCCACCTGTCTGCAATCTCATGGGGACAGCCACATTTAAGGGGAAAGAAAGTGGCAGAGACACTCACCCAGGTTAACGATGCAGTAAAGCCCACAAAAATCACTGAACAGATTTCACTTTGTTGTGGGCGAAAGGAATAATCAGTTCTCGAGATCAAATCTCCATTAGGTTACAAATTATACCACAAACCAAGCCTTCAAACTGCAACTACCTACATCCCCTCCTTCATTTCCGAAGTCTTTCTGGTTAAGTTAAAAAGACAGACACCACTGTGGGTGCCACTTCTAATTATACAGCACATAACTCTGCAGCCCAAGTTCGTGAACTTACTGGTGTCATTATTGTAGTCACAGGCTTCCACAATCAATGTGTAGGACCTCTGCAAAACAAAATAGAATGCATTTTTTAAAAAAAATTGGGAAGCAAATTAAAACTTTTCGAAAGAAACCCCTTTAAGTACTTGCACTACCCTTTGTGGTATTTCAACAAGTCTTTCAAACACAGTAAAGTACTGAGAATCTAGAGTGCTCTTCCCCGCCCCCCACTCACCCACTGAAAGGTGGGCAGAATATAAATTTCATATCTTTAAATGAAAAGATTCTTGTCTCCTGAACAATCACAAGTGCAGAGGACAGATACTGTTACAATTCCCCACCCCCACCGCCCCAAGTTAATTTGACCTTTCATTTCCACCTATTTTCCTAGCCCATAAAAAAAGTTTCATGTTTAGAAGAGTAAAACCTAAAGCAGCTGTCAATTCTGTTTCTCTAGCACAATGGATGTGAAGAATGCTTTTTCCCCCCTCCTTGCTGTTTGTAAGCGAAGATTGTTGTGAAGTAGAAGAGTTAAACCCAGCAATGCAATCTCCTGGGCTTTCTTCATTTCAGCACCCTGTTCAGATAGCTTTGTCTCTCTCAGGCCATCATTGCTCCCACAAGTATCAAATATCGAAGGGCAGATCTTATGATTCCCAGAAGAAAGGAACATTTTCCTGTCTGCACAACAAAAGCTGGTGCTAACAACCATCCTGGGACATCACACACCTATTCGTCACATTTACACATGCTATCCTATTCTGAATTATCAGCAGAGCTTTGCAAAACTCAAATTCTCGTGATAAAGTATGATTTACACAACACCGTTATTTATCACAAATCTACAGGTTCAAAACTTCATTAATTGATTCTAGTATTTTAGTTCAATGACTTTTAGGGAAACAAGGCCAGCTTATTAGAAAGAATACGGACAAGTATAGTGCAACAAAGCCTTAATCTCTACGGTCACAAAATAATTGAAAACAAGGCATGATAAACAATATTTTTGGATCAAGATTCAATTATACGTGTCATATCAAGAGCCCAGTGAATCTTTAGTTTCACTCAATGACAGCTGTGGGAAAAAGTCTAACTTGAACAAAACCAGGCAAGCCCAGACAAATACCTCACACCTCAATTTAAAAGTCTCAACCTTCAGTCTCAAAACAAAATCACTTGTCAGGTGAAAGGATCACAGCATTAGCTAAATGTCTTCAAAAATCTGATTAAGTGCGGAAGCAATTGGGAGGTTTGCTTTCAAGTGCAGCATCAACTAACTTGCATCAATTAAACCCAAAATGCAAGGAATTCAATACCCACTCATCTTTAATAGCAAATTCACTTATGCCAGCTGAGGGCATCGACCAAGCCAGGCATCACTAAACATTGATCATGCATCACCAGAGGCTCAATCCAAATAGAATTAAATACCAAGGATAAATTGTATTTAAAAAAAAAAGCTCGATTAAATATCCCAAGGCACTTCACTGAAGATTTATCAAACTAAGTTTGACACCAAGCCACCCAATGTGATTAAGGCAGCCAACCAGCAGAGTCAAAGAGGGAGTACTTCAAACATAGACAGCAAGGTTTAGCCTAAGCAATTGGTGTCTGGGCAGTCAAAAGCATGGTCAATAATGAAAGAGCAAATTTGGTAGGTGCACAAAGGGGCCAGAAAGAGAGGCTAGAGCAAGACCACTGAACAGATTGGGGAAGAAAAAAAAAGCCTTAGCTAATTTATATGCAATAGTACAGAAGAAATTTAGGAAATCAGCAAGTTTACATGAGCTTACGAAAGGCTAGGCTGCAGAATGTTGCAATAGAGCAGCTGAGAGATTAAAAGCTGCTAGTAAAGTGTCAGACAAGTTGAGGCAGAAAGAGGTTATCCAACATCACAGAAGTGGTCCACCTGGATAATGGCATATTTCAGAGCTAAATATGACGCTAGGGTTGCTGCAAATAGTTTGATTCAGTCTCTGGTCAGATAAAGATGGAGGCATGAAAACTGTCAGGGACCACAAACTTTCTAACCAATAAATGGCTTTTAAAGGAAGTGTAGAGTCATAATTACCAAATTTGCCCATAAGATAGCCACATGTTTAATACCAAGCTGTGCATCCCAGTAAAAGGGATAGTGGAAGACAGGAACAAAAGGGCCACTCAGTTAGTGACCCGTGTTGGGAAATTCAAGTGCGAAGGCACATAAATATCAAGTGCAGGGTGTACCTGGGCTCATCAGCTGCAGGGTCCCAATTGCTAGACTGTGTTAAAACTGACATTTATTAATCCTGGAGGGTGTCAGCCCGAAACACTGACTGTTTATTCGTCTCCAAAGATGCTGCCTGACCTGCTGAATTCCTCCAGCATTGTGTGCCTTGCTCTAGATTTTCAGCATCTGAAGAATCTCTTGCGTGCATCTGTTAACTCATCCTTTCTAGGCTTCACTTGGCAAACAAGCCATAGGGCCAAGGTAAAAGATGCCAGCAACCCCTTTCAAAGCACATTTTTCTTGGGGGCAGTTGGGTATTTAACATCACCCTGGCGATCACATTGCAGGGACTGGAATTATTTTTGAAGAAATTAATTCCAAATGTGGCCAAATTAAGGCATTCCCGTTGTATTACCAGATAGCTTATGTACAAGATGTCATTAAAAAAAAATCACTTAATATTTTATAATGGATAAACTTGCTCTGTCATACTCCAATAGCTAATGATAACACATACAAGCCATTAACATTCTCAATGATTCACTGCCAGCTTTTCTGTAATGGGTAGATATCAGCAAGCCATTTATTTTTCCCATGCTCAGACTTGACCTATGCTCATCACTGAATTAATGGACAGCTCAAAACAGTGCACTTATTCAGACCAATACATCCTGCACAAAGAAATCATTCTGTCTGTCATTGTAATTACTTGGGCACCCAGACCATGGATCTACCTGCATGTGCCAGTAAATACAATCCCTTGGCAGTGTAATGATATCACTAAGCTACCTCTGCTCAAAAATTAGGCTTCAGGGAAACTGCAAGCCTTAAAACTTATTCCCATGTGATTCTAGTTCTATTTGGAACTGAATTTTCCACAAATTGTATTTAAAATTGTAATCTCCCATCTCCAACAGCTTCAGAATAGCCATCGGAACATTTATAATGTTACACCACCAGCTCAAGTGTAACTAAGTGAATTGAAATAATTACTCAGTGGAATAAATGGATTAGCCAAAGTAACATGGACTTGTGAGAGCCTATTTTCAATTACAGTCAATCCACATGAAGCAAACAAGACAATTGTTCTTCAATTATACAAAAGGATATGGGTTGTTTTTTTAAAAATAGCATTTAAACCATAACAGCAACAAC
Organism: Mobula birostris; assembly: GCF_030028105.1. NCBI lineage: Eukaryota > Metazoa > Chordata > Chondrichthyes > Myliobatiformes > Myliobatidae > Mobula > Mobula birostris. Next base: position 77,944,217 of record NC_092377.1, on the reverse strand, counting down.
AGCTCGTACCTTCTACATTGCTGTCCCAAATACACTGCACCATGGACTAATTGGGGCGGGGGGAGAGAAGAGAAGGACTGGTGGGTGGAGAAAGGATGACATGATAAATGGATATTTTACTTTCCAATACAGACAGGACACAAATAGCACTGGAAAGATCAGAGGCATTTATACACCATCCTCCTTGATGAATTTACAATGTTCTTACATCACTCAATTATGCATCACCTTCCTTAGCAAAGCAGCCTCGTCAGCACTTCCCTTGTTTAAATGCCTAACCCACTTTAAATATCTTAAAGGGAAATCCCTAGCAGTCACAAGGTCGCCCAACAAACCCAAAATGAAATTACTATAAAATGTTAATTTATGGAATTGCAGAAGGGAAACAACCTTCAATGAATCTACAATGATTTCAGTTCTGAAATGATATAGGATTAGCAAATTCAGAAGAGCTCATAAATCTACAATTTTCAGTGTTAAGGCAATTCAATGGGCTGTAAGAACTACATTAAAAACCTACTGAGATTAAGGAAGCAGTCACTTGGTTGATCAAATGTGTTGGTTCTCTCAGTCTGATCCATTCCACCACCCCCCACCCCACCCACACAGATTTCTTCTCTCCAAGAGTTTTTCACCTTTTCATGGATACTATTGAATCTGTTTCTGCTAATCAATCTTCACAATGCAAATCCTGACTGCATTCTGCACAATAAAAAAAATTGCACTCAAAATCACCTCAGGCTAAATTGCCCATCAATTTGAACCTGCACTATGGTTATCCCAACAACCAATGGAACAATTTCTCCTTATTTACTTTACCCAAACACTTCCAAGATTTTAAACACCACTATCAAACAGATGCTAGAATTTAACTTGCTCATTGGAGTGTATTTGTTAATCCCTTCATTAAATTCCAACACACCCAAGCAATTTCTAGGCATTCAATTATAGCAATTAACTTGAGTGAATTAAAGTGTTAATTAGTAATGTTAAAGGACTCTTGCCTTCTAAAAATGAACCTCTTAAAGCTCAACAGCAGCCCTATTGGATACTGTTAGATGCCTTGACTCATTAGAATTTAACCCAGCATTTTACAAGTGGCATGGCTCCAATATACTGCCTGCAGCTTCAAAGAGGAAGAGCCTGGATTCAGCACGGAAGAAATGGTTTTGTTTCACCAACAGGAGCTAAGTTAATAACCTGTGGCTTTGGAACAGAAGTCAAGCAGTCAACTGCCACATTAAGTTGTGACGTTAAAAAAAAATTGATGGTATAAACAGCTGCTACCACCTTTCCTTTAGACATCAGTGGTCAGACTGGCAGCTGAAGGCCAGCACCCCTGTACTTCAGCAGCTGCCCTTCCATTGCCAAATGATGAAAGGCAAAAGCACCGCTATCGAAACTGCATGTACAACATCCCACAAACAGAGCCGAGGTCCAATCTGGCAGGCTTGCTGGAATAATTAGCATCCTACAAATATATAATGTGCCAAAGTTGCCACTGCACAAAGTTCTGGTGTGTGTCTAGAAGCTGAGCAATGCTGAGTGTACTGGCGCTTCCTGTTGCTTCTCCTGTATTGGCATTATTTCTCGATGCATCCATTATATTCTGTAATCCTCATTGCAGTCAGTTTGCTTTTGCTATTGTTCTTGGTTAATATTAGCAATCCCCTCCTCTGTCTGGGTGGCCCGAACACCACTTCCTGAACTCCAAAAGCAGATAAGCCAAATGGATTTTTTTTTGGGGGGGGGGGGGGGGAGGGGAAAACATACAAAGCCTTGCACAAGGCAGCACTGGCCAGATTATATTTTACTTCATAAAATCATACTAAGAAGCAGATCTAAACTCAGCCTGACTACAACTTTTTTTTAAAAAAGTGAAGCTTCACAAGCCTTGCACTATAACATTTCCCACTCTAAAATATAGATTTCTGCTTTAGAAATGTGTCCATTTCAAACACTCACGTACAAACCTAAACATCACATCTGTTTTTGTGAATGCCATCCCCTGCACAAGCCCACGAAATGCACGAGGTGAAAAGTTAATAAATCCATCAGCCTTACACACATCATGAAAAGGCAGGTCTGAACAAGGTATGGCTATTTAGGGTAAAAACAAATAGAGATACACTTCTAACACTTCAAACGTGCATAACAATTTTCATGCCAAAAGTAAACCCACATGCCTGTTATTTTATCACTCCAACAGATACTGACAGTCTTGGAGTCAATGACCAGTTTAATCCACCTACTTACTGAACTTTAACCCACACAAAATGGCTTCCAAAATAAAATGTTATTCCTCCCCCCTCAACACATTATGGTTTACTGATGATGGTACTTTCTGGATAGTATGCATTCCTACCAATGGCAAAATTTGAAAAAAAAACACTGCTACTCTGCAAAGTTACACTGAACTACTCTGACATTAATGCCAGGAAGCAAAAAGTCATCATTACGTTTAATCCTCTGCATTCTTCACTCGAGAATAATCACACACCAAGATACAATTCTCCAGTTGTTTGATCAAGTTGGTATTCAGAAGTGGTCAGTGAATAGGAATAGTGCATTAAACTGAAATCTGATCACATCAGAAGGCAGTGACAAAAAAAATTACTTTCCAGAAAAAGCACAGCAAAGCATAACCACCTCTGTTTAGCAAGGACATTTTCCGTTAGACAAAGCCATTAAACATACTGCCTGCAGGAATTAACAGATTTAAATAAACTTCATCCACCTCAAAACAAAAAGTGGGGTTTCTTCGATGAAAAACTCACCCGGCATCTGAAGTTGATTACCCTTCTTTCATTTTGCCAGAAGGCAAAGTTAGTGCACTGACTGACTAGCCAGAGATTTCCCACACACTTTCACACAAAGTACCAGGTGCAACTTCACTTATGCTGCCTGGAGACTACAACTGCACATCAAAACCATGGGAGTTCTAAAATGACAATAGCCAAGGGATATGCAGCGCTGGAAACATTATAGTTTTGTTTAGTTGTACCTTTGCCTATTTCCTCAATCTCAGCTGCGATTCTTTCCTTAATTACCATGATTTCACCAAACATTCGGAAAGCCTGTACATTATTAAAAGTCTTGAATTTCTTATTTCCTAACCCTATAATAGTTTAACCAATACTTTCATCTTATTGAGAGACCTGACAAATTACAAATCAGCTTTCAAATCAGTGATTAGTGCATGGTTATCACCAATGCTTGTGCATACAGCTATCAACTGATAACCAAAGGCAAGCCCAAGTGTTAGTTTGCTAAACTGCAATTGATCTTGATATACCACAGGGAAACTCACTTCAGCAGACCCAAGTTCAAGACCAGCAATAACTGTACAAGTCCAAACAAAGCTTTAACTCAGCCTTCCAGAATCAAGTAAGGGTACATGCAAGGTGGCTGGACTTGGCACTGGCTGCAAAGTTTCTAAGGCTTAGTCACAAATTTAGTCTATCCAAATTCTAGCTGAAATGACATTATACCAATACTCGGTAGGACAGAACACATTTCCTGTTTGCATTCAGTTTAATTGCTCTACTCCACCACACACAAGAAAATGGCCATGCTTTCCTAGATAACTCTGCATCAGTGGTAGAGGGCAGGCGAATTAGGGAGCAAATACATTTTTGAGCCACATATTTAAGAATTAAAACTTACTGTTTTGCAAGCAGAAACCTCCCTGTAAGCATAGCTAACAGTTGTATTTCAATCATGATGCACAGTTTTGTCACTAACAAACCATTGTGCCAACTCGTTCCAATGCAGGTGCAGCTCTGGTGCACTAGTTATTCCACTGTGCTGCACCGTTTCCTAGCAACCCATTCAACCTTCCAATCATCTATACAAATTTACAGCCCACCATCTCCACACTCGATTACTTAAATTTCCCAGTCAACTGCTACACATCTCTAATGGGCTATTGGTGCAAAAGCATCACCAATTCATATAATCTGCAAAAATATTCCTGACATTCCTCAACGACTGCAGCAAAATTTACATTTGGTTATTCATCATTATAACTGAAATTGCCAAGTACAAGCTCTCTGAATACGCAAGCATGCAAGATGACAATGTTCAATTAGAGCTCACCTTTCATCAATGAAGGAAGAAAAGGAAGTGTCAATAGTTGTAGTCAAGGCAACACAGCTTTTAAAACGATATACCCCCAAATACAAGGAATGTGCTCCTTTGTATCAGGTCATCTATAATACTAAACCCTTAGCAAGGAACTAAAAACCCGAAATAGCAATAGAATGAAAGACTAGTATGCTAAGGTCCAAGTTCAGGGGATGCAGTTAAATAAGGCATTTCCAGGACTTACTGTCACCTCCCACATGCTTCTTACACTGCAGACTCAAAAGCCATTCAATAATACTTCAATTACTTTTAACATGCCTCTCGTAAGGCCTAATACTAATAGGGCTCCAGGGTGGTTGATTAGCCAGTAGAGAGTTGGCTTCTGCCTTATCAAGTCACAAATATTTCATCTCATCTTTTAAAGGGCCATGTATAAATCATGATAATCCTCTACAATCTCCCACTTAACTGAGAGTGATAAAGCCATTCAGGAAAATTACTCGAGCATGTGCTCAAGATGGGCATTTAATACTAGGGTTAAAGTAAGAAATTATCTTCTACAAAACTTAGTGCTTAAAATTTGCTCATTCCCCCAACAAACAAGCTTTCCCATTCTGAAGTGAAAAGTTTTGATTCAAAATAACCACAAAATTCAGAATTTGGCGTATATAACTTGAAAACACCTCTGCCCAATGACATGTGCATTTGAAACACAAAAAAGCAAAATAAAATGTCAACAATTGAATTTTGTGGAAACAAAGACTGCATCAGTTATAATCTAAGATTAGCAATGCGTGTCCTGGGGAACAAATATTTAGGAGCAAATACCTATATTCATTGACTGGAGTTTAATTCTGATCCTCTTCTCTCCTTCCTCCCCCCTTTCCAAAAATCAAATTCTTACAGTTCAAGTTAAACTCGTTTCACCAATTTTAATACTCTAAACACTTCATACATTCAGAGACCACTATAAACTGTTCACTTATTAATAACAAGTTCGGAATATTCCCACTGCCATTACATAAAAAAATGCGATTTAACAGGATATGCAAAATTCTTCATTTTCACTGCTACAATGCTAACAGTTTAAACTTCCTTAAATGAAAATAAACTTTAAATTGTGAGGGGTATTTAGAAGCTAATTTGAAAAGAACTTCAGTTGAAAATTACTCACGGGGGGGGGGGAGAGAGAGGGGGCACGTTTTAAATCTACATCGCGGTTACTGCTAAACACACCCTAAATCAACCACTGAACTGGCGGCTGGGAAACAAGTTAAACGCAAGGGTGACCAGGCTTGAGTTATACTGCATCCTACAGCAACATTCATCGACATTGCACATCGGCACAGCGGCAAAAATGGTCTTCAGGTTAATATTATGATCAACCTCACATTGCAGAATGATATTCTGCTATTCTTCCTCGTCTCCGAACCACCTCACACCAGAAAGACCGAGCAATTTAAAAAAACCGAGATTGCCCACTTAGAAAAATACAACATAGTATCCAGATTTTGTATTTGAATTGATAACTAACAGTCCCTAATAAACGTCGCTATGAAATCCACCAATAGACACTGTTGTTATTTTTTAGACAAAGTGTGCCTTAAAATCTTAGACTGTCCTAAGTACAAAGCACCGCTTTTGAAAAGTAGGGAAAAAAATCCTTGAACCACTGGAACTAGCGTAAAATAATTGTTAAGTGCTCTTCTGCAAGGGAAGAGTACTGCTCTAACACAAAATGCGTTATCTCTAAACAAGTGCAAAACAAGAGTTCTGGGTGCAAATCGGGTTTGGAAAAAGTACACGCGTCTGAAGGGAGTTAATTTACTCTGAAACAAGTGTAAGCGCTACTTCCTAACAAGTGTTCTAAGAAGTGTGAGCTAACAGAAGGCACCAGCTAGGAGTGTAGACGCAGAGCCGGGTGCGAACTGCCGGCTCCCAGTGGCTGCAGCTCCCTCTCCCCGCCGCACCAGGGCTCGCAGTCCCGGGACTCACCGGCCATGCAAAACTGAAGGGCAGCACGATCCTGCGCTCGCTGCCGGCGGTTTTCAGGTTAAAGGTGTTGCCTCCGATCACCGGGGTGGAAGAGAAGCCGTAACTGCAAGGTCCGCCGGGCGAGACACGGGACTGGTATTCCTTCAGGCAGACCTTGAAGAAGGTGTCACACTGGGCCCGCACACACTTGCGGTCCTGCGGATTCCTACTACCGCCTTCACAACAATTCCCATTCTGCAACTCGCCGTTAATGTTCTGCATAAAGTTGATCTGCAATTCGAACTGCCCCGATGCTAGGGATAACTGGTGGTGGAAAGAGAAACAAGGTTTTAAAAAAATTGCAACGACAGCAATTAGAGGGCAATTCGCGAAACTAACGGAGTAGAACACCGTGAAATTCTATTAAACGGGGAATGAAGTCTTTAACAAGGTTCAATTGCTACAACAGCTTAAGTTTGCAAATTGCAAAATATGTCTTAAAAATAAAGTTAGCTATTTTTTGCATATATAAACAAAATGCCACCGCGGAAGAACGATCCGCACAAAACCTACCTGGCTCCGCAAGACGAGGAGGCATAGAGCAGTAACGAGTGAAATCCCTCTGCAAACCATGCCCATGGCTTCGGCTTGCCTGCACTTGGGTGAACTGAGGGTGGAGCGGGCCGCCGCACAGCAATATAGTCCACCGATTCTCGCATGCACGACTGGAGAAAAGACTTGCTATATATAATTTTTTTTGAAAAGAAAGCGAATCATCAATGCAAAAAAAGTCCTCTTTTATTATTCTCCTTTTATTTTCAAAGTGCGTCTCTTTCCCCCCCTACTCTCCACCCCCCTCTCCAAAAAAAATCTCCTCCTCGATCCCACACACAACAAATCCCCCCACCCCCCAACATACACACAAAACAAAACACCCGTCTAGTGATAGTGACTGCTTCATCTAGACAGGCTGAGAGAAGGAGAGACAGACGTATGCGTTCATTAATATTCATTAGTAGGGTTGGGCAGGGGCACATTCAACGCCCACTTCCCCCCTCCCCGTCAGTCTTTTAAAAATGAGAAAATAAAGTTGGTTTGTTGGAATGGAAACTGACACAGAATCGTGCCACAGATGGAGAATTTAAGCGTGAACAGACAAAACAAAAGTGTGTGTGGGGTTGGTGAGGAGGAAAACTTTTCAAAGGGGGGGCTTGTACACATGGGAAATGGACACTTATTCTAAATAATCGCCGTTATCATTAAAATCCGACTCTTTTATTTCTATGTAAGCTCCCACAGCAGCATACTTTATAGTAAAGTAAAATAAAAGTGATTTGAAGCCCGTCTCTCTCTCGCTCTCATACATACACACACAGTCGAGTTTGCTGCTTTCCTGGTGTTGCACCTGTAGGCGTCTCCTTTCGCCCATGTGGCTGCTGTATGCTAAATGCACCGTGCATGCCGAAATCAGGCAATGTTACCCACTTGTATTACCTTTTAGTCCACGATATTAAAAAAGTCTATATTTTTGTGAGAGATATTAGTTATGCAATTTCATCTATTATTTCTCAGCATAAGCCTTGTTCGATCGAAATAATTCATTACAAAATAACGCTCTTATGCTTGACTTTATGCAGCAAAAGCGGGAGTAAAATTTACGATGCGGCTGAATTGAGTTAGAAAATTTTTGGTATCAATTGCCATTAAATGACATACAAATGTGAGGTTGTTTCCCAGTCGCTATTCTATTGGAGGACGTGTCCGAGACAAACCTGGGTTTGCTTAACTGGACGATAATGAGGAAATTAAGTTTATAATATTCAATTATTGCACATTATCACATTATCAAATACCTATGTGCCCTCACGCTTTGCACAGAGCCACAGGAATGATCATTTATAAAGGAATGACGTTATTTAAATATTTCTTAATATTTTTAACAATTAAGGCTTGAAATGGAGTTGAGATGCAGTATTAAGTTGTTGGTGTAGAGCTGTACATACAGCCTGCTCCGGGCACTTCATGAACATCAGTGGATTCTTGTGGTTAAATTATTGACTTTACATAACCTCAGTTACTAATTATATGCAGTCTAAATTTAAGTATTATTAAAGTGACTTTCTCTTGCACTGTGTATATATATCATGCCCTGAATTAGAGTGTTTTAAAATCAGCTGTGATGAGAGACCTATTGATATGCCAAGTTTATTCTACAGCAGATTACTAGAAAATAAACTAATTTGTATAGTGGGCAAGATTAATGTCTTGAAGTGATTGCAGGACGCTATCTCTAAATTAGGTTGGATTATATATTATAAAAAAGTAATCCCAGTTTCCTGTCCCTGTAAATAACATATCCTCAAGATTTCTGATCTTCTGCCAATGCATGCTCTTGCGTTCCATATTTGTTCCTGTCTTCTTCATCATCATCATCCTCTTCATCACCTGCTCTTGAGTTATGCCATTTTTAAGTCCTGGAGTTCACCAATTATATGATAATAAGGTGTATCGCTACCAGTGTGTTGTTGCGTGTCGTCTCTAGACTTGAATTCTGATTTCCTCCAATTCAGTAGCAGTAGAACCTAAGCCAGTAGAGAGTTCGCATGCCTCAGGCTGATGTCTTCAGCCCCCTTGGTTCGTCGCTGAGTGTAGTGTAAAGAATTGACTCATCCAAAAGTTAAACCCAAGAACGTTGGCTTGATAGCTAGCTTTTTCTCATGCCTCAGTCAATTCACTGCTGAGACTTGTGTCCACTTTTTCTTCACCATGAGGACTGGTTGCTTCTGACTGCTTTCTTACCTCTGCTGGTCATGTGCACCATTAAATCCAGAACTCTGCAAAGTCTTGCATGTTTATATCATCAACCTCACTCTTGTTACCAAATGAAGAGATTTCAGAATAATCCTCCTCTTAGTTTTCAATTTCCTCCACAGATCCATCTGAGTCCTTTTGGTGACCTACGATCACTTTTCAATCACTCGCCAATCTGATTCTGGATTACTGCTTCTCCTCTGAAGATCTTTCACTGCTATACACCCACTCCATGGAATGTACTGATCAAACTATTTCATTTCACCCTTTCAATGCCCTTTGAGATCTTTATCTACATGACAAAATGCATGGTTATTGAACAAGAAAGAAACTTGAAGATTTCAGTTAATGGATTCTGTTATGGCATTGCAATATTCTGGTTGAACCATTATAAACTAAAGTTTGAAGATTAGCTAGATTTAAAGTAGGTGGGAGTATTGTTGAGTTACCAAATGCAATAGCAGTTATTTTACACCACCAACAAGAAGTTGAGATTTATATTTGATGCATAGATTTCTGGGGCTAGTTTTGCCTTGTGCTGGTAAGCTCTGTTTCATGGTACCACTGTGCTAGATGATTGGCTGTCTGGCATCAAATCACGAGGGAGTGACACAACATCATTCTATTTGGATCCTATCAGGCTCTTCCAAGAACCTTGGATTCGTTCAGCTGACTTTCATGCCCTGATTGAGCTTGAATTGATCTTCAATTTCATTGCTTATGAACTAGATAACCATAAGTGGCCATTTCCAATACTATTTCAACATCTTGTTCACAAAGAAAAGTCAGTGAGAATAGTCTCAGGAAAGACCAAGACAGATTCTTGTGGGACTTGAAAGAGCCACTGTTAAAAGACGGGTTCCTAACCTAACGACTTTGGAAGCTTTGGTTAATGGTAGGGGTCCACAGCATAAAAAAAGGTCAGGAATCCCTGGTTTAAAAGAACTCCAGATCCTTGCTTTCTCTTGACTTTTCCATAGCCATTCTTCTGGTGCTGACTTTGTATCTCCTGCCATCAAAAGCTCATCTTGTACTTGGAGGATAAACCTGGGAGTTAAAATCACTTTCACTTGATGGATGTACACTTTCTGCTCATATTTTGCATACATATGATGCATTACATGAGGATCCCCTAGTTGGTATATTTTAATATTTTAGATATCAAAAGACATACATCTTTACACAAAATCTATTTGAAACATTTCATATGAGGCATTTTCAAATTGTGAAAGTATAATGTTATTTCTCTCAGAATTTTTCTAGTCATTCATTCTCTGATATTTTAGATTTCTCACAGATGAGTTTAAGCAAAGTACTTGTAACTTTAATGGTGGCCCAGCAGGTAAATACACCACATGGTGTGATTGTATGAGGCAATTAGAACTAAAAGGTCACAGGTTCAGTCTTTGGGCTGTGGTGAGTTAATTGATTGTAACACTGACAGGAAATGATGGGGTAATTTAAATTGGATCCAATGTCCTGGGATGAGGGAGTGGAAAAATATCAACCTGTGTTCTCACTCATGAAAATCAGATAGTGGCATCAAGTGAGAACAGGAGTGGATTTTGGTGGTGAAGTCTTTCATGGTAATTTCCTGTTGACATTTCATACCTAAATAAGCACTTAATAAAGTAATTTGGGGGAGCTATAATCTACCAAGCAGTATTACTGTCCCATAGAGGGAGGGATGAGAAATGCAGATTGAATTTACACTATGTCATTATAGATGATATTGCAAAAAATATTTCGTATAATATATTGATAATTAGCATCTACAGGGGAGATGAACACAGGTTGCTGAGCCATATTGGTAGCTTGTTGCACTAGAAACTTGTACGGAAAAGTACATGAATGAATTTCTGGAGTTTGGAATTACTTAATGAATCTGCTATTATTCTTAATTTGGTACATGAGAGTGATACTTGCTTGGAATAATGAAAAGTTGACAGTCAAGTGTCATGTTACAGTCTCACTTTTTTTTCTATGTTCTGTTGTTTGCTTGGTAAATGTTTAGATCAGGGCGCAGAGATGTACTTCCTGGTACTTGAAACTTAGTTTAATTTCCAACTTAACAAAAAGCCTCCAAAATAGATGGCCCTTTTCTCAAATTAGAAATGCAAAATTGAATTGTAAAGAAAGTTTTGTATTTGCAAACTTTCTATTCCATTTGTACTTATATACTTTGTATGTCAAACAATGTGAAGTTATCTTACTTTGACAGTCTCAAGCCACTTTCCTCATTTTGTACAGATAACCACATTAACACAAACTATGCCATAGAACTGTCTTACAAAGCATCCAATCAAATTGCTATTGAGTAGAATAGTTTTATTAATTTGCATAGAAGCAGAAAAACTCCCCTGACTTCTCTGATTCTGGAATTAACTATTCTTTAAAAGCCAGAAAATTAAAATAATACAAGTTCCAAAATCAGTTTTAAGGTGATAATGAACATGCAATACATAAGATTCCCAACAAGAATGAAAATATAATTAATGTCAATAATTCTCAAATTTGTTTAATGTACATGTTTGTGTGCCCACTCATTTACAGCTTATATGAAAATTATATAAATATGAATTGTTTGGAGTACAAATGAGGAGAATGTGAGAGTCATATGAAGATCCATGAGATGTGATCAATATACGATGGGTAATTGATAAGTTCGTGGCCTACAGTAGAAGGAGTCAATTTTAGAAAACCTAGCACATTTATTTTTCAAGATGGTCCCCTACTACATTTACACACTTAGTCCAGCAGTCGTGGAGCATACGGATCTTGAACCTCCAGAAAGTGCCCACAGCAGGGGTGATTGATAAATTCGTGGCCTAAGGTAGAAGGAGTTGAGTTAAAAACACAAACAGGAGGAATTCTGCAGATGCTGGAAATTCAAGCAACACACATCAAAGTTGCTGGTGAATGCAGCAGGCCAGGCAACACATCTCTAGGAAGAGGTACAGTTGACGCATACAGCTCTCATTACATGCACATGCAGTTCAACTCTTTGAGTGATTATGCAGAAAGTTTGAGGTTAATAACTCATTGGGGTGATTGATAATTTTGTGGCCTAAGGTAGAAGGAGATGAGTTATTAACTTCAAACTTCCTGCATAATCACTCAAAGAGTTGAACTGCATGTGCATGTAACAAGAGCTGTATAACGCCTACCTTACGCCACGAACTTATCAACCACCCCTGCTGTGGGCACTTTCTGGAGATCCAAGATCCGTATGCTCCACGACCACTGGACTAAGTGTGTAAATGTAGGAGGAGACTATGTTGAAAAATAAATGTGCTAGGTTTTCTAAAATTGACTCCTCCTACCTTAGGCCACAAACTTATCAATCACCCCTCCTATTCTTGGTGAGTTCATTCAAAGCATACAAAGGATGATTCCTGGAAAATGAAATAATAAGTTTCGCCGTGAGAAATTATGTACCTCAGTCCCCCTATTATTGTCAGTGTGATCATCTTGACTAACTCCTTCACTGCTCTTTAAATCCGCATATAGATACTTGAATTTTTTATTCTGCCTTTCTTCAACAGTGTCACATTGTATTGACTGTTTTTCTTCAATGATCTCATTTAACTCTATTTAATTAAATTAATAAGTATTCTATTTAATTTCTAAATATATAAACTGATTAACATAGTTAAGTAGTTCTAGAAAGCGTTAGGTATAGTGATGTTATATTAGCCAAAGAAACAGCTCTGTTGCATGTCCCAAAAATTAAAATGGTTAAATGGCGAGATTTTCAAACAGAATAAAACAATTCTAAGGTTACAAATTCTAGATTTGGTGAAAACCCAAATTTAAAAAAAGATATGCTGGAAAGACTAAGCTGATCAGTTGGTATCAGCGGCCAATAATGAGGCAATGGTTCTGTTCATGTACCTCCTAAAATTTCCTATCTAGTTGTTGCAAGGTCTTATGGAGTGAGATGTGAACTTGTATTTTAAAAATACAGAGAATGATACCTCTAATGGCAACAGGACTGTAATGGTTTGTCTCTTAGTTTTTACCCCACCTTTTTTTCTGCCTGTGATAACTTGGTTTTGACTGCTGAGTTCGTCACACTTGAGTAGGAGCAGTCCACATCATCTTGGGAGGATGCAGCAGGCAAAGCCATGTGTCCTTGGCCATTCTCTGGGGTCAATCTTAAAGTTGTAAATGAGAGTTTGAATAGAATCAAAAGAGAAGAAAATCATTCCAATCAATATGTATGGAGCCCCACCTCCCCCAGAACAATAACTTTTCTTCTTTCCCTCAAATCAGAACAGCTGCAATGCTCCATTTTCCCTTTATTTGCTATTGAAAGCCACAAACATTATAGAGAGGGAGTGAAAGGGAGATAAGCCAATTGAAACTGTTGCTCTAATAATTGTTTGACATTTGTATGCAATGACAGAAGGGAATTAATGAGAGCTTTGAATTCAAAGTTAGCGATAGTCAATCTTATTATTGCTTGACCAGTCTTTGCATTTTAGAAGATTTGTCGCGGGCACAAACTGGCTGGATCAGTTCTGAAATACAGAGATGTTCTCCTAAAAATGCAGGACGTTTCAAATGGGTAGAATTCAGGAGCAATGTAATTCAGTAAATATCAAAGGCTCGATAAAAGTAAACTTTGTAAATGAAGCATATATAAATCAACAAACAGCTACAAATACCAAGAATAGGACTATTGATTAGGATAAAAGTGTGCCTCTTTTCAGCACCTGCCAAACAGAATGAAGATAAGAAAATAGTTTTATAGCCTTCACTTATGCAAAAAAAGTTTTAATGAAGAAATGACAGAAGCTTGTACATCTTCTTCCCTCAAAATACTGAAGATTGCACTGCATTAGTTTGAAAAGAAATATTATAACCCTGTTGTTTCTAAAAAAAATGCTATCAGGATTTGAATTATAAGTGACCCCATTTATTTTAGAGCAGTGCTTCATTTTGTTCATTACCAAAATCAATGTCAGCGTACAGATTTCAGCTATCAAGCGAAATGACTAATGTGAACAACCAAACAATATAAAGAAGTTTCCCTGGGCAATACCTGCCACAACACACTGACTCAACCAATGCAGTTAATTCCAGAGCACCATCAAATCTGTTAAAATTCTCACACATGAGTGCCTCTGAAACTTATGTCCATACATCGTTGTTGTTACACTGAGTTGTAGAAAGCTGCTGCAATATTTAAAAGTGAGCATTATTTCAAATGCTGATGCAAAATAAATCTGAGGCATATTTGCACCACTGTACCCAGTATAATACAGGGATACATCACTATTGTATCGTTATTAGAGGGGTAAAGGATGAAAAAGCTTTTGTATATTTCTTTGTGTGGAATGCAAAGGGGACAGAAAATTGAATGATGAGGGCAGTGAAAGTTTGTATCTCCATATCTATAGGATCCTGTGTGGGTGTGTTTAGTAGACTGGTCAATAGGCAGTAGACGTCAAATTACCAGACAAAGGGCAAGCTGTATCAGGAACCCTGTCTGCTGGGAGACGGATGGGGAAAATACATTGTTTATTTTCAACTGAAACTGCTAGGCCAGATAAGCAAAAAGGAGAACTGGCAAAAGAGCAAGTGCAGTTAGTCTTACCATTATTTAGTGAAAAATTAAATAATAAGAGTAAATGTCTATGCACAGAAAGGACCTTCACACAAGTGCGGCATTATGAATACTCACTGCTCAGGAGCATATAAGCATCTTATCTTGCTGGAAAGGTATTCATAGTATACAATCACAAAAAATAAGGAATACTATAAACTATGCTTAATAATATCTTTAGGAGACTTTGGATTTCAGGATATCAATGTGAATGACATAACTACCTAACTTTGTAACTTTATAAGCCATCTGCATGAGGGTATTTTTGCTTCTCTTTTCTCTCTGCCCTGTCCCAAGCCCAGACGTAACAGAACATATGAATGCAAGACTTTAAGACACAGGAGCAGAGTTAGGCCATTCGGCCCTCTGATTCTGCTCTGCCATTCCATCATGGATGATTTATTATCCTTCTCAACCCCATTCTGCTGTCTTACCCCCGTAACCTTTGATGCCATGACTAATCAAGAACCTATCAACCTCTGCTTTAAATATACTCAATGTAAGACCGAAATATGTAGGAGCAGAATTACATGTCCATGTAAGACAGCTGACAGAACCTCGGTCTAAAGTCTTCATATACAGAAAGCAGTTTGGGAAGTTCAGCATTCCTTCAACACCACACCGTAAATTCAGTCTGGGTTTATCTTTGACCTTGTGGTAGGCTAGACTCAAAGCCAGAGAGTGACCAGCAGAACTATGGGCAACCACACAGTATGGGCCCCGAAAAGTTTCCAAATCTCCATGTTGCTTCCTGCTATGGTGGTCCTTGAGTGGCCACAAACGACTTGCCTAGTCATCCCTGCTTTTTCTACTGGCAGACACCCGTCCTTATGCCAAGATCAGATTACTGCAAACACACCCATGCACCAACACAAAATACTCTGCAGATGCTGGAGTCAAAGCAACACTCACAACACGCTGGAGGAACTCAGCAGGTCGGGCAGCATCCATGGAAACGATCAGTCAACGTTTCGGGCCGGAACCCCTCGCCAGGACTGAAGAGGGAAGGGGCAGAGGCCCTATAAAGAAGGTGGGGGAAGGGAGGGAAGGGGCAGAGGCCCTATAAAGTTCATCAGTTCTGTGGAAAATTACGCATAAGAATAAAGCATATGCTAACCCCATGGAAATTTATCATTTTTGTCTCTCTTCTGCTTGGAGCAGGTTGCTAAATATATATTGCTCAATACTCAGTAGACTGATGGGATGAAAGTCTGGCAACTGAGAAGGTTTTATGGTTTTTAAATGTGTTTGTGTAGTCTCGAACCAGTTTGAAGTGGGTGTGAGCTCATGACATGTAATTGCTAGTAATTTAACCTTAATTATGTGTTTTGCTCAGAGATGCCACAAAAAGATGGTTAGTGTGGGAAAAATGAAATATCACACTAGTCCAGCAAACGTTATTCAAGTGGAATTAGGATTAAGGGACATATTTGCTGCATTGACAATTTGTCTGCACTTAACCACTGCTTTGACAAAGTTGAAAGTGTTTAACGTATGACTCAGTACATGTAGAAAACTGTACCACTTTGCAATATTTAAGTCTTCCAATGTACATTCAAACTTCTCTTTCCTACCCACCTCTCCTTCACTTCTGTTCTTTCCCAATAATTTGCCACATTCCCAGCTCAATCAATTACCTGCACTGCACAATAATGATTCTGGAATCATTGTCAATAGGAATGGGATTAAAATTGTTCAAAAATGAGTTCAATAATCTTAAAAGATTTTGAGATGCCCTGAGATTATGAAAGGCTCAATGAAATTGTAAGATCTTTCTTTATGAGGCAGCCAGTAAACAATGAAATTTTCATTAGAGTCAGGGCTGGAATCAATGGTAAAAAGTACGAAGTCAATGTCCAATCCATGTGACTTCCTGTTGTTACATTTTTAATAATAGGGTGGTACTGTTAATTAACCTTTTAAGACCATAAGATATAGGAGCAGAATTAGGCCGTTTGGCCCAATGAGGCTGCTCCGCCATTTCATCATGGCTGATCCATTTTTTCCTCTCAGCCCCAATCTCTTGCCTCTCTCCCTGTATCCCTTCATGCTCCGATGAATCAAGAATCTATCAACCTCTGTGTGGTAAACCATGTATATATGTTGTAACTCGGTTACCTGTCTGGACACACCCCTCTGCTGACTGTCCCTGTGGCTCCTCCCACAGAGTCCTGTATAAAGGTGTTCGCCTTGCCCCTCCCCCTCAGTCCGGGGGCAGACACTCACTGTGGAGGTCGTATTGTACAGCGAATAAAAGCCTTTCAGTATTTTACCAAACCTCAGTCTTTTGGAGTAATTGAAGGTGCTTCACTCTGCCTTAAGTATATGTAAAGACTTAGCCTCCACAGCTGCCCATGGCAATGAATTCCACAGATTCACCACTCTCTGGCTGAAGAACTTCCTCCTCATCTCTGTTCTAAAAGGATGTCCCTCTATTCTGAGGCCGTGTCCTCTGGTCTTAGACTCCCCCACCATGGAGAACATCCTTTCTGTATCCACTCTATCAAGGCCTTTCACCATTCCATAGGTTTCAATTAGATCGCCATTCTTCTGAATTCTAGTGAAGACAGACCCAGAGCCATCAAATGTTATTTATATGACAAGTTGTTCAATCCTGGAATCATTTTCATGAACTTCTTTTGCACCCTCTCAGCACATCAGTTTCAGCACATCCTTTCAAAGATAAAGGGCCCAAAACTGCTCACAATACTCCGTGAGGCCTCACTAGTACTTTATGAAGTCTCAAAATTACATCCTGGCTTTTATATTCTAGTCCTCTTGAACTGAATCCACAGACTCAAGCAGCAAATTAACCTTTAGGGAACCCTGCACAAGGACTCCCAAGTGCTTTTGCACCTCAGATTTTTGTACTTTCTCTCCATTTAGAAAATAGTTAACACTTTCATTTCTTCTGATGAAGTGCATAATCATACACTTCCTGACACTGTATTCCATCTGCCACTTCTTTGCCCATTCTCCTAACTTGTCCAAGTCTTTCTGTAGCCTCTCCACTTTCTCAAAACTACATGCTCTTCCACCTATCTTTGTATCATCTGCAAACTTTGCAGCAAAGCCATCAATTTTGTCATCCAAATCATTGACATAAAACGTAAAAAGAATCGGTCCCATCACAGACTCCTGTGGAACACCATTCATCACTGGCAGCCAACCAGAAAAAGCTCCCTTTTCCCACTCATTCCCTCCTGCCAAACAACCACTGCTTTATCCATGCTAGAATCTTTCCTGTAATACCACGGGCTCATAGCTTGATAAGCAACCTCATTTGTGGCACCTCGTCAAAGGCCTTCTGAAAATCCAAGTACATAACATCCATCGATTCTCCTTTGTCTATCCTGCTTGTTATTTCTTCAAAGAATTGCAACAGATTTGTCAGCCAAGATTTTCCCTTGAGGAAACCATGCTGACAATGGCCTATTTGATCACGTATCTCCAAGTACCCTAAAACCACATCCTTAACAATTGACTCCAACATCTTCCAAACCACTGAGGTCAGACTAATTGGCCTATAAATTCCTTTCTTCTGCTTCTCTCCTTTCTTGAGTGAAGTGACATTTGCAATTTTCCTGTCTTCTGGAACCATTCCAGGATCTAGTGATTCTTGGAAGATCATTACTAATGCCTCCACAATCCCTTCAACCACCCCTTCAGAACCCTGGGGTGTAGACCATCTGGTCCAGGTGACTTGTCTACCTTCAGATCTTTCAGCTTCTAAAGAACCTTCTCCTTAGTAGTAGTAACGTCTCACACTTCATGACCCTTGACAGTCTGGAACTTCTACCACAGTGAAGACTCATGCCAAACTATTTTTCAGTTCATCCGCTATTTCCTTGTCCCCATTACCACCTCTCCAGCATCATTTTCCAGTAATCCGATATCCACTCTCACTTCTCTTTTATACTTTACGTATCTGAAGAAACTTTTGGTATCCTCTTTAATATTATTGGCTGACTTACTTTCGTATTCTAACTTTATCTTTTTTATGACTTTTTTTAGTCTCTTTCTGTTGATATTTAAAAGCTTCCCAATCCTTGAAGTTCCCATTAATTTTTCCTCTATTTTATGCCCTTTCTTTTGCTTTTATGTTGGCTTTGACTTCTCTTGTTAGCCATGATTGTGCCATTTTGCCTTTAGAATTTTTATTCCTCTTTGGGATGTATATATTCTGTGCCTTTTGAATTGCTTCCAGACACTCCAACCATTGCTGCTCTGCTGTTATCCCTGTCATTGTTCTTTTCCAATCAAATCTGGCCAGCTCCTCTCCCATGCCTCTGCAATTCTCTACTCCACTGTAATACTGATACATCTGACTTTAGCTTCTCCTTCTCAAATTTCAAGGTGAAATTCAATCATATTATGATCACCTCCCCGAAGCTCTCTGATCAATTCTGGTTTACTGCACAACACCCAATCTAGAATAGCTGATCCCCTAGTGGGCTCAATCACAAGCTGCTCTAAAAAGCCATCTTGTAGGCATTCTGGAAATTCCCCTTTGGGATCCAGCATCGACCTGATTTTCCCAATCTATCTGCTTATTGAAATCCCCCATGATTATTGTAACATTTCCCTTGTGGCATGCATTTTCTATCTCCCATTCTGATTTGTAGTCCACAGCCTTACTACTGTTTGGAGGTCTATATGTAACTCCATCAAGGTCTTTTAACCTTTGCAGTTCCTTAGCTCTATCCACATTGATTGAACACCTTCCGATCATGATTTCATTTTATTTTTTTTACCAACAGAGCCATGACAACCCCTCTGCCTTCTTGCCTGTCCTTTTGATGCATTTTGGTATCCTTGAACATTAAGCTCCCGGCTATAATCTTCATTCAGCCATGATTCAGTGATGCTTACGACGTCATACTTGCCAATCTGCAACTGTGCTATGTTCATTAACCTTATTCTGTATACTGCACACATTCTGTCCTGTATTCACCCTTCATTCTCAGCATTATCACTGCAGTTCCCATCCCCCTGCCATATTAGTTTAAACCCTACCAAACAACTCTAACTAACCTGCCCGCAAGGATATCGGACCCCCTAAAGTTCAGGTGTAACCTGTCTCTTTTGTGCAGGTTGTAACTTCCCCAAAGATATCCCAAAATAGTTTTTATTATCTTTCTGCAGGTACCAACTGGATCATTGATGGATGGCCTTAACACTGGAAACTTTGAATTTTTGTCTTCTTGCAAAACAGTAAAGTATTGCATTTAATTTCTACACCATGCAGATTATCATTTCTTTGAAAGTCTTTATTTATTTCCTTTTGTTTGCTTATATGTGCAAAGACTTTTCCATTTTAAAAACTCACCTGAATGGGTCTCCTATATTGTTAGACCCAATGGACAACCGCCAATCAAGATATTAGTTAATATTAAATTAGTTAATACCTTGGCAAGAATAGCCGATAAGTGCATTTTCAATAAATTTTCAACAACTTTCAAAAAGTGAGTGAGCTAGGCCTTTTCTCTTTGAGGCATAGAATTGAATCGAATTGTCTTTATTTCTTAAACACTTCATATATATGAGAAGTAAAAATCTTTATGTTATGTCTCCATCTTAATGTACAATTTATAGTAATTTATAATAAGTAGTATGTACAACAGGATAATCAACATAACATAGAAATACAGTTGTGTCAGCGTGAGTTAATCAGTCTGATGGCCTGGTGGAAGAAGCTGTCCTGGAGCCTGTTGGTCCTGGCTTTTATGCTGTGGTACCGTTTCCCGGATGGTAGCAGCTGGAACAGTTTGTGGTTGGGGTGACTCGGGTCCCCAATGATCCTTCGGGCCCTTTTTACATACCTGTCTTTGTAAATGTCCTGAATAGTGGGAAGTTCACATCTACAGATGCACTGGGCTGTCCGCACCATTCTCTGCAGAGTCCTGCAATTGAGGGAAGTACAGTTCCCATACCAGGCAGTGATACAGCCAGTCAGGATGCTCTCAATTGTCCCCCTATAGAAAGTTCTTGGGATTTGGGGGCCCACATCAAACTTCTTCAACCGTCTGAGATGAAAGAAGCGCTGTTGTGCCTTTTTCACCATACAGCTGGACTGTACAGACCATGTGAGATCCTCGGTGATGTTTATGCCGAGGAATTTAAAGCTGTTCACCCTCTCAACCCCGGATCTATTGATGTCTATAGGAGTTAGCCTGTCTCCATTCCTCCTGTAATCCACAACCAGCTTCTTTGTTTTTGTGACATTGAGGGAGAGGTTGTTTTCTTGACACCACTGTGTCAGGGTGATGACTACTTCTCTGTAGGCTGCCTCATTATTATTTGAGATTAGGCCAATCAATGTAGTGTTGTCAGCAAATTGGAGCTGTGGGTGGTGACACAGTCATGGGTAAAGAAGGGGGCTTAGGACACAGCCCTGAGGGGCACCTGTGTTGAGGGTCAGAGGGGTAGAGGTGAGGGAGTCCACTCTTACCACCTGCTAGTGATCTGACAGGAAGTCCAGGATCCAGCTACACATTCAGGGTGAAGGCCGAGGTCTTTGAGCTTCTTGTCAAGCCTGGAGGGAATTATGGTGTTGAATACTGAACTGTAGTCCAAGAACAGCATTCTCACATAAGCATCCCTCTTCTCCAAATGTGTAAGGACAGCATGTAGAGCTGTGGCTATTGTGCTATCTGTCGATTGGTTGCATTGGTAGGGAAATTGTACGGGTCTAGTGTGGGTGGTAGCATGCTGCAGATGTAGAATGAGAAGTGACCCGACAGAGGTACACAAGATTATAATAGGTATAGATAGAGTGGACAATCAGAAACTTTTTCCCAGGATGGAAACTTCTAATAGGAAGAGCATGACTTTAAGTGTATGGTGGGGGGGGGGGGGTGTGGTAGTCTTTTTTACACAGAGAGTGTGTGTGGAATGCACTGCCAGGGTGATGGTAGAGGAAGATAAATTAGGGACATTTGAGAGACTCTTGGGCACATAGAAAAAGAGAAAATGGAGGGCTATGTAGGAGGAAAGGGTTAGATTGATCTTAGAGTAGTTTCAAAAGTCATCACAAAAACGTGGACCTGTACTGTTCTATGTTCTATGCTAGTATTTGCACGGTGTATTCTTTAGGGTCTGGTTGTCCACTGAGGTGTTTTATCTTTGATTTTCAGAAGGCATCTGCTTTCAGTAACAGATTCCTATACATGTAAACTTAAATACAAATTGAAATGGATAAGAGATGGAAGGATGTCAACACATAATGGATGGTCAGGGAACTGGATTAGGATTTATTAGATTGTGCATTACTTGTGGAAGTTGTACAAGAAAGAAGCCTTGGGTTTCTATCTACAGTTTTAATTTACCAATCATCTCCTATTCTAATTATAAATATTGATTGTATGATTTGAATCTGTCACTCTCCATTTAATTATATTGATTATACATATTGAACATAAATAGATCATACCAATTGCTGTTTGAAAGGTCTTTTACGTTATTTCATTGATAGTACAATGGTGAATTTTCCACTGTCCTTCATTTTATGTTCTTTGCCAGACTGAACATTGTAGAACTCTCTATCCTGTGAGTTTTTCTTTCCTCCATAATCTTTAGACTTTCAAAGCCAAACTGAGCGTTACTTCCTGATTACTCTTGTTTCCGCCTTCACATTTTTTGTTTGAAATTCTGCCTTGTTTTTTCAATATTTATCTTTCTGATTTCCCTAAAATCTGTGGCATATGAATTGCTTTAAACTGCGGAGATAAACCTCACTCTATTGTGCTGCAATAGTCTGAGGTTTTTTACACAAACAACAACATTTACAATAAGCTTCAGGGTGCAGGAGCAACACCTTATACTCTGTCTGGTTAGCCTCCAACCAGATGGCATGAATATCAATTTCTCCTTCTGGTAAAAAGTTTTCTTTCCCTCCCCCTCCCCTCTTCTTCAATTCCCCACTCTGGCCTCTTACCTCTCCTCATCCACCTATCAATTCCCCCTGGGTCCCCTCCTCCTTCCCCTTCTCCTGTGGTCCACTTTCCTCTCCTATCAGGTTATTCCCTCTCCAGCCCTTTACTTTTCCCACCCACCTGGCTTCGCCTATCACCTTCCAGCTATCCTCCTTTCCCTCCCCCATCTTCTTATTCTGGCATCCTTCCCCCTTCCATTTCAGTCCGGAAGAAGGGTCTCGGCCCGAAATGTCAACTCTTTATTCATTTCCATCGACTGCCTGGCTGGCTGAGTTCCTCCAGCATTTTGTGTGTGTTGCTACGGATTTCCAGCACCTGCAGAATCTCTTGTGTTTATGTCTAACATTTACAATAAGTTGTTTGTAGTAGTTGTCAAATTAAGAAGTCAGGCAAGATTATTTCACTCTTGAGCATTGATAGTACCTTCTGTACAATAATTTGCAATATTAGTGTTCTGCGCACACGCCATTAAAATCTATTCTCCTCTTTTGCTGGTGGTTTGTTTAGCTATCTCAACAACAGCTGTTGTACTTGAACAATGCTTTTAATGTAGTAAAATGCCTGATGGCTCTTGGCATCATCTCTATCAGAATTTATATCAGGACATACTAGGGCAAACTGGGGGCTAAGCAGGTGCTACACCTTGCCCAAGGGTGACCTGCAGGCTAGTGGAGGGAAGGAGCATCTTACTCCCCTTTGTTAAAGGCGTATCTCCACCCCACCACCCTATCAGAAGTACTAGGTTAAAATAAAATCCTCAAAGGTAGGCTTAAAGGAGAACCTTAAAGAGGATCAGGACACCCATGGTGAGTTTATACTTTTGTAGGAATCTGGTCAAGGGTATATTGGAATTGTCAAAGCAGGGAGATATGAAGACATGGTTAAAGGTTACAGCAACAGATAAGCTGATGTGATGAAAGTGTCTGATAGCATTATAACAACATTAGAACATACAAGGTTAAAAAAAGAAAATTAGGGTTTAATTAGCCAACATTTCACACTAAGTTTTAATTCTATATTCTTTAATCTCATTCTTCCTAAAACCACCACCTTGAGTTTACTGATAGCTTTCAGTTCTATTATCCCCCAGTCAGTTCTATGTTTCATAAACACAGTCATTTTCTGTGTGTGCTCTGCAGTTCCACATTTCCACAGGAATGTGCAAATCTGAACCATTTGACTATTGCCTCCCAGTTTGTGATTGTGTCCTGCAGATGTAGAGCTTGTAATTATGATCAACAACTTAGAACTAAGTTCTCATGCCCCTTTGAACAATAAAATCACAATTTCTGCCTCAAGGCATATTTTATTCAGCATCTTCACCCCATTTTAAAAATATAGGTAGTTAAACCAAAGGGCTAGTTTTTTTAAAAGTTCACTCGGGGGATTGGGCATAACCAGTGAGGCCTAACTCTAATTATCCTTGAACAGGAGGTGGTGAGTGACCATTCTTTTTGAACCACTACTGTCCTTTGTTTTGAAAAGACTCCCACTGTTCTGTTGGGTAAGGATTCCAGGATTTTGATCTCATCAAGCTGCTGTGTGCAGCCTTCTAGGTGATAGAGATCATGGACTTGGGTGGTGATATACTCAAAGACTTAGCAAGTTGCTTCATTGCATATTATACATGCAATTCAGTCTGCAACTAGCTGTTCATGCTTTACTTCAGATAGCTGTGAAAATCCAAGCAAAGAATGTATGCTGACACGACAGGCATTGGAACTGATTCAGATATCTCTTGCAAGATTTATTGATGTCATGGTTTGCTCGTTGCATATGGCTGCATTAATTAATAGTTATATCTGTACCTCTTCACAGAATGATTTCTTAATAGAACATTATAATTCTAAACTTTGTAAATTTATTTAATCAACCAACTACATACAGGATCACCATACATCACAATATGCAACTCTTTCCTTCCATACAAGTAGAAAGAAATCAACTGTTGGAATATTTCCATTAGCCAACACTGTTTATCTTTCTACGGTCATTTAAAATTCAATCTCAGTAAAAATAAATTGTAATGAATTATTACTAACTTTAAGAAGTTTACTTACCAATTGCTGAGAGAATTATTAACAGTCCAATGCATTCTTGTGGTATGGAAGAAATCTTAAACTGGTGTAAGAGGATCTACCTATATAGAAAGAGTGAAATCAATAAAACAGAAACACCGCTACTGAAGACTTTGTCGAGAAATTTATGTCTGTGAACAAAGGTTGTCCTGATGAATATGAATAAATGATCCCTCAAACAGATTTCAACTCAAAAGGTTACAACAATAAGCTTTGGTTATTCTGTTTTTGTCCGCCTTACTGAAATCCACAGCTCTTGTAGCACTGTAGTTGTCAGGACGAAAATTCTTTATTTAATGAAATGAGATTTATTTCTTGTCTCCTTCCAATAATATGTTTTCAACTGTTCTTGAGACCATTGGGATCAATGGTTATAATGCTTTTTTTCTTATTGAAGCTATGCTTATATTCCTGTGGTGAGCACACTTAGGGAAATCAATGCAAGTGAACTACGTATGAGTAAATAGAAGGCATTTGCTGCTTTCTTGAGAATTTTTTTTTAAACAATTTGAGACATTCCTATGACAGGGCAGGCAATCACAGAGGGAGTGGTTGCAGTTCTCTGTCACAGATTGCCCCTACTTGCAGGTAATTCATGGCAGTTGACCCGTGAATTTCTTTGCAATATGATATTCTTCTTCTAAAACAGAGGGTTTACTTGGAAGTTAATAATCTTTGGTTCTATTATACTGCCTCCACTATCCACAATCACACTCTGCCAAATTATATACCTGTAGTTGAGAATGACGCCTCACTTTAGTATCCTATTCTTTTGCAGTGGTACATTTGTTCCATGAATTTGCAGATCTTATAATGGTACTTCAGAATTCTAGAATGAGTGGATTGAAAATTAGGCTTTTTGTTAATTTGGAGTATTGATGCACTAGGTAGATTTTGTTTTCTAGTTAATATTCCAGCTCATGGATCTGTCTCATTGCAGACATTAAAATATACATCCATTGCAGATTATTAGTTCCATTACGATATAAGTAACTCAACCCCAACACTTTGGGATCAGTTTGCATTCTGATCATTTTGAGATATGAACCAAAAGATCTTCTGTAGTGTTCCAAATTATTAGTACTGTAAAAGCATTGACAAGCATTTGTTACTGCTCATACTGGCCTACTATCACTGAATTGACTACAATTTTTGAAGGTCAAAGCAGCAATTAAAATTTCAATCTGCATCTCGCAAATCACTTGTGTACTTTTGGGAATGTATGACGCTTACAAAGTCCATCGATGCTTAAGATACTGAAGCCATTGTTACGATTTTAGTTCTGCTTATTATACTAGCCAGCAGTTTTGGAGGTGCAGTTGTAAGTTCAAGAGCAAGTGATGCATTTGTGGTAAAGTTAAGTGTTAGCCACTTTTTTTTAAGATGGCAAAGGCAGGAAAGGATTCAGATTTGATTGTGAGAGCATGACGTGCTCACGGCAGCTTTCACTACATTTGGATTCCTAGCAAAGACACAAAGGACCAAATGGCCTCCAGTTATGTGAAGTTAATTTCAAACAGTAACAAGACTGTATTCTGTTGGGGTGATGAGAATAAGTTACATTTGCATGGTGATGTGGGAAAAAGAAGCAAAATGTATCAGGAGCGGAAAGGAAAATTAATTCAGTCACTAGATAACAATCCTAATATGGAAAGAGCATTTTCCAATCTGAAAAAGAGTAGCTGAAATAATCATATTCTTTAATATCATTATTAGTTCAAATATTTTTCTATCTTTTAAAGATTTTTGCTTTATTTTAAAAATTGTGAATTTTCATAAAGAAGTAGTTTACTTTATTTTTATTTGAGTTAGAGATACAGCATGGAACAGACCTTTCCAGCCCAATGAACCGCCTCACCCAGCAACCCACCTACTTAATTCTAGCCTAATCACGGGACAATTTATGATGACCGATTAATCTACTAACAGGTCCACCTTTGGACTGTGGGAAGAAACAAGAGCACCTGGAGGAAACCCAGTGCTCACAGGAAGGATGTATAAACTTCTTACAGGCAGCATCAGAAATGAATTCTGAACTCCGATGCCCTGAGCTCGAATAATGTCATTATAGCTGCTGTGCTAAGTCGATCGCCAAATTTGTATATATTTAATTTCGTCAATGTAAGTGTTGATTTTTACAGAACAAAAACTACAAGGAGTTCCATAAAGGAACAGCTGCATAGCAGAAAATCAATGCTGATCTAATGAAGCCGGAATAAGGGGCTGAATGGGCCACTCTGCTTCTAAGGAGGCTATTCAGCCTATCAGACACATACTGGCCCCCAGCAGATGAAGTTCCATCAGTTTGATTGCCCTCCTCTTTGTTTCCCTGTAGTCCAGCAACGCTTTCATCTCATATGCCCATTAACACCCATTTGATTCTTATTGCCACATTCCCACACTAAGTGGTAACACCATGTAGGACCGATGAAGCGAAAACTATCCACTAGACTAAATGAATATCAGCTAGCTGTTAGAAGACACAATCTTCTGTCACTCATCTCAGTTCACGAAGACCAAGAAAGACACAAGTTCATCTGGAAAACTACAAAAATCCTGGCAGAAGCACAAAACAAGAAATCAAGAGAATTTTTAGAAGCTTGGTTCTCAATGGAAGACTCTATTAACAAACATATTGAAGTGGATACAATTTATGAACCTACGTGCCTCTGGGATTGGAGCTGAGGGGCGAGCCGCAGATCCCTGAGGAGCCAACATTCACAACGACCAATAACCAGGGATACGGGCCAATGGAGATCACTCAGCTCTCCGGTAGGCTGGGACCCAGCAGAGACTAACAGCCAATGTGACAGACAACCAATCAGAACAACGAGTTGGACCAATATAAATGCGAGCACTTGGCAGAAGCAACACTCAATTGTTGCTTGAATAGATTATGTTACCTCGACTGCTGACAAAACGTTTACGACCTAACCTTGGCGAACATCTCTGCAATCAAGCAGCCAACCCAAGCTACCAATATTTTCTTTCATTTCAAGAGGTAATTTTCCTATCTGCATATCTTTGGCATGTAGGAAGAAACCAGGACACCTGCTGGAAAATCATGAGGTCATAATGAGATGGCGTAAACTTCACTCAGACAATACTGGAGATCAGGATAAAATGTGGGTTCCATATTGTGATATTCTAATGTTCAATCAAAATGTTTGAATACAGCCAGAATTTGGCTTTATGTGCTATGTTTAATGGAAGGAGTGACTCAGGATGTCTCAAGTGCAGTTGATGGATTTATAGGCAGTTTTTGGAACAAAGGCTTTGAGTGACAATTGCTGGGACTGAGGCAGGGCCTTCCTTTCTCTATTATTGCACAGGTAGAGCAGAGAGTCTGGATTCCAAGGCAGTTATGTTCTCCTCTTGCATGATGAGGGAAGTCTGGGAGACCTCCAGGTGTAGTCTTTGATGACACTGTCTGTGAGAAGTGGAACTGCATTAAGGGATTTGAGCTGAAAGTAGATGACCTACAGAACATTTGGGACAACGTAGAGATGATAGATAGGAACTCCAGGGAGGCAGTAACACAGGAGACAGGTAGTTGGGTGACTGTTAGCAGAGGCAGATAGTGCAGAGTACTCCGGTGTCATTCTTCGCAATAACAGGTATATTGCTTCAGATACTATCGGGGGGAATGACCTACCAGTGGAAAGGGACAGGGACCAGATCCCTGGCACCGAGTGTGACTCTGTGGCTCAGGGAGAAGGGGGGCAATGGAACGGAATTTGTTTGATGCATCCTGGAAAGATTCCTGACACAGAATGTGGATGGGACAACTAAAGGAGATGTTACATTCGATCTAATAGATCAGCATTTCAGAGACAGTGACCATGACTCCATAGCCTTGGACGGGGTAGGAGGCAATAATATGGGAAAGTATTTAATTAGGGGAAGGTGAATTATGATACCATTAGACAAGAACTTGGGAGCATTAATTGCAAACAAATGTTCTCAGGGAAACAGAAAATGTACAATGGAAATGTAAAGGCTTTTCAGGGAACACTTGCATAGGGTTTGAGGAATGGGGCAATGAGAAAGGATGGCAGGATGAAGAAACCATGGTTGACAAGAAAAGTGGAACATCTAGTCAAGAGGAATAAGGAAACATACTTACGGTTTAGAAAGCAAAGATCAGACAGGGCTCTTGAGAGTTACAAAATAGCCAGAAAGGAGCTTAAGATGGGATTTAGGAGAGCTCGGAGGGGACATGGGTAGGCCTTGGCAAGGAGGATTAAAGAAAACTCCAAGACATTCTATATGGAAGTGACAAACAGGAGGGTAACTAGAGGGAGTGTAGGACTGATCAAGGATAAATGAGGAAACATATGCCTGGGGTAGGAGGAGGTAGGCGAGGTCCCTAATGAATATTTTGTTTCAGTATTTACCAGTGAGAGGGTTCTTCATGAAGGTGGGTCAGCATAAAATATAGTAACATGCTGGAGGATGTTGAGGTTAAGAAAGAGGATATGCTGGAACTTTTGAAAAATATTAGGATAGATAATCCCCAGAGCCAGACAGGATATAGCCCAGGTTACTATGGAAAACAAGGGAAGAGATTGCTGTGCCTTTGGCGATAATCATCACATCCTCACTAGTCACAGGAGTCGTTCCAGTAGATTGGAGGGTGGCAAATGTTGTTCCTTTGTTCAAGAAGGTGATAGGAGTAATCTTGGGAATTATAGAGCACTGAGTCGGGCACACTATTGGAGAGGATTCTTCGAGGTAGGATTTATGAACAGTTGAAGAATCATAGGCAGCATGGTTTTGCATGGGGCTGGTGGTATCTCATGAGCCTGATTGACTTCTTTGGGGAAGAGACTAAACAAATTGACGAAGATAGAGCAGTGGATGTGATGCATATGAATTTTAGTAAGCTGTTCGACCAGGTTCCCCATAATAGGCTCATTCAGAAAGTCAGGAGGCATTGCATCCAGGAGAAGTTGCCTATGTGGATTCAGATTTAGCTTGCCCACAGAAGATGATAGTAAATAGAACATATTCTGCCTCGAGCTTGATGATAAGTGGTGTTCTACAGGGATCTGTTCTGCAATCCCTGCTCTTTGTGATCTTCATTAATGATTTAGATGAGGAAGTGAAAGGGTGGGTTAGTATATTTGTAGATGGTTAGTGGTGTTGTTGTTAGTGTAGAAGGTTTTCATAGTTTACAGTGGGCATTGATAGGATGCAGAGATGGGCTGGGAAGTGGCAAAAGAAGTTCAATCCGGAGAAGTCGTAGACTTTGGAAGGTCAAATTTGAGTACAAGGTTAATGTTATGTGGAGGAAGAGAGGGATCTTGCTGTCCATGTCCATAGATCCCTCAAAGTTGCTACACAAGTTCATAAGGTGATTAAGAAGGAATATGGTGGCTGGCCTTCATTAATCGGGAAATTGAGTTCAAGAGCTGTGAGGGAATCTTGCAGATCCACAAAATCCTGGTTAGACCATACTTGGAGTATTGATTTCAGTTGTGTTTGCCTCATTATAGGAAGGAAGTGGAAGCTTTAGAGAGGGCGCTGAAGAGATTTGCCAGAATGCTACCTGGATTAAAGAGCATGTCTTGTGATGAAAGGCTGAGAAAGCTAGAACTATTCTTTTTGGCACAAGGGAGGATGAGAGGTGATAGCGATGTATAAGATCATGATATGCATAGATAGAGCAGACAGTCAGCACCTTTTTCCCAGGTTGGAAATGTATAATATGAGGGGCAGATCTGCAATGTGTTTGGAGAAAGTATAGAGGGATGACAGAAGTAGCTTTTTTTTGGTAGGTGCTTGGAGCTTGCTGCCAGGGGTGGTGGTGGAGGCAGATACATTGGGGATATTTAAGATACTCTTAGATAAGCACATGAAAGATGAAAGAAAAATTGTGAACTATGTGGGAGGAAATGGTTAGATTGATCTTGGAGTAGGTTAAAGGGCTAGAATACAATAGGGTATTTTAAGAGCCTCTTAGGTAGGTACATGGAGTTCAGAAAAATAGAGGGCTATGCAGTAGGGAAACTCTAGGCAGTTTCTAGAGTAGGTTACATGGTCAGCACAACATTGTGGGCCAAAGTGCCTGTGAGGTGCTGCTGATTTCTATGAATAATATCATGGGCCAAAGGGCCTGTACTTCACTGTTCTGTTCTATGTTCTATAGTGATAGAGGAGAAAGTGCTTATGCATCCTGAGCAATGGTATTGGGGTTAATAAGGTTGATGGATGGACACACGGGTGATAGCATTCAATTCAGAATGCTGAGGTCAGATCAACGTGATCATTATAGTGGTCGGCATAACTTAACGTGAGACAGGTAGCAAAGGGCGAGGGCAGGGAGAAGATGGGGGAAAGGAGTAGACAAGTCTAAAGGTGAGAAAGGAGAACTTGTATTTACAACCTCAGATATTGATTGGGGTTGGGACAGGATGTAGGTCTAAGCTCATAGCAAGCAATGTATTGTGCATTGAACAAAATTAATCTACACAGAAGAAGGTCTATTTAAAGAATAAAGGAAACAAAAATTATAACTGTTTCTCCTAGTTTCTGGTTTAAAATGGCACTGCTGATACCCAGCGACTACATACTGGCGGCAAACAAAACAAAGAATACAACTAAATACCTTATTGATAACACTTTTTCTTGTAAACTTTATGGTAAGTGATCAGTGCAAATAATGGAAAAGCAGGTGAAGGTGAGGCTGAGTCGAGGGTTAAAGCATGCAGATGTGAGGCAAGGTCGAGGCAAAGTCAGGGTGAGTGGAGTGGAGCAAAGTCGGAGCAGAGGAGAGACAGGTTCGAGACTTGTCCACCTAAACTGAGAGTGAGGTTTGGTCGATCTTAGCAGCAGGCCAATTTGGTAAGGTGGGGCCAAAGCAAGGTGGCAGGGTTCAGGTTCAAAGCATATTGATATGACAGGGCCCCTGGACAGAGTGTGAGGAACTTGTACTTTGAACTTCAAAATTTAGTAAAAACAGGGTGAAAAATTCAGTGAGTGGAAGCTAATTTCTTAAAAATTATGTGCATAACCTCAATCTCTGGCCTTCGTCATTACTCAACAGAGATATCACTCAATCTTCACTCCTCTGACTCACTGTAAGAATTACACTAAATGCACCTTTACAGGTTTCAGTGATGGAGGAGTAGCCAATGCCTAGAGCAGACGAAGTTACAGAGGTAAAAGTATATAGAATAACTGCAAGAGAGGGTAGGCCTTCAAAGCACAACCTTCCTGGTTCCTCACCAAAATTCAGTCAGCAGGGGAGAAGGAGTCAATGGAATCGAGATCTGATTTTGTAATGGGCAGATTCTAATGGCTTTAGTCCGTTACCTGTAGAACTGTAAGCAGGTAATACTCATGCAAGCCTTATTTTGGACACGAAGAATGTCGAAACATTTAAAGAATTAGGTAGCTGATGGAAGGATGGAGTGTGAGAAACCTGCTCCTTGTCAACGGTTAACATTACTCAGAGAACAGAGTTTCACTAAAGGCTGACCATCAATAGTAAATGTTTGTTTTAGATACTCTGGCTTGATTCATTGGAACCAGTAGAGGATAGAGTCACAAACCTGGGCCCTGAAGCAAGAGTGGTTGTTTTTCTGTGTTTTGCTTTGGCAGTAGCTGTTGCCTTGAGTGTCTTTCACCCAAGGTACAAAATGCTGGAGTTGAAAAGGGTGAACAAAAAATGGAAGCAGTCACAGAGGGTCTGCAAGACCTTGATCTTCCAGTTCCCTTTTACTTTATTTCTCCATGTTACTCCCACCCTGACCTCTGTGTATGGTGTCTTACCCAGTTCCAGCAATGTCCAACATAAGCTCAAGGGGCACCATCTGATTTTTCATCTTGCCACAAGATAGCCCTTGGGGCCCAATGTATACATTCAAAAGTTTCAGAATCCCAGAACTGGCCACAGCTGATGTACGAGCAGTAAGGGCCAGGTTTGTTGGACGGTTGTGTCTGCTTCACCGGGAATGGTGGGCAACAGGATTGCTGACCCATACAATGGTCTCTCGCATTGGTGGTAGTCACTGACCTCGGCTCCGAGCTCTATTTCTCTCTGTCCAAGGATGCTGCCTGGCTCGCTGAACAGTCCAGCATTTTCTGCTTTTGCTTCAGATTTCAGATTCTGCCAGGTTTCGTTTTCATCTTGCACCTTGTTTACCTACACTGCACTTACTCTGCATTGTTATTGTTTTTCCGTGTTGTGCCTCCATGCACCGTGCAATGATTTGATCTGTATGAATGGTATGGAAGATAAGCTTCTCACTATCTCCGTACATGTAACAATAATAAACCAATTTAAAGCTTTTTATTTAGCTTACTGTACCAAGCACGTCGATTATTCTCCAGTTTGAGGCTCATTACTGAGAAACACATCCTGTAAACATGACCTGGAATGACAAGAAAATTTGGCACCATAGTTTGTAAAACTATGCTTTCTCCTCTGATGAAACACAGACTCAGAGGTTCAGAGCTTATATACAATGTGGCTTTACTGATCACAATACAGTGGTTTTCAGTGTTTCCTGGGGAAACCACAAGTTGTATTTTACCCATCTCATAGAAGCATTCTTCCTCCTGATAGACTTCCCTCCCTGTATGAGTATAATGTTCCTGACACTGAACTGGATTCTGGGCTGACATTGAAGAAAACAATGATACCTTCGCCATGAAGCAAGATAATTGAAAAATAATTCTGCATAACTTTAACTGTTTAACATAAACTGACCTGCTGAGGTCCTTCAGCATTTTGGGTGAGCTGCTTGGATTTCCAGCATCTGCAGATTTTCTCTTGTTTCTGCATAAATTTTACTGATTTTTAAATTGCATGAAAGTTTACAATTAACGATGAACAAAAGGGGAAAATGGTTTAAATGAATTTAAAAAGTAAGTTAGCAATAGATATAGGCACATGCTGATCTTATGCTGATACAGTATGTAAAACTATTTTTGAAATTAATTTTAATTGCTTTAGAAGTTTGCAATTTCTGGTGATTTTTAAGTATAGAATGTGGAAGGAAAGGGAAAAATGTTTAAAAATGTTAAATAAAAACAAATCAAAATAATTTTAGTCATGGCAATTGAATTAGACATACCTTTATTTTGTACTGATATGCAAAACTACTTTGGATTGGTTTTCATACATCCCACAAAGTACTCATCATCATAATAATAAAACAAGAAAACTGCGGATGCTAGAAATTTGAAATATTTTTATCACTAACATAATGAATTGGGATTAAGGAATACCATGGTACTCTCATAACAAATACATTTTCTTGATTTATAATTGAGCCACATGGTGCTCAGGTGGCAGAGTATGTTGGACGAGCAAAGCATAAAGCACCCATGGATTTCCACTGTTGAGAACAACGGAACAGTGCAGTAATGTGATTATGGTAATGATCAACAAGTCATAGTCTGCTGCTTTTGTTAGCAGTAATTAACTTCTCGGAATGGCACAGGCAGCTTTCTCTGTGCTCTCACTGTGTGCATCAGATGGCTCTGCTTTTGTATCCTACCCTTCCATTTTCCCCGCAGGGACTACAGGCCTTCAAGTGCATGACTAAATGAATTCATTTCTGGAACAAAGATTCGATAGGGAATAGAGATTGATATCTTTTGTTTAGGACATTCAATACCATATACCAAGCCAATTACTTAAGCTGTTTCTGTCAGTCTCATTACTGCTCCTATTGAGGCATGCTCTAATGCTAGATCTTTCTCTTCCAAATATGTAGTGGAACAGATTAGAGGTTTAATGAGAAGGTTTCTATTGGATCTAACTTCTACCTCCCCCCCTCCTCCCACCCCAGCCCCAGATCATTGCAGAATCTAGCAATCATACATAGGCAATAGGAAAGGGCTGGACTCAATCTTGCATGTACTGATCAAAGACAAGCTCAGGGGCTGCATGAGGACACTTTGTGATTTCTTGTAAGCAAGAGACAGATGTGTATATCTTTTGTAACCACAGTCTTATCAGTGTATACGTTGATAATCTGTAAGCATGAGAAATGATTTATGAAAGGAAATGGGATACTGACGCTCATATGGTGGGATGTTTAAGCATGCTTTTAAACGTTATTCCCCTGATTTGTTGGTCGATTTTGCAGGTTTTTGTGTTTAACAACAACATGGAATGCACAATGACAGAGGGTTATAAAGCAAGTAGTTTTTGTGATTTTGTAAAAGACAAATGAGCCTCACCTTGCTAAATAACAATTGATTTTAACCCTATTATCTAATTAAATGTGAGCTAAACAAAGATTTTTTTTGGGAGTGATGTTGCAGCAGGAGGATGTAGAGAACATGACAACCGTCACTGCCCTTCAAAGGTTTTTCATTGTATGAGATGCTACCTGAAATACTAATGTGATAAAGCACTTCAGAAGTATCATTTGTTATGTTGTTCAAGTTCAATTATTTTGATATTCCATCATATAAATTGTAGATGACAATTTACATAATGCAATATTGTTTCAAATGATAAAATGATTAAAGCCAGCTAAGCAAAATGCAGTTCTGACAGCATAGTGGAAGCTATTGTAGTCACAAATGCAAATAATTTATGTGCAATTAAGAGTAAAGAGAAGTTGTTCACCTCACATTTTATCAATTGAACAATGCATGCTCTTTATCTTTTTAAACTATGAGTGAAGGTGCATAATTCTATGATTTTATTCTCAGTCATTGCTATGAATTAATTGTGAATCACTCTGAGAGCATTCTGTGATGGCTGTGTTACATTAAAAGGCAAAATGTCAATTCAATAATTTCAGCATCCTGCTGATCATCACATACAATTTTTATCTCTTTAAGCTATCCCTTGGGAAAACTCGAATGCTTCATTGGATTTAACAAAATTCCTAATATATGTGTGTGGCAGAAAGTAGAAGGAGCTTTCAGAATTACAAGACACATGATGTTCGTTTACTTTGTCAGAGCATTAAGTGAAAAAAGTCAGAATAGCTTTCACTTGCATGACTGCTTAAAGATCTATTAAAACACATTGGAAAGTGTCTGAAGTTAAAATGAAGAACTTTTTTGGATCATTACTGAAGGCTTGTATACTTAGTATTTAAATCGATCCTACATTTTTAATATTATGCTAAAAGGGTAGTAATATTAAGCTAGATCATATTGGACATAACCTGCAGTCTGGATGTCACCTGTGATTGTTGCTGGCCCAGATTTAATTTTTCGAGATGAGAAGTGAATCCAAGAGTTAAGTCTGTCTTAGGAGCCATATCTTGAAGGCCTAGCCTGGAATGGCCAAACAATTTTTGACAATTTGCGACCAAAAGCCTTTTGGCATTTATAAATATTTCTGGGAAATGGAGACATTTAAATCTATCACAACATTAAGTGCTTTACATTAAAGAAATTTTAGAAGATCAGAAAAATAAATGTAACTGGAGGTGAATTATTATACCGATAAATTTTTCAAAAGATATGAAGACGAAATTAGTCAGTTAACATTTTTTTCAGCAGGGTCAGTGTCCCCATTCAGAGAATGGTTTGCTGCCTATATACTACTCCACCCTGCGTAAAGCTGAGGAGCCAGGTGTAAGCTGCATCCTGACCTTTTCCTCGATATGTTGGTTCTCTCCAGCAGTGGAGTAGACAATCAGCTGTGTCTGACCTTCACCTCTTGCATCTATGTTTGATTGCATGTATGGAAGCTTAAAAAGTTCTGAGAGGCATAGTAGCTGTCAAACGAAAGTCAAAGTTGCTCAAGAATAACAAGTGAAACTAAATAAATTGCAAGTGGTGATTATTTCTGAGCAAGATAGAACATTCATTTGATTTTTCATCAATAACAGAATAATTGAGGAATTAAAAGATTTTTCACTTGATATTGTTTTAGCTTTCATGAGGTTCCTTGCAACCTCTATTGTCAGTCAATCATTTCAAGTTTAATTTGGAAATTGTGTAATGCTATGCATAGTTCTAATTTATTTTCCAATATAACTATGATTTTGCAACAAATCCTTCAAGATCTCAGTTAACGCACATCAAAGTTGCTGGTGAATGCAGCAGGCCAGGCAGCATCTCTAGGAAGAGGTACAGTCGACGTTTCAGGCCGAGACCCTTCGTCAGGACTAACTGAAGGAAGAGTTAGTAAGAGATTTGAAAGTGGGAGGGGGAGCGGGAGGGGGAGATTCAAAATGATAGGAGAAGACAGGAGGGGGAGGGATGGAGCCAAGAGCTGGACAGGTGATTGGCAAAGGGGATATGAGAGGATGGGACAGGAGGTCCGGGGAGAAAGACAGTGGGGGGGGAACCCAGAGGATGGGCAAGGGGTATAGTCAGAGGGACAGAGGGAGAAAAAGGAGAGTGAGAGAAAGAATGTGTGTATAAAAATAAATAACGGATGGGGTACGAGGGGGAGGTGGGGCATTAGCGGAAGTTAGAGAAGTCGATGTTCATGCCATCAGGTTGGAGGCTACCCAGATGCAATATAAGGTGTTGTTCCTCCAACCTGAATGTGGCTTCATCTTTACAGTAGAGGAGGCCATGGATAGACATGTCAGAATGGGAATGAGATGTGGAATTAAAATGTGTGGCCACTGGGAGATCCTGCTTTCTCTGGCGGACAGAGCGTAGGTGTTCAGCAAAGCAGTCTCCCAGTCTGCGTCGGGTCTCGCCAATATATAGAAGACCACATCGGGAGCACCGGATGCAGTACATCACCCCAGCCGACTCACAGGTGAAGTGTCGCCTCACCTGGAAGGACTGTCTGGGGCCCTGAATGGTGGTAAGGGAGGAAGTGTAAGGGCATGTGTAGCACTTGTTCCGCTTACAAGGATAAGTGCCAGGAGGGAGATCAGTGGGGAGGGATGGGGGGGACGAATGGATAAGGGAGTTGCGTAGGGAACGATCCCTGTGGAAAGCAGAGAGAGGTGGGGAGGGAAAGATGTGCTTAGTGGTGGGATCCCGTT
Source organism: Mobula birostris (assembly GCF_030028105.1). NCBI lineage: Eukaryota > Metazoa > Chordata > Chondrichthyes > Myliobatiformes > Myliobatidae > Mobula > Mobula birostris. The sequence continues at coordinate 77,906,791 of NC_092377.1, read as the reverse complement.
GGAAGTGGCAGAAGTTACGGAGAATAATATGTTGGACCCGGAGGCTGGTGGGGTGGTAGGCGAGGACCAGGGGAACCCTATTCCTAGTGGGGTGGCAGGAGGATGGAGTGAGAGCAGATGTACATTCTTGGAATGTATGTGGGATGGTTTTTTGAACCAACATGTCGAGGAACCGACTAGAGAGCAGGCTATTCTGGACTGGGTTTTGAGCAATGAGGAAGGGTTAATTAGCGATCTTGTCGTGAGAGGCCCCTTGGGTAAGAGTGACCATAATATGGTGGAATTCTTCATTAAGATGGAGAGTGACATAGTTAATTCAGAAACAAAGGTTCTGAACTTAAAGAGGGGTAACTTTGAAGGTATGAGACGTGAATTAGCTAAGATAGACTGGCAAATGACACTTAAAGGATTGACGGTGGATATGCAATGGCAAGCATTTAAAGGTTGCATGGATGAACTGCAACAAATGTTCATCCCAGTTTGGCAAAAGAATAAATCAAGGAAGGTAGTGCACCCGTGGCTGACAAGAGAAATTAGGGATAGTATCAATTCCAAAGAAGAAGCATACAAATTAGCCAGAGAAAGTGGCTCACCTGAGGACTGGGAGAAATTCAGAGTTCAGCAGAGGAGGACAAAGGGCTTAATTAGGAAGGGGAAAAAAGATTATGAGAGAAAACTGGCAGGCAACATAAAAATGGACTGTAAAAGCTTTTATAGATATGTAAAAAGGAAAAGACTGGTAAAGACAAATGTAGGTCCTCTGCAGACAGAAACAGGTGAATTGATTATGGGGAGCAAGGACATGGCAGACCAATTGAATAATTACTTTGGTTCTGTCTTCACTAAGGAGGACATAAATAATCTTCCAGAAATAGTAGGGGACAGAGGGTCCAGTGAGATGGAGGAACTGAGCGAAATACATGTTAGTAGGGAAGTGGTGTTAGGTAAATTGAAGGGATTGAAGGCAGATAAATCCCCAGGGCCAGATGGTCTGCATCCCAGGGTGCTTAAGGAAGTAGCCCAAGGAATAGTGGATGCATTAGTGATAATTTTTCAAAACTCGTTAGATTCTGGACTAGTTCCTGAGGATTGGAGGGTGGCTAATGTAACTCCACTTTTTAAAAAAGGAGGGAGAGAGAAACCGGGGAATTATAGACCAGTTAACCTAACGTCGGTGGTGGGGAAACTGCTGGAGTCAGTTATCAAGGATGTGATAACAGCACATTTGGAAAGCGGTGAAATGATCGGACAAAGTCAGCATGGATTTGTGAAAGGAAAATCATGTCTGACGAATCTCATAGAATTTTTTGAGGATGTAACTAATAGAGTGGATAAGGGAGAACCAGTGGATGTGGTATATTTGGATTTTCAGAAGGCTTTTGACAAGGTCCCACACAGGAGATTAGTGTGCAAACTTAAAGCACACGGTATTGGGGGTAAGGTATTGGTGTGGGTGGAGAGTTGGTTAGCAGACAGGAAGCAAAGAGTGGGAATAAACGGGACCTTTTCAGAATGGCAGGCGGTGACTAGTGGGGTACCGCAAGGCTCAGTGCTGGGACCCCAGTTGTTTACAATATATATTAATGACTTGGATGAGGGAATTAAATGCAGCATCTCCAAGTTTGCGGATGACACGAAGCTGGGTGGCGGTGTTAGCTGTGAGGAGGATGCTAAGAGGATGCAGGGTGACTTGGATAGGTTGGGTGAGTGGGCAAATTCATGGCAGATGCAATTTAATGTGGATAAATGTGAAGTTATCCACTTTGGTGGCAAAAATAGGAAAACAGATTATTATCTGAATGGTGGCCGATTCGGAAAAGGGGAGGTGCAACGAGACCTGGGTGTCATTATACACCAGTCATTGAAAGTGGGCATGCAGGTACAGCAGGCGGTGAAAAAGGCGAATGGTATGCTGGCACTTATAGCGAGAGGATTCGAGTACAGGAGCAGGGAGGTACTACTGCAGTTATACAAGGCCTTGGTGAGACAACACCTGGAGTATTGTGTGCAGTTTTGGTCCCCTAATCTGAGGAAAGACATCCTTGCCATAGAGGGAGTACAGAGAAGGTTCACCAGATTGATTCCTGGGATGGCAGGACTTTCATATGAAGAAAGACTGGATGAACTGGGCTTGTACTCGTTGGAATTTAGAAGATTGAGGGGGGATCTGATTGAAACGTATAAGATCCTAAAGAGATTGGACAGGCTAGATGCAGGAAGATTGTTCCCGATGTTGGGGAAGTCCAGAATGAGGGGTCACAGTTTGAGGTTACAGGGGAAGCCTTTTAGGACCGAGATTAGGAAAAACTTCTTCACACAGAGAGTGGTGAATCTGTGGAATTCTCTGCCACAGGAAACAGTTGAGGCCAGTTCATTGGCTATATTTAAGCGGGAGTTAGATATGGTCCTTGTGGCTACGGGGGTCAGGGGGTATGGAGGGAAGGCTGGGGCGGTGTTCTGAGTTGGATGATCAGCCATGATCATAATAAATGGCGGTGCAGGCTCGAAGGGCCGCATGGCCTACTCCTGCACCTATTTTCTATGTTTCTATGTTTCTATGTATGTGAAATGGGGGAGATGCTTTTGAGAGCAGAGTTGATAGTGGAGGAAGGGAAGCCCCTTTCTTTAAAAAAAGGAGGACATCTCCCTCGTCCTGGAATGAAAAGCCTCATCCTGAGAGCAGATGCGGCGGAGACGGAGGAATTGCGAGAAGGGGATGGCATTTTTGCAAGAGACAGGGTGAGAAGAGGAATAGTCCAGATAGCTGTGAGAGTCAGTAGGCTTATAGTAGACATCAGTGGATAAGCTGTCTCCAGAGAAGAGACAGAAAGATCTAGAAAGGGGAGGGAGGTGTCGGAAATGGACCAGGTAAACTTGAGGGCAGGGTGAAAGTTGGAGGCAAAGTTAATAAAGTCAATGAGCTCAGCATGCATGCAGGAAGCAGCGCCAATGCAGTCGTCGATGTAGTAAAGGAAAAGTGGGCGACAGATACCAGAATAGGCACGGAACATAGATTGTTCCACAAACCCAACAAAAAGGCAGGCATAGCTAGGACCCATACGGGTGCCCATAGCTACACTTTTAGTTTGGAGGAAGTGGGAGGAGCCAATGGAGAAATTATTAAGAGTAAGGACTAATTCCGCTAGACGGAGCAGAGTGGTGGTAGAGGGGAACTGATTAGGTCTGGAATCCAAAAAAAAGTGGAGAGCTTTGAGACCTTCCTGATGGGGGATGGAAGTATATAGGGACAGGACATCCATGGTGAAAATAAAGCGGTGGGGGCCAGGGAACTTAAAATCATCGAAAAGTTTAAGAGCGTGAGAATTGTCACGAACATAGGTAGGAAGGGATTGAACAAGGAGGGATAAAACCGTGTCGAGGTATGCAGAAATGAGTTCGGTGGGGCAGGAGCAAGCTGAGACAATAGGTCTGCCAGGACAGGCAGGTTTGTGGATCTTGGGTAGGAGGTAGAAACGGGAAGTGCGAGGTGTGGGAACTATAAGGTTGGTAGCAGTGGGTGGGAGATCCCCTGAGTGGGTAAAGTCGGTGATGGTGTGGGAGACAATGGCCTGGTGCTCCTTAGTGGGGTCAGGATCGAGGGGTAAATAAGAGGAGGTATCTGCGAGTTGTTGCTGTGCCTCGGCAAGGTAGAGGTCAGTACGCCAGACTACAACAGCACCCCCCTTATCGACGGGTTTAATAATAAGGTTAGGATTAGTGCAGAGGGAGTGACGAGCATAGCGTTCCGAAGGAGTGAGGTTGGAATGCGGACAAGGTGCGGTGAAGTCAAGACGGTTGATGTCCCGTCGGCAGTTAGCAATAAAGAGATCCAGAGCAGACAGAAGACCAGAGCGGGGTGTCCATGAAGAAGAGGAGGGTTGAAGACGGGAGAAGGGGTCATCGGTGGGGGTAGAAGAGTCCTTGCCAAAGAAGTTGGCTCGGAGACGGAGATGGCGGAAGAAGAGTTCTACATCGTGGCGATCTCAGTTAGTGTTTGTAATAAGGTATATAATTTGAAAGAATCTGGTGAAGGTCTAGATGCTGAAGGAAAGGCATAAAATAAAGAGAAAAGTTTGCATTTTTTTTGTTCATAGAACATTTACATTGTTTGGCTCTAGCTTCCCTGGAGCCTTTACCAATAACATGTTATGGCTGTGGTGATGGAGTAGCAAAAAACCACAAAACAACACTGCTTCTTTAGTCATTTTTGACTGTAAACCTTCTTTTGCAGGGATCACATTTTCAAGGGTCTTGTTAATACACTACTTTAAATGAAAGGATGAGGCTAAGGAAAGATTTATTAAGTTCCTTTAAATTTATGCATAGTTTGAATGAGTATTGATGAGTATTGAATGACTATCTTCTGTGGTTTGGGAGTTTGGGACTTAAAGTTGCTAAAATGGAAAGAATGTGGAGAAAAATTCTACAGATGTACCATGGAGAGCATTCTGACTGGCAGCACCACTGTCTGAAATCGGGGGGGGGGGGAATCCTTCTGCACCAGAATGAAATAAGTTGCAGGAAGTTGTAAAATTAGTCAACTCCATCAGGTACTAGCCTCCATGGTATCCAAGACATCTTCAAGGAATGGTGCCTCAGGAAGGCAGCTTCCATCATTGAGGACCCCCACCACCAGGTCAAGCCCTCTTCTCACTGTTACCATCAGGTAGGAGGTACAGAAGCCTGAAGGCACACACTCAGTGATTCAGGAACGGCTTCTTCCCCTCTGCCATCAGACTTCTGAATGGACGCTGAATGCATGAACTCTACCTCACGACATTTTTTATTTATTTCTGTTTTTACACTACTTAATTTAACTTTTTAATATACATATATAATTACAGTAATTTTTCGTTTTTATCATATATTGCATTGTACTGATGCCGCAAAGTTAACAAATTTCATGATATATGCCAGTGATAGTAAACTTGATTCTGATTCTGAAACTTCTGTGCAGAACTTCTGTGCCTTAAAACTTGAAAAAGGAATGCATCTAATCACTGAGAAAAAACATGGATATTTAGTTGAAGAAGAGGAATGTGTTGATATCTTGGATAGAGGATTCCTTTGAATTGTTGCTGTGAACAGTAGATAACACAATGATGGACAGAAAGGTCTTGTTTTTTTTCTGTAGGTTCTTATAGAACACATGAATATTTGGAATGCATCACTAATTTTGACAATTCTGCATCAGTTTGCATAAATGACAAATGAGAGATTAAATCAGCATTTGGAGTTCTGTGACAGAATGTAATAAGTTCTAAACTCATGTAATGTGCCCTTCAGCTTTCTTGATTCTTAGCTTTAGGCAATTTAAGTTTCCCTCTTATGGTAATAATTTGTCATCTTTAAATACAGAACAAAGACATTAATAAGTTCAACAGAGGTTAAAAGAATGTGTCCTCCAGGGACACCCTGTTATCCCTAGGGAAGAAGAGAACAGCAGCCTCGTTTGTGATCCAAGTGTTTGAGGTAGTCTGAGCACACTATTACCCAAACACTGCTGGAATTCAAAAACATTCACAGGCCTTCCCATGGAAAATACTAACATCTCATTATACACATAGCCAAAAGCTGCAGTTGCCAATTGCCAATATGTCATCACTGATATGCCATTAAGGGAGATATGCAGAACTACTGTAAAGTTTCTTAACTCTTCGAACCACCATATTCCTATGGGAAATACAAAGACCCATGACAACTATAATTCGATGGGCTAAATCAGCTTTCCTTCTTTAAAAAAATCCTGCAGATAAATTTAACAAACTGTAAAATATCAGAGAATCAAAAGGCAATGCATGAGCAGATGACATGTTCATAAAATATTATATTCGAACATAAATTATTTGTGGGTTCACCCCATTATTTTAAGGGTTAGGAAAAGTACATTGTGTTCTATTTGTATGAAGAATAATAACATTGGACCAAAACGGTGAACTGTTCAGATGTATATAGCTTTTTCTCTCCCCAACTAGCACCTTTTTTCCCTCCCTCTTTCCCCTTCTCCTCTAAACTATTTTCTCTCACCCTCACAACAACAACTTATTAGAGGGCTATTTACTGATGTGATTTTGATTTTATTGTACAGTTTCTGGTTTAACGTCATTATTTACAGATGACAATTTAGAATGGATTTGTATCTTGCTATTAACTGAAGCTGTTTCATTTCAAGCGAGTGAAAGTTTAAAAATAGCCATACCAATCAGAAACTTCGATGGTTCCAGAATTTATCAGGTTGACAAATCCAGAGGGTCACCCCAGAAAACATGAATGCAAGACTTAACAAAAAAAAAGACTGGGATTTTTAAATAATTGCATTTGAAAAGAGTGAAGATCAACAATTCCAAACACAAGAACACTTGCAGATGCTGAAAATCAAAAGCAACACACTGGAGGAACTCAGCAGGCCAGGCAACGTCTATAGAAAAGAGTACGGTTGATGTTTCAGACCGAAACCCTTCTTCAGGACTGGAATGGAAGCAAGAGGGTGGTGGAGGGGAGAAAGAAGTTCAAGGTGGCAGGTGATGGGTGAAACTGAACAATTGTCGACTTCAGATTATTGAATATTTTGTTTTTAGGTACAAGTGATAGAATTAGTTCTAATCACTTTTAAGGAATATAAAAGTGGATAAGTCTCCGGGTCCGGACAAAATATTCCCTAGGACTTTGAGGGAAGTTAGTGTAGAAATAGCAGGGGCTCTGACAGAAATATTTCAAATGTCATTAGAAACAGGAATGGTGCCGGAGGATTGGCATATTGCTCATGTTGTTCCATTGTTTAAAAAAGGTTCTAAGAGTAAACATGGCAATTATCAGCCTGTGAGTTTGACGTCAGTGGTGGGTAAATTGATGGAAAGTATTCTTAGAGATGGTATATATAATTTTCTGGACAGACAGGGTCTGATTAGGAACAGTCAACATGGATTTGTGCATGGAAGGTCATGTTTGACAAATCTTATTGAATTTTTTGATGAGGTTACTAGGAAAGTTGACGAGGGTAAAACGGTGGATGTCGTCTATAAGGCCTTTGAAAAGGTTCCACACGGAAGGTTAGTTAGGAAGGTTCAATTGTTAGGCATTAATGTGGAAATATTAATTAGGATTAATTATTATTAATTAATAAGGATTCAGCAGTGGCTAGATGGGAGACGCCAGAGAGTAGTGGTGGTTAACTGTGTGCCAGATTGGAGGACAGTGTGTGGCGGTGTGCCTCAGGGATCTGTACTGGGTCCAATGTTGTTTGTAATATAGATTAATGATCTGGATGATGGGGTGGTAAATTGGATTAGTAAGTATGCAGATGACACTAAGATAGGTGGTGTTGTTGATGATAAAGTAGGTTTTCAAAACTTACAGAGTGATTTAGGACAGTTAGAAGGGTGGGCTGAAAGATGGCAGATAGAGTTTAATGCTGAAAAATGTGAGGTGCTACATTTTGGTAGAACTAATCAAAATAGGACATACATGGTAAATGGTAGGGCATTAAAGAATGCAGTAGAACAGAGGGATCTAGGAATAATGGTGCATAGTTCCCTGAAGGTGGAATCTCATGTGGATAGGGTGGTGAAGAAAGCTTTTGGTTTGCTGGCCTTTATTAATCAGAGCATTGAGTATAGGAGTTGGGATGTAATATTGAATTTGTATGAGGCATTGGTAAGGCCAAATTTGGAGTATTGTGTACAGTTCTGGTCACCGAATTATAGGAAAGATGTCAATAAAATTGAGAGAGTACAGAGGAGGTTTACTAAAATGTTGTCTGGGTTTCATCTCCTAAGTTACAGAGAAAGGTTGAACAAGTTAGGTCTTTATTCTTTGGCGTGTAGAAGGTTGGGGGGGGGGGAGTTGATAGAGGTGTTTAAAATTATGAGGGGGATTGATAGAGTTGACATGGTTAGACTTTTTCCGTTGAGAGTGGGGAAGATTCAAACAAGAGGACATGGGTTGAGAATTAGAGGACAAAAGTTTAGGGGTAACATGAGGGGAAACTTCTTTACTCAAAGAGTGGTAGCTGTGTGGAATGAGCTTCCAGCAGAAGTGGTTGAGGCAGGTTCTATGTTGTTGTTTAAAATTAAATTGGATAGATATATGGACAGGAAAGGAATGGAGGGTTATGGGCTGAGTGCAGGTCGGTGGGACTAGGATAGGGTAAGAGATCGGCGCGAACTAGAAGGGCCGAGATGGCCTGTTTCCGTGCTGTAATTGTTATATGGTTATCAAACACTTTTTTTTATAACTGTCAGAAATGAGGAGTACAGATGGAATTGCCAGTGTAACTTTGTGCTGTAGTTTGAGGATACAAATGTAAATTAATATTCCTTTCCAAAACCAATTGGTCAATATGTTCTTGGTGTTACTGAATCGTACATGATATGTTAAACTGAAGTTCTGTCTGTTCTCTCAGATAGATGTAGAAGCTGATTGCTCCCGCAAACAGCAGTACTGTATAGGTAATGCTTACATTTTAGTGAAGGGATAAATGTTAGTTAATGACGTAGGGATAACCTTCCTCTTCTGGAGTGGAGTGGTGCTGTGGGACCATTCATGGAAGAATATTGGACCTTGTTTAACTTCTCACTGGAGAATGTCTCTAACACTACTGTAATTAATCACCAGTGTGTGAGTATGACAGCCTGGATCTTTGTTATTATGGGGTGGGAATCTTTTGAGGAAGAGGAGAAGGCTACTATTTGAGTCACTGGGACTCATAAATACTTATCTTTTTTTTGCAAAACTGAAATTTAGAAACTGAAAAAAAATGTACTGATTGGATGTTAATTGATATTTAACCACAGGAAAGTAAATGAAAAGTGATATCTATGAAGTATTTATGTTTATATATATTAAAGTTAAAAACAATATATTGTATGAATTAATAGCCAAGGTAATGTGAATGGTAAATAAATCATTTGATGAACTTCTTTTAAAATCCTTTTTTTTCATTCTTAGCACTGAAGGGCAATACTCCAATTAAAAATGCTTTTTAAATATATTATCCCAGTCATCCTTGTTTTGCTTGGGATGTTAAGGCCAGCATCCACCCTCTTGCAGTGGGAATTCATTGGTCCTGATTTGCTTTGAGGTATTCCAGTGTTGGGAAAGATGCTATCCAGATATATAAATACAGGCCTTTTGCCACATTCTGTTTGAACACAGACTGGGTTTGGTGACACTTCTCCCAAGTGACTACTCTTCATATGTGGGATAAGGTCATTCAATCAGACTTGTGATTGATAAGCTTGGAGAATTTCATAGATGAGTCTGATTTCACTCGTACAAAATGAGTTTCTCAGGCAACTCCTGTTATTGGCATTTATGCCCTTCACAGCAATTAGTGTCCAGGAATAAGAACACTGGCTAATAGTTTTCTAAGCAGGAATATTGAGTTCAAGATGAGCAATGATGCCTGTTCTGTTAGAGGCTATCGTGCTCAGTGTGAATTAGAAAGGAAGCTGAACCGCGCAAACTCTGTGTGACATTGCTTGAGTCAAATAGTCATGTGAATAATATTTTTTATTAAGTGTTGGCTGTGAATAGCACACTTGTCTTGCTGGTCGGAAGGTGGTAGACCTTAGTAGAAATTTTAGCCAGAGGGCACATTACAGAAGATATGCCATATGCTATACAGTCGAAGGTGAATTTTTCTGATGAGGTGTAAGTTTGGAGGCTTTCATCCATGTCCTTCTCCTTGATGAATACCGATGTCAAGTACTCATTTAACTCTGTATATGATTCCACAGCACTGCTCATAAGTTCCACATATAATCCCAGAGCATTGTGTGTACACTCTGCATACAATCCCACAGCACTATTCATATATTCTGCATAAAATCCCAGAGCACTGCTTGTGGACTCTGCATACAATCTACATCACTGCTCGTAAACTACTTGAAGCACTAGGCTTTTTGCCTTGCATGTGAACCAACAGTTGCCACTGAACCATGACCTAAAACAGATAATCTAGAAGGGCCTACTCCGCACTGTATTGCTAAATAAAAATAAATAAGTAAGTAGACATTTCTTTCATCAACATTAGTGGTGGTTTATTTCCTCAAACAGGCAGCCAACCTCCCTACATTACAATAATAACTACATGTCAGATGTAATTCATTGTTTGTAAAGCAGATTGAAATGTCTCAGGTTTGTGAGTTAATGGGAGAAAGGTCTTTCTGAATACAACTTGCATTTTCCTTTCTCAAGCACCAAACTCTGCACAGAGTACTCTTTTATTATGGTTTTAACTAACATCAGTATAAAGGCCTGTTCTTTAATTTGCTAGATTGAATGCACACTTTGTATCTGCATGTACACAAATCAAGGTACAATCAGAGCAGAGGCTTAGATTTGTTTTAAATAATTTGTCAGTCTGGTTTAATATTTGTTAACTATTAAGCAAATCACAATTCATTTCATTAAACTATTCACTAAATGGTAAATGCTCCATCGTTGAAAATGGCACTTGGTTGGACACTCACTGAAAAAAGAACATCAGCCTTCACAATAAACAATCTGCTGGAGGAACTGGAGGGGACAAGCAGCGCCTATCGGGAGCAGAGAATCGTTGATATTTTGGGTCAAAACCCTGCATCAGCGTGGATTCTTGTGCTCAAGTCTCTGCAGTGGAATTAATCCCACTGATAGAGACACACAGAGAGGAATTAGGCCCTTCGGCTGAACTCGTTCACACTGAACAAAATGTTGCTACCTATAGTTACAGCTAACACCAAGGGGAAAATAACAGCGTATGAAAAAAAGCACAAAAGAAAGAAAGGTATCAGTCAATTAAAAAAAATTAATAGATAGTTATCGTTGGCCTGGAATCACTCAATTATACTTGCATAATTTTTTGTTGTAAATGAACTTTAAGAGGGGGTAAACACAGATGAGCTCATCATAGATTTATGTAGTTGGTCAGCTGTTTTACTTTCCCAGGGTGAATCAGAAAATGGGTAATTGTAGTGCAGAGAGGAAGCAATCCTAACTCAATCAAGAATCAATTGGAGGAACTGTTTCCCCTGAGGATATTGGATCACCATGGTGAGAATGTTCCATCAGAGTAGTTCCAGTTTTTGTTTACTTGGGAAATTATAAAGATCACATGAACAACTCTGTGTGAACAAAAACCCAGTGGATACCTTGTGCATCTAGGTCATGATATTGTTATTGTATCAGAATTTACCGACATTGTAAAATGACGTGAAAGTATGCTCCATGGGGTGTTAAATATTCTTAATACTAGTTGGTAATGGTTATTGTGCATATTTTTTTCTGTATGTTTTTGGGCTTTCTTGAAACTTGAAAGTCAGGAGCAAATATTATACACTGTTAAAAAAATATCCCTTTTAAATATATCACAGTCATGTACCCAATTGACTTGGAAATATTCAATTTACTGACACTATCTAAAAACAATGCAGTGAGGCATTGATTCCAGAAACCTATTCAATGTTACTTGCTTGAGAATGTACAGTGAGACAAAGTCTAAAAATTAAATGACAAAATCTTAATAGGGTGTAATTTCATAATTTATTCATATTTATCTTTCCGACCTAAAATGGATGAGACCTGCCTCTCTCTCGCACCTATTTCCCCACACCCTCCCCCCGCACTGCCAACTCTACCACTGACCCCTCCCTTCAACCCCCAACCAATTGGTAGACCTGGGACTGAGCTAAAATTGGGCTGGAAAGTCATCAACATTATTCGGGCGGGTTGTAGGGGTTGAACCCTCTTGCACAGTCTATCTGATTTAAAGTAATGGATTCCTGTCCATTAACCTGGAACCACTTGAGGGAGAATCCCAAATGATTGTGGTAGGAATGCCAATGGGCATCTGAGGACTGGATTGGTGACCTGCTTATTGTGGACTTCTGGGATGCGGAGGAGTGGAAGTGTAGGGTAATGTAATTGGGAGAAATGTACATATTTCACACCCAGCGGTATTGAGTTGGGGTTTCGCTTTAAGAAGATCGTCTGATGTGATGATGTTGTTACGTAAAGATTTTTAGCACGTTTTTGTCGTTAGATTTTGGAGTTCAATAAAATTTAGTATGGGTTTCATTAAATATAAAATGCCTCACTTTATTTTATTTGTGAAAACCTACAAACGTTTGTACATTGGTGACCCCAATGGTCTAGAACGATTCCAGAGTTATTGAACATGTCAGCAAATGCAGTCGCTTTGAAACTGCTGGAGTTTTGGGAGTGAAATGCCGTCGCTTGGATTGTACAAGCTGATGCCCAGTTCGCTCTGAGAGAAATCTATGCCAGTGGCACCAAGTTCTACTATGTGGTGGTGTCGCTCAGCAACTCAACAGCTGCTTGAACACCGACCTGAACACGATAAATACCAACAGCTGAAAACTCACCTTTTACAGCCTTTTGGACTATCAGAGTCTGAGTGCGCCAAGCAGTTGCTCTCCTTACCCAGTCTCGGTGATGTTAGGCCTTCGGGGCTAATGGACCACATGCTGTCTCTCCTGGGAAATCACCATCCTTGTTTTATTGTTAAAGAACTCTTCATGCAGTAAATGCCTGATCAAGTTTGCATAGCCCTTGCTAACGTACCCGTGAAGGACTATAATTGCTAATGGCTAATAGTCATCACTTAGCTAGGCAGCGGAGCATCATTCTTCTTTTCTCTAGCTCAATAAGCTCTGTCAGCAAGGCCCTCAAAATAAGGATGCCCACGCCTGCAGAGCAGATGATGCCAGGTCTGTGTTTTTACCATGCTTGCCTTGGTGTGAATGCTAGGAAGTGCTGACCACCTTGCATCTTTGACAGTGCCAGCACATTGGGACATTAGAGATCTGTGAACACTATGGGATCCTGTTATTTATTACAGACACCCTTTTAGGGTGACACTTCCTGTGTGGCACAGATGCTCAAGTGAGTGTGCTGCCAGCGTTGCCTACTAACGGGAAGGCAGAGAGTGAAAAAACCTCACTGGAGGCCGCTAACAGCAGCAAGATTCAGACCTACGGGACACGATGGGTGACGCTGTGCTGCAGTGGGCGATGTTACACATGGAACTTTGTCCTGGCCAAAGTAGCTAGACCTCTGGTTGGAGTGGATTTCCTGTGCACCCAAGGACTGTTAGCCGATCTTAAGAACTGCCGGCTTGTGGATGCCAAGGACTTTAGGTCACTACACTGCTCCCCCCAGTAGGTTCCCCACGACAATTTTGTCAGGTTCATGGAAAACCACATGTGTGTTTACTTGACTGCTGGGTGATTTCCTGACCTCACTAAGCCCACATTCTTCATGATAGTCACAAAACATGGGTCCGAGCACCACATTCCCACACCTGGCCCACAGGACTATGCCAACGTGTGTAGACTGGACCCAGAAAAGCTGGCAACCATGATGGCTGAGTGTCAACATGGAAGGACTTGGCATTGTATGTCAGCCTAATAGCCCCTGGTCTTCACCTCTCCCTGTTGTCCCCAAATCTGATGGAGGTTGCCCCATATGTGGTGATTTCCAACGCCTTAATGAGGCCACCACCCCAGATCATTACCCAGTCCCACACATCCAAGACCTTTCGGTATGCTTAGGTGGAAGTTAATTATTTCCAAAGTCGACCCAGTTAGGGGCTACCATCAGGTGCCTGTGTGCTTGGGGGACATTCCCAAAACAGCTGTGATAACCCTGTTTGGCCTTTTTGAGTTTCTGCAAGTGCCATTTGGGCTGAAAAATGCAGAACAGACTTTCTAATGTCTGATGGAGTTTGTATTAATAGACTTAGATTTTCTTTCTGTTTACCTGGATGACATACTTTTTGCCAGTGCGTCCAAATTCGAACACATATCTCATCTCCACACACTTTTCCAGTGCTTAAGCCAACACGGGTTGATTATTAACCCTGCTAAATGCCAGTTTGGGTTGTCACCCATTGACTTTATCGGCAATCACATCGTCGCAGTAGGTGCGAAACCCCTCCTGTCAAAAGTAGCTGCTACTATGGATTTCTCACGACCTTGCACTATTAAGAAAAACTACAGGAGTTTTTAGCTATGGTAAATTTCTATCACTGCCGCATTCCATGAGCTGCTGAACTCATGTTCTCCCTGTATAGTGCACTTAAAGGCAATATCCCTAATCAAGTGCTTGTCTAGTCAATGGACATGACCAGGGCATTTGATGATACCAGCGAGCTCTTTCTAACGTGGCCCTACTAGTGCACCCGCTCCCCAGCGCACCAACAGCCATTACTACTGATGCCTCAGACTATGCTGTGGATGCTGTGCACGAACAGCTGGCTGGAGATGTGAGGCAGCTGCTCAGCTTCTTCAGCTGGCAGCTCCGTCACCCCGAGAACATGTCCGACTGTGAGCTCCTCAGCCTCTATCGAGCTGTCCGCCATTCTCTTTATCTTCTAGAGGGTCACCAATTCACAGTGTTCGTTGGCCATAAACGCCTTGTGCTTCGTGGTGGCCAAAATATCAGACCCTTGGTCTGCAAGGCAGCAAGGACACTTAGCCCACACATCCATGGTCACAGCTGATATACAACATATCAACAGAAAAGATAATGCTGTGACTGATTGCCTTTCATGGCCAGCCGTGATGCTGTACACGTAGGGGTTGACTATACTGGCATGGTGGCCAACCAAGTTACTGACCCAGAGGTCCAGGCTGATTGAACAGCAGGCACGGGCCTGCGTTTGACTGACGTTAAGTTTGAGGAAACTGGAGTTTCTCTCCTGTGCGATACCTGAAGCGGTCGTCCTCGCCCCAATGTGCCTGCAAACTGGAGACGGACTGTTTTCGACTTCATACATGGCCTCTCACATCTGGGCAGGAAGGCCTCACAGAAACTGGTTGCACTGAAGTTTGCTTGGAAAGACTGTTCAATAAGGACATGCATGACCGGACTGCAGCTCGTGTGGAGTGCCAGCGGGCAAAAATGAACCGCCATGTTCACGGGCCACTAGCAATTTTTGAGATCCCTGAGTGATGGTTTGACCATGTCAATGTGCACCTTGTTGGACCTCTTCTCACCGCCCCCCCCCCCCCCCCATGCATGGTTTCATGCACCTTCTTACCATGGTGGACCATATCACCAGGTGGTGGGAGGTTGTCTCCCTAGCATTGCCAATGGCCACAGATGTGGCTTGGGTGTTCATCAGCACCTGGGTGGCTCAGTTTGGCATCCCATCTGATATTTCTTCTGACTCTAGTCCCCAATTCACTTCAGACTTCTGGCTGCGATGGCCCAGAACCTCGGCGTTAGGCTGCATTACACCACAGCATATCACCCGTAGTCCGACGGCATATGTGAGTGGTTTCACTGCTCCTTAACCTCTGCTCTGAGTGCTTACCTGACCAATGAGTGTTGCCATGATTGTCTCCCATGGGTCCTGCTGGGGCTCATAACTGCTCCAAAGAGGACCTGCCGTTGTCCATGGCAGAGTTGGTGTATGGGCAGCCGTTATGAGTGTCAGGTGATTTCATTCCTGATGCCACTACTGCCTGATCGGCCTCTCAACAATGTTCCATCCTCCTCAGTAAGTTCAGTTCCTTTGCATCTATTCCTACCTCCCATCATGGCAGACAGCACTCTCAGGTTCCTGTTGACCGACATTCCACCTCGTTTGTTTTCATCTGCCATGATGCACACCAACATCCCCTTAGACCCCTTTATGACAGCCTGTTCCGCATTTTGGAACAGGGAGACAAGACATTTATCATATATAAGAGGAGTAAACTTCAACGTATTTTGGTAGATTGCCTTAAAGTGGCCCAGCAGGATTTGGCGTATTCCACTGCCATGCCCCTGGTGTCACAACATGACCATCAGAGTGTCAACGCACCTCTGGATGAACCGGGGCACCTGCAGTTCCTTCTCTGATGGAACACAGGACCTGAGCCAGGTGGGGGTGGGGGCTGTGTAAGGTGATGTAATTGGGAGAAATGTACATTATTCACAAGCACTGACATTGAGTTGGGGTTTCACTTTATGCAGTTGATCTGACGTGATGACGTTGTCACGTAACGATTTTTAGCGTGCTCTTGTGTTTAGGTTTTGGAGTTCAATAAAACGTTTGACAGGTTTCATGAAACATAAAATGATTCACTTTGTTTTATTTGCAAAGACCTGCAGGAGCAATCCTCCTGCAGCTCTTGAACGAACCATGGCTCTTGACCTGCTCGGCATTGAACAGCCTGGCACAGATACTTTATACTTTATTGTCGCCAAACAATTGGTACTAGAACGTACAATCATCACGGCGATATTTGAATCTGCGCTTCACACTCCCTGGTTACAAATATTAAATATTAAAAATAGTTAAAATTAGTAAATATTAAACATTTAAATTATAAATCATAAATAGAAAATTGAAAAATGGGAAGTAAGGTAGTGCAAAAAAACCGAGAGGCAGGTCCAGATATTTGGAGGGTATGGCACAGATCCGGGTCAGGATCCGTTCAGCAGTCTTATCACAGTTGGAAAGAAGCTGTTCCCAAATCTGGCTGTACGAGTCTTCAAGCTCCTGAGCCTTCTCCCGGAGGGAAGAGGGACAAAAAGTGTGTTGGCTGGGTGGGTCGTGTCCTTGATTATCCTGGCAGCACTGCTCCGACAGCGTGCGGTGTAAAGTGAGTCCACAGACGGAAGATTGGTTTCTATGATGTGCTGTGCCATGTTCACGATCTTCTGCAGCTTCTTTTGGTCTTGGACAGGACAACTTCCATACCAGGTTGTGATGCACCCCAGAAGAATGCTTTCTACGATGCACCTATAAAAATTAGTGAGGGTTTTAGGGGACAGGCCAAATTTCTTTAGTTTTCTCAGGAAGTAAAGGCGCTGGTGGGCCTTCTTGGCAGTGAACTCTGCTTGGTTGGACCAAGTCAGGTCATTTGTGATATTGACCCCGAGGAACTTAAAGCTTTTGACCTGTTCCACTTGCGCACCACCGATGTAAATTGGGTCGTGTGGTCCACTACTCCTTCTGAAGTCAATAACCAATTCCTTCGTCTTGCTGACGTTGAGGAATAGGTTATTGTCTTCGCACCATGCCACCAGGTTCTTAATTTCCTCTCTGTACTCAAACTCATCATTAACCGAGATACGGCCTACAATTGTTGTGTCATCAGCAAACTTATATATTGAGTTTGATGGAAACTTGGCTACACAATCATGGGTGTACAGTGAGTACAGCAGGGGACTGAGTACACAGCCTTGTGGGGCACCGGTGCTCAGAGTGATTGTAGAGGAAAGCTTGTCCCCTATTTTTACAGCCTGGGTCCTGTCTGTGAGGAAGTTGAAGATCCAGCTGCAGATCTGAGTGCTAAGGCCCAGGTTCCGGAGCTTAAGAATCAGTTTATTTGGAATGATGGTATTAAAGGCAGAGCTGTAGTCAATGAAAAGGAGCCTTACGTATGCGTCTTTATTCTCCAGGTGTTCTAAGGAGGAATGTTGGGCCAGAGAGATGGCATCTGCCATTGACCTGTTGCTCCGGTAGGCGAATTGCAAAGCATCGTGGTTGACCGGTAGGTTGCGATTGATGTGTGCCATAACTAATCTCTCGAAGCACTTCATAGCAATTGATGTCAGAGCCACAGGTCAATAGTCATTCAGGTATGCCACCTTGCTCTTCTTCGGCACTGGAATTATCGTTGCCTTCTTAAAACCCGAGGGGATCTTAGACTGAAGCAATGAGCAGCTGAAGATGTCAGCAAACACTCCAGCTAGCTTGCTTCCACAGGCCCGGAGAACCTGTCCTGGGACGCCATCCGGGCCCGTCGCCTTCCTTGGGTTTATCTTCAGGAAGGCCCTTCTAACATCCTCCTCGGTGACGATGAATCTCGATGCCACCAAGTCCGGTTCATCCGAAGGGAGCGGGATGCTCCTCTTCTGTTCGAATCTTGTGTAGAATACGTTAAGTTCGTCAGGAAGAGAAGTGCCACAGTTATTGATATTCCCAGCCTTTTCTTTGCGCCCAGTGATCTCATTTAGACCCTGCCATAGTCCACTGGCATCCCTTTGGCTAGCCTGTGCTTCCAACTTGGCCCGATATTGCCTCTTGGCACACTTAATGGCTTTCCGGAGTTCACGCCTGGATTCCGTGTAGGGACTGGTATCCCCGGACCTAAAAGCCGCAGCTCTAGCCTTTAAAAGGGACTTGACCTCATAATTCATCCAAGGTTTCCTGTTAGGGAATACCTGGATCGTCTTGCGAGACACACAGTCCTCCGTGCATTTCCGTGACAGCTGAGGCATACTCATCGAGGTTAGCTGCTGAGTCCTTGAATACTAACCAGTCCACTGATTCAAAGCAGTCACGGAGGACCTCATCCGTTTCCTCCGTCCACCGTGACACTACTTTTGACACCGTGACCTCCTGCTTCAGTTTCTGTTTGTAAGCCGGGAGGAGGAGTATGGCTTGATGATCCGATTTTCCGAAGTGAGGTCGTTGGATGGAACGGTAGGCATCTTCGACTGCTGTTTAGCAGTGGTCAAGTATATTCGGGCCTCTAGTGGGGCAAGAGACATGTTGGTATAACTTTGGCAGCGCCTTTCTGATGTTGGCCTGGTTAAAGTCCCCGGCTGTAATGAGCAAAGCCTCTGCACACCTGGTCTCAAGTTCACTGATGTTGGCATACAGTATGTTGAGAGCACACTCCACGTCCGCCTGAGGGGGAATGTAGACTGCTGTCAGTATAACCGAGGTGAATTCCCGTGGCAGATAGTAGGGACGGCACTTCACCGACAGGTGTTCCAGGTCCGGGCTGCAGGAGCTTGTCAGTGCCACTGTGTCCGAGCACCACCCAGTGTTGATCAGTAGGCAGACACCACCTCCCCTTGTCTTGCCCGAAGATGCCGTGTGGTCCATCCGATGGATCGAAAATCCCTCCAGTTGGATGGCACAGTCGGGGGTGGCAGGGGAGAGCCAGGTCTCAGTGAAACAGAATACACAGCAATTCTGCATTTCCCTGCAGTAGGTGAGTCTCCCTTTAAGATCATCCACCTTGTTCTCTATGGTTTGCGCATTAGCTAGTAGGATGGTGGGCACAGGGACCCTGAAGCCCCTCAGCTTCAATCTGACCAGAAGCCCAGCTCTTTTCCCACGCTTCCTCGGTAAATAGTGCATCTTTCCAGGGTGACTAAGGAGGGGAATGCGCCTCTCATTTATGGATGTAGAAAGTCTATCGTTCGTTTTAGTCAGAATTGGACATCCCGGGCTGTCAGAGATTGTTAGCTTTTGAAAATGGCCCTTGTTGCACTCCTTTTAAGCCAGACGGTAGAGGTTTTGTCCCAAGGAGTCGGTAAGACAATGGTCATAGTGCTGCCTTTATGGGGAAGTTTCCATCTGTGAGGCTGATAGAGAATGGGGATTCCCTGCATATGTAACAAACCTGGAAAAACCAGAGTTATGGAGTACCTGGGGATTTCAACAGCAGGGCTTATTCAAATAACTCAATGTTGATTCCTGCCCAATGCTTGGCTGGGATGATTGGCAGGAGGAGGATAAATTCAAAGCAGGAGGCTGCAAGGACCATTGTATTTTACCAAGTGTTACATTGAATGCTATTCAGCATGGGGATGTATTGGCTTCTGGTGGGGTAACATTGCTCACTGAGAGCATAATATCTTCCTCTCAATCTCTCTGATAAAGGCACCACCTGGTCTGAGTCACCGGCCAGTGACAAGTTAGCTGAACACAGTTGCAGCAATTGTCATACTTTTCCCTCTTGCTAATCATTACTGACCAGTTAGTCACAGTGGAAGATGCAAGAACATGTTAGATGACAAGATTACTGGAAATGCTGAGGTAATTGGCTTACAGTGGACTACCCTGCTGTCTCATGTCATAGGTAAAGCAATGGGCGCTACAGTAATGAACTGTAGGGTATTTAAGAACTTATGCATTTGGAAGAGGAAAGTAAATGAACAGAATCTCCAGTATTTATTTTCAATGCTAATTTACTAATTCAAGCTATTTCTATGCCAAAAAAGGTGCTAATACAATTTTCAATAATGCTAAATTTTAGCAAGGCTATTTTACTTTGATTCTACACTGCCACCCCATTCTAAACCTCAGGATTCTTGCACCATGCTTTGGAGTGTAAATGTTCACAGCATGTGTGTACACAAGTGTGTCTTCCAACATCAGCACAGTATTGATTCTACTGCATTGTATTAGCATTAGATCATTTACTATTGACACGAAACAGTCTGGGCATACAAATGCTGAATCATCCTCATGATGTGTCTGTGCAGAAGATCTAAGCTGACACACTGCACACTCAGGTGCTTTGCCTTTCAGAGAAGACACTAAACTCAAGATCCATTTAACGTGGATAAAGAACATCTTGTTAAATAATATTCTGAGGAAGCGTAGGAGAGTCATCCCCATTTGATGGCTGGCAGCTAATTTTATTTATTTATTGAGATAGAGTGTGGAATAGGCCTTCTGGCCCTTTGAGCCCCCCATGCCCCCCAGCAATCCCCCAATCTAACCCTAGTCTAATCATGGGACAATATACAATGACCGATTAACCTACAAACCCATACGTCTTTGGACCGTGAGAGGAAACTGGAGCACCCAGAGGAAGCCCAGGCAGTCATGGGGAGAAAGTACAAACTCCTTACAGGCTGTGCGGGAATTGAACTCAGGTTGATTGTACCGTAAAGCACTGTGCTAACCACTATGTCATCGTGCTGCTCAATGTTCATCTTTCGATCACCATCATTAAAAATAACCAATAGTGGTATTGATTGGAGCTAACAGTGAGAAAAATGTTCGCTAGGTTTCCTACATCAGTATTAGTAGAAGGAGAAGTACGATCACTTGAGCCAAGTATGATGTTCTCCCAAGAGGTTATTCCCTTAATGAAGAATGCCTTGTGCATGGCTTGACAGATCAGAGTTTGGTTCCAGTGGCATGGAATGCAAGATGACTAATACTCTTCTTTGCTGCAGCCTTCCCCTGCCTTCACTGCCATTGTGATGAGTCATCATCTTCTGCCAGATCCACCAGTGAGGTCTTGATTGGATCACTCTTTATTAGGGACCTTCTCCTTGACTTTACCACCATGGGTGACCCAGCCAGGAGTTCAGCTCCAGACGACATCACTCTCGGGATCTCAGGAGCTCGCAAGCTTCTCCACATTGACAAGGTGACAATTCTCAGAGGATCCTCCGTTACAATACTGAAAATACTTCAAAAGGTTTTATTTGGCTATAGAACCCTTTCGGGTATGAAAACAGTTATTTAAATGTAAACATGAGAAAATCTGCAGATGCTGGAAATCCAAAGCAACACAACAAAATATTGGAGGAACTCAACAGGTCAAGCAGTATCTATGGAAATGAATAAACGGTTGACGTTTTGGGCTGAGACCCTTCTTTAGGACTGTAACTTCTTTTTCACTCTAACTATTTAATATAAGAATTGCACTATAACCGTATATGAATTGGTTCAACACCCACTTTCCGTATTGAAAATATGTATGTAGGTCAGGAAGTAATTAGCATTGGTTGTTCTCCTGGGTTCAATACGGGTGTACCAGAATGAAAAGTCCACAGGCATCTATTTTTACGCCATCATACCTAAAGTTTGTAGAGCACTGGGTTCTTCAGAGGTAAGTGCAGTATTTGGTTTCTTTGTGCTTTCTAGATACTGGCACACAAAGACTAGATATATCAATATAAGAGCTACTTCGAGATTAAAATATATTTGGATAGACAGACATGTTAAAAATTATTTTATTCAACCATGGCAGGCATTGGATAACATCCTGTGCTTCAGCATTACCATGGTTATTTGCATTATGTTTCTACAAAATTAATGAAGGAACTTCTGTTTGATAAAGATTTTTTGAGGAAAGGGTAAAACGCTTTTTAGGTTAACATACAGGAACTGTCATATCTCTTAATAATCATCCTCTTCCTTTTATGTTAGCAAGGTGTAAATATGTCCAATTGCCTTCTGGAAACACTGCAAAAAGGCCCAAGGAGATTCCGACAGCTTTCTGTCTTTTTTCAGTACTAATTTCATAGGCTAACCATGCACAGAGAACATCCCAAAAGGTTCTGTCCCAATGCTGTAGAATAAACAAGTGTCAGAATCTCTTCAGGGCACTAGCAGGAGATGCCATGGCTTGCTAAGGGAACCATGATTTATTATCTGAGATACTCTCCATCAGTTCACAGAGTCAAATTCTCCAAAGTGGAATTAAATTCCCCTATTTCTCATAAAAGCATAAAATTCAGTTTAAGCTGTAATGCTTAGTTCTCAACATCTTTTCATGATTGAAGACAACACATGCTAATTAACTGTCACTCCCACCAAATAATTTATCAGGAGACTTCTGAATTAAAGACAATCTTAGGTAAATCATAATATGCCAACAATCAGTATTAAATGGCATTTTCCATTTTAAATAGTATAATCCTCAGAATAATTATCAAATACTTGTTGGTTTTAACCAGTAATGGTCACTACTTTCCCTGATGCTGCCTGTTGGCTCTGCGTGATGGTCAAGAATTTGCATGTTAAAGTTCAAAAAACAATGCAAGAGAAACATCTTAAAGCAAGCGAAACACCTCAGATTGCTTCCAGTCAGAGAATGCAGAAGTTCAGCCCTGAGCCCTTCAAGTGTCACAGTAACAGTGGCAAACGAGATTGTGGTAAACAAGTGATAAAACATAGTGCTAAAGTACATTATGGGAATCATAATCTTGGTATCACCACATCTCCTGGAAAGATACGATTGTGTGTTCACATAACTTCCATTAATCTCCTCCTTCTAGACTGTCAATAGTCTAAATCAGGCCAAGACAATTTTTGCCAGGAGACACAGCAGGGAAAAGGAACTTGGGTGGGATTTCCAGTCTGAACAGTTGAGAGCTTGCAAATTTGTGAAGCTGTTTGTGCAACAGTTTTTATTTCTGGATTAAAAATAATGAAATAAAATTTAAGCCATATTGCAATTGAGTTTCTGACAGAAAAATGCTGTTTGCCTTTTTTGACTTATCTTTATTTGATAGCATTCATACCTGTGGCTTATGGGGAGTTAGTTTAATGAAGTCAGGATGTATTTATAAATAATTATTTCAAAAAGTAGCACCCTTAGGCCTGACTCCAGACAATTACCACGTAAAGTCTTATACAGACAACATGCATCCGCTCCACTCATGCCAGGCATGTCTTACTTTTTGTAATTTATGTTGGGTGTAAAGTCTTGGTTCACCTTGTGATTCTTTTTTATGACGTTAACTTGTTAACCGCAAAGGCAGTTGGGTCTGGGAAAAGCCTATTTCCTGAAATTGTATATCAACGTGTTCTGCAGAGGTCTCTCACACTTTGTACATACCCCTCCACATCACCTCCAGCCTAAAATCCCAAGGTGTCTGTACTCCCACAATTTTTGCTTTTTGATCACCCTTGAATTTAAGCTCTCTGCATTTGGTGGATTCACAAGGTTTTAATGTCTGAAAGTTTACCCTACACTTCTACCTTCCTCGAAACTCCTTTAAAGCCTCCTTCTTTGAGCAAACTTTCATTGTCCTGCTCCAGAATTTGGCTTGGATTCAAATTTGCTTTGATAATATTCGTTTGAAGTGCTTGAGACATTTTATTGCTCCCAGCCGTGGGTATGCAAATGAAAAGATTGATTGGAAGAGAAGACAAAGAGCTGTCTCTCTATGACAGGTGAAGAGGGAAGCAGGGAAATTTAATAAATGATAAATTCAAATTCAAATTCAAGAGAAACTTGTTTATCCAGAAGATGATCAGAACAAGGAACCTGCTGCTGCATGAGTAATTCAGGCCACCAGTATAGATGTACATAAGAACATAAGAAATAAGAACAGGTCATTTCACCCGTTCAGCCTGATCCGCTATTCAATAAGATCATGGCTGATCATGGTCATGGACTCATCTCCACCTACCTGCCTTTTCCCCTTAACTCTCAATTCCCCTACTGTACAAACATCTATCCAACTTTGCCTTAAATATATTTACTGAAGTAGCCTCCACTATTTCAAGGGGCAGGGGATTCCACAGATTCACCACTCTTTGGGAAAAGCAGTTCCTCCTCATCTCCATCTTAAATTTACTCCCCGGAATCTTGAGGCTATGTCCCCTAGTTCTAGTCTCACTCACCAGTGGAAGCAACTTTCCTGCCTCTATCTTACCTATCTCTTTCACAATTTTATATGTTTCTGTAAGATCTCCTCTCATCCTCCTGAATTCAAACGAGTACAGACCCAGGTGTCTCAATCTCTCCTTGTAGTCTAACTCCCTCATCTCTGGAATCAATCTGGTGAACTTCTTCTGCACTGCCTCCAAAGCCAATACATCCTTCCTCGAGCAAGGAGACCAGAACTGAATGCAGTACTCCAGGTGCGGCCTCACCAGTACCCTATACAGTTGCAGGATAATCTCCCTGCTCTTAAATTCAATCCCTCTAGCAATGAAGTTCAATGTTCCATTTGCCTTCTTGATAGCCTGCTGCACCTGCAAACCAAACTTCTGTGATTCATCCACAAGCACTCCCAAGTCCCTCTGCACAGCAGCATGCTGCAGTCCTTTACCATGTAAGTAATCTGATCTTCCATTTTTCCTTCCAAAGTGGGCAACCTCGTACTTAGGGAGAAGTTAGGTATTTACATAGAGCATACATAGAAAAATACAGCACAGTACAGGCCCTTCAGTCACAATATTGCACTAATATTTTAACCTACTCTAAGATCAATCCAACCCTTCCCTCACACAGAGCCCTCTATTTTTCTATCATCCATGTGCCTATCTAAGAGTTTCGTACATGTATCTGCCTCTACCCCACCCCCTACAGAGTGCTCCATGCACCCACCAATCTCTGTGTAAAAAAAACTAAATTCTGACATCCCTACTATAGTTTCCTCCAATCACCTTAAATTATACCCATAACTCCACCAACCTTTGTGTCATCTGCAAACTTACTCACCCACTCTTACACATCTTCACCCAAGACATTCATGAAGATCCCAAAGAGTAGGGATCCTGGAACAGGGGTCTCTGTGGACCACCGCTGATCTCCAACCACCAGGCAGAATACATGAGAGAGAAAGAAATAAAACAGTTAGATGAAGTGGAATAGTGGTGGTGTTTGAAGATCTGGCTGATTGGCAATATTCCCTCTAATTTGTAATGGCCAGTGTGCACAAAAATCTTGTGCCGTGAAATGTTTTGCCAAGTGACAACAACATATGCACACTGAATTTTATATGGAGAGGTACTTATTTTAACAGCTAGCAAAACACTGTCCATAAGAACTTTCAAACAAGAAAATCTGCAGATGCTGGAAATACGAGCAACACACACAAAATGCTGGAGGAACTCAGCAAGCCAGGCAGCATCTATGGAAAAGAGTTAACAGTCGATGTTTTGGGCCAAAACCCTTTGGCAGGACTGGAGAAAAGAAGCTGAGGAATAGATTTAAAAGGTGGGGGGAGGGGAGGGAGAACCACCAGGTGATAGGTGAAACCTGGAGGGGGAGGGATGAAGTAAATAGCTGGGAAGTTGATTGGTGAAAGAGACAGAAGGCCATGGAAGAAAGAAAAAGGGGGGGGAGATATGGAGGAGCACC
Organism: Mobula birostris; assembly: GCF_030028105.1. Classification (NCBI taxonomy): domain Eukaryota; kingdom Metazoa; phylum Chordata; class Chondrichthyes; order Myliobatiformes; family Myliobatidae; genus Mobula; species Mobula birostris. The sequence continues at coordinate 77,881,217 of NC_092377.1, read as the reverse complement.
AGAGGGAGGTGATGGGCAGGCAAGGAGGTGAGGTGAGAGACGAAAAAGGGGATGGGAAATGGAGAGGTGGGGGGGCATTACCAGAAGTTTGAGAAATCAATGTTCATGCCATCAGGTTGGAGGCTACTCAAATAGAATATAAGGTGTTGTTCCTCCAACCTAAGTGTGGCCTCATCATGACAGTGGAGGAGACCATGGATGGACATATAGGAATGGGAATGGGAAGTGGAATTAAAATGGGTGGCCACTGGGAGATCCCACTTGTTCTGGCGAATTGTTCTGGGAGATGCTCAGTGAAGTGGTCTCCCAATCTACATTGGGTCTCACTAATGTAGCGGAGGCCACACCGGGAGCACTGTACACAGTAAATGATCCCAGCAGACTCACAGGTGAAGTGTCGCCTCAGCTGGAAGGACTGTATAGGGCTCTGGATGGTAGTGAGGTGTAGGTTCAGGTGTAGCACTTGTTCTGCTTACAAGGATAAGTGCCAGAGGGAAGATCAGTGGGGAGGGACGAATGGACAAGGGAGTCTTGTAGGGAAGCAGAAAGTTGGGGGTAGGGAAAGGCATGCTTGGTGGTGGGATCCTGTTGGAGGTGGCAGAAATTTTGAAGAATTATGTGCTGGATGCGAAGGCTAGTAGGGGTGGTAGGTGAGGACAAGAGGAACCCTATCTGTGATAGGGTGGTGGGAGGATAGGGTAAGAGCAGATGTGCATGAAATGAAAGAGATGAGGCTGAGGACAGCACTGAGGGTGGAGGAAGGGAAACCCGTTTCTTTGAAACTGGAGGATATCTCCTTTGTTCTAGAATGAAAAGCCTCATCCTGAGAGCAGTTGCAGCAGAGACGGAGGAATTAGAAAAGGGGATGGTGTTTTTACAAGTAGTAGGGTGGGACGAGGTGTAGTCCAGGTAGCTGTGAGAGTTTGTTGGTTTATAATAGACATCTGTGTCTCTGGAGATAGAGACAGTGTGATCAAGAAAGGAAAGGGAAGTGTTGGAAATGGACCAGGTGAATTTGAGGGCAGGGAAGTTGGAGGTAAAGTGAATGAAGTCGACGAGTTCAGCATGGGTGCAGGAAGCAGGAAGCAGTGCCAATTCAGTTGTCGATGTAGCGTAGGAAAAGTGCGGGATAGTCATCAGTGTAGTCTTGGAACATAGATTGTTCCACGTAGCCCTCAAACAGGCAAGCATAGCTGGGACTCATACGTGTGCCTGTGGCTACCCCTTTTGTTTAACATAGAAGCATACAAAATAGGTGCAGGAGTAGGCCATTCGGCCCTTCGAGCCTGAACCGCCATTCAGTATGATCATGGCTGATCATCCAACTCAGAACCCTGTACCAGCCTTCCCCCCATACCCCCTGATCCCTTTAGCCACAAGGGCCATATCTAACCCCCTCTTAAATATAGCCAATGAACTGGCCTCAACTGTTTCCTGTGGCAGAGAATTCCACAGATTCACCACTCTCTGTGTAAAGAAGTTTTTCCTAATCTCGGTCCTAAAAGGCTTCCCCTTTATCCTCAAACTGTAACCCAGTTAAGCCAAAAGAGAAATAATTGAGAGTGAGGACAAGTTCCGCAAGGCGGAGGAGAGAGGTGGTTGGATCTGGTGTCCAGAAAGAAATGGAGAGCTTTGAGGCCATCCTGGCAGGAGATGGAGGTGTATAGGGACTGTTCGTCTATAGTAAAAATAAGATGATGGGGACCAGGAGACCTGAAATCATTGAAAAAATCCAGAGCTTGTGAAATGTCACGGATGTAGGTAGGAAGGGACTGAATTAGGGAGAATAGGAGAGAGTCGAGATATGCAGATATGAGTTCAGTGGGGCAGGAACAGGTTGAAACAATGGGTCTACCTGGACAAGCGGGTTTGTGGATCTTGGGTAGGAGGTGGAAACAGGAGCTATGGAGTGTGGGAATTATGAGGTTGGTGGCATGGATGGGAGATCCCAGGAGTTAATAAGGTTGGTGATGGTGTGGGAGACAATGGCCAGGTGTTCCTTTGTGGGGTCCTGTTTGAGGGGTAAGTAAGAGGATGTATCTGAGAGTTGGTGCTGGGCCTCAGCAAGGTAGAGGTCAGTACGCCACAGTGACCAATAAGAACTTTGATCTCCTCTGGGTTTGATTGTTTTTGCTTTTGTTCATTTGCACTCTCACAAAACACATGTAGAACATAGAACCATAGAACACTACAGCACAGAAAACAGGCCATTCGGCCGTTCTAGTCTGTGCTGAAACATTATTCCGCTAGTCTCATTGACTCGCATCCAGTCCATAACCCTCCAGACCTCTCCCATCCATGTACCTATCCAATTTGTTCTTAAAACTTAAGAGTGAGCCCACATTTACCACGTCAGATGGCAGCTTGTGAGTGAAGGAGATCCCCCTAATGTTCCCCCTAAACCTTACCCCTTTCACCTTAAAGCCATGTCCTCTCGTATTTATCTCTCCAAATCTAAGTGGAAAGAGCCTATTCACATTTACTCTGTCTATACCCCTCATAATTTTGTAAACCTCTATCAAATCTCCCCTCATTCTTCTATGCTCCAAGAAATAATGTCCTAACCTGTTCAATCTTTCCCTGTAACTCAACTCCTGAAGACCTGACAACATCCTAGTAAATCTTCTCTGCACTCTTTCAATCTTACTGATATCCTTCCTATAGTTAGGTGACCAGAAATGTACACAATACTCCAAATTTGGCCTCACCAATGTCTTATACAACCTCCCCATAACATCCCAACTCTTGTACTCAATACTTTGATTTATGAATGCCAGGATGCCAAAAGCCTTCTTTACAACCCTGTCTACCTGTGATGCCACTTTCAGGGAATTATGTATCTGAACTCCCAGATCCCTTTGTTCCTTCGCACTCCTCAGTGCCCTACCATTTACTGTGTATGTCCTACCTTGATTTGTCCTTCCAAAATGCAACACCTCACACTTGTCTGCATTAAATTTCATCTGTCATTTTCTGGCCCATTTTTCCAGTTGGTCCAGATCCCTCTGCAAGCTTTGAAAGCCTTCCTCGCTGTCAACAACGCCTTCAATCTTAGTGTCATCAGCAAACTTGCTGATCCAATTTACCACATTATTATCTAGATCATTGATATAGACAACAAACACAATGGTCCCAGCACAGATCCTTGAAGCACACCACGAGTCACAGGCCTTCAGTCTGATAAGCAATCATCCACTACCACTCTCTGTCTTCTCCCACACAGCCAATTTCAAATCCAGTTTACAACCTCTCCATGGATACCTAGTGTCTGAACCTTCTGAACTAACTCCCATGTGGAATCTTGTCAAAGGCCTTACTAAGTCCATGTAGACAACATCCACAGCCTTTCCTTCGTCTACTTTCTTGGTAACCTCCTTGAGAAACTCTACAAGATTCATTAAACATGACCTACCACGCACAAAGCCATGCTGACTATCCTTAATCAGCCCTTGGCTGTCCAAAAACTTGTACATCCGATCTCTCAGAACACCTTCCAACAATTTACTTACTACTGATGTCAGGCTCACCGGCCTGTAACTACCTGGTTTACTTCTGGAGCCTTTTTTAAGCAACGGAACAACATGAGCTACCCTCCAATTCTCCGGCACCATACCTGTGGCAAAAGACATTTTAAATATTTCTGCCAGGGCCCCTGCAATTTCTACACCAGTCTCTCTAGTCTCTCTCAAGGTCTGATTTCTACATTAGTCTCTCTCAATATAGCAGGCCTGTAGCCGGTAATGAAGGATTTTCTTGCAGAACTTTTGCACACGGTCCATATGTGATTTGCTTGCTAAATGACACTTAAAAAAGACAAGTTTCCAAATATCACTCCATTTCTTCCCACTTGCAAATTCTCTAGCAGCTTTTGCATTGCGACAATACACACAGGATGCGCCAGTTTCTATATTGTACATAAATATTTCCCATAACTGCACGTTCCTGACCTCATGAGCTTTTGGTGTAGCAGTCTACTACTGTTTCATTGAGCCATTCCATTTTAAATGAACTAGCAGGTCCTTTGTGCTTCACACCCTTTGCTTCTTTGGAATTTGACATAGTGAATCAATAATTTCTTCAATAAGAACAGAATAAATAAGCCATTTCTAATATCTGAAGACAAATCAACACCCTCCACATCAGAAACTAGAATGTGATTGGGTATGATCGTGAAATATGCTTAACATGCCAACAAGGTGGGGTGGCAACCTTTTGTGTGTAGTTTAAATTCCTTTGTGCACTAGTAGCCAAAGATGTGTGATTGCACACGCTCACACCTTAGAGGGAACATTGCTGAGTGGTGCCACAACAACAACCTCTTGCTCAACGTCGGCAAGACCAAGGAGCTGATTATTGACATCAGGAGGAGAAATCAGGTGTTCAGTGAAATAGTCCTCATTGAGGATCAGAGGTGGAGAGGGTCAGCAATTTAAAATATCTTGGTGATCTCATTTCAGATGACCTGTATTTGACTCAGCACAAAAGTGCAATTACAAAGAAAGCATGGCAGCACCCCTACTTCCTTAGGAGTTTGCGACGATTTAGCATGACCCTTAGAGCATTGACAAACTTCTACAGGTGTGTGGTGGAGAGTATATTGACTAGCTACATCACAGTCTCATATGGAAATACCAATGCCCTGAAATGGAAAATCCTACAAAAAGAGGTGAATATGGCCCAACCATCACAGATAAAGCCCTCCTAACCATTGAGCGCATCTACACGGATTGTTGTTGCAGGAAAGCAGCAACCATTATCGGGGACCGCCACCACCCAGGTCATGCACTCTTCTCGTTGCTGCCATCAGGAAGAAGGTACAGGAGCCTCAGGACTCACACCACCAGGTTCAGGAATAGCCAGGTTACCCGGCTCTTGAACCAGAGGGGATAACTTTACTCAACTTCACTTGCTCCATCATTGAACTGTCCCTACAACTGATGGACTCACTTCCAAGCACTCTTCATCTCATGTTCTTGACTTTATTTATTTATTTATTTTAATTTTTATTATTTTTTCTTTCTTTTTGTATTTGCATAGTTTGTTGACTTTTACACACTGGTTGTCTGCCGTGTTGGTGCAGACAATTATTGTTATTGGATTGATTGAGTATGCCTGCAAGAAAATGAATCTCATGTTGTGTATGGTGTGATACAGGTACTTGGATTATAGATTTATTTTGAAGTTTGGAGATTGATATGTTGAACTAAGTGGCATGTCGCTGTGCTGTAAAAAACTTACCTTTTACATTCTGCATTAATTTTTGGATACAACAGTTAAGATATGCACAATTGTAGTATAATTACAGATAATCTCAACACATCCCAAACTGCGAGAAGTGAATAAAAATCCACTATTGTAACTTTGGCTGTTTTTTTTTTCACATTGCCCATGAAATGTCATCAGTAACCAATCTATGAAAAATTCCACCTTTGGGAGGACAGAGGCATGATAAGGGAATGGGATACTAAATTAGTGCTGACAGCTTCATCGTTTTATCCTAACATCAGGCAGTTCAGATGAGAAGTGAGGAGGGAAATTCCATTGAAAACATTTTTATGTATGGTTGAATTACTTGTGCTGGAGCAAGCTTATTTGTGATGTCCTTTAAAATTCAGAAGTTTTAATTTGGAAGAGGAGGAAGTTCTCTGTCGAAGAAAATATTACTATTTTACAAAGAGTAGAATTTAAGATTAATTCAGAAAATTGTAATTGGAGTTGCAAAGATGTCTATTGTGTAATGCTACCCAACTTTGTGTGTGAAGTTTCTTTAACTGTAATTTTGACATTTCCATTAGTCATTCTGTGTTAGCGTGAAAGAATCCTTTTGGCTGCAGGGAGAACGCGAAGGAGTATTATCAATAAAGGGAGCTGAGCCGAACAAACTTCATAATTATGCGCTTATTGGCTTTTGACTACGGTGACAATTTACATTAGCAACAGTCTTGGATAATTCTTGGTCATAATGGTGTTTTCTTTACTGTTCAATTCTCTCCAGACACTGAGGAGCAGATAAGTAGGTCAATTTTGGAAAGGTGCAAAAATAACAAGCTTGTTGTCATGGGTGATTTCAACTTCCTGAACAATGATTGGCACATCCTTTGTGCAAAAGTGTTAAATAGGGCAGAATTAGATAGGTGACTGCAGGAAAGATTCTTGACACAGTACATGGACAGGCCAATTAGACTAGAAGCCATATTGGATCTAGTCAGGGGACGGATGTCTCAGTAGGTGAGTATTTTGGAGATAGTGACCACAACTCCCTGACCTTTAGCACAGCCATAAATAAGGATAGGAGCAGAAAATATGGAAAAGTATTTAACTGAGGGAGGGCTAATTACAATGATATCAGGCAAGATTGAGAGTGTAAATTGGGAATAGATGTTCTCAATGCGCAATAGAAATATGGAGATTGTTTAGGAAGCACATGCATGGGGTTATGGATCGTTTTGTCTCACTGAGACAGGAAAAGTTGGTAGGATAAAGAAACCATGGTTGACAGAGAGATGGAGCATTTAGTTAAGAGGAAGAAGTGAGGTTTACGAAGCAAGGATCAGACTGGGTTAAAAGATAGCCAGGAAAGAGGTTAAGAATGGAATAGGAGAGCTTGAAAGAAGCATGAGAAGGCCTTGGTGAGTAGGATTAAGGAAAACCACAAGGTGTTCTACACCTACATGAAGCACAGGAGGATGGCTAGAGTGAAGGTAGGACCACTCAGAAATTAGGGGGAAAGTGTTCCTAGATGTAGAGGAGATAGGGAAAGTCCTTAATTAATACTTTTCTCATTGTTCACCAGGGAGAGTGACATTAATGAATGTGAGCATTGAACAGGCTAAGCCACACACACTAAATGCTGGAGGAACTCAGCAGGCCAGGCAGCATCTATGGAAAAAAGAACAGTCAATGTTTTGGGCCAAGACATCGACTGTACTCTTTTCCATAGATGCTGCCTGACCTGCTGAGTTCCTCCAGCATTTAGTGTGTGTTGCTTGGATTTGCAGCATAGGCAAATTTTCTCTTGTTTGTGATAGAATAGGCTAATGTGCTGGAACATGTTGAGGTTATGAAATTGGAAGTTCATATGGTTCAACTTAACATCAGAGAATGTATACAGTATATAACCTGAAATTCTTACTCTTGGCAGACATCCATGAAACAAATAAAACCCATAGAATGAATGATAGAAACATCAGAACCCCAAAACCCTCCTCCCCTCTGACGCACGAGCAGCAGTAGAAGCATCAGCCCTCCCCCTCCCTCTCCCCCAACTTGCACCAGCAGAACATCCGAATCCCCCCACCTCCATGCAAGCAATAGCAAAAACCCCCAAAATCACCTTGATTTAAAGCCCAACAAAAACTACAGTACATATACCAGCAATTCAGTATCTCAAAAGGTCACTATCCTGCAACAAGGAGAGCAGAGACCAGCAACTCTGATGTTACCAAGCCCCTGAAACTCGTGCGCCAACAGGCATTAACCCCTCGGCATCAGGAGAGAGAGAGAGAGAAAGAGAGAGAGAGAGAGAGAGAGAGAGACTGCTCGGGTACAGATGCCTTCTTCTGACAGTAGAACACACTGCCTGCTGTCTTGATGTTTCAGTCTCCCATGATGGCTCAGTAGGCGAAATCGGCAAGGAACCCGATCATTTAAGGGGCCACTCACCGACGGTGCATGCCTTCCAGGCCTTTCCTGGAGATAGCGAAGTGCCAGGCAGCACAGTCAGTCCAAAGACACGAAAAACTGCAGTTTGAGCTGCAGATCATGGCAGACTTGGACCTTCTGAAAAACATTAGGATAGGTAAGTCCCTGGGGCTGGATGGGATATATCCCTGGTTACACCAGGAAGTGGAGAAAGGAATTGCTGGGCTGTTGACATTGATCTTTGCATCTTCCCTGGGCATAGGAGTAGCACCAGAGGATTGGAGGATGACAAATGTTGTTCCAGTCTTCAAGAAAGGTAGTAGGGATAATCCTGGGAATTATCGGCCATGGAGTCTCATGTCAGCAGTTGGCGTGAAAGGGATTCATATGGACAGGATTTATGAGATTTGTAGAAGCATAGCCTTATTAGGGATAGTAGCATAGCTTTGTGAGGTGCAGGTGATGCCTCATGGGCCTGACTGAATTCTTTGAAGATGTGACAAAACAAATTGAGGAAGGTAGAAAGATGGATGGATTTTAGTAAGGTGCTTGACAAGGTTCCCCATGGTTAATAAACTCTTCTCTGGCTTGCAGCTGGGTACAGATATCAATTATAACCGGTATTTCAATGACAAACTCTGCCATCTTTATCAGGGATGATGTCTGAGCATGTCAAGTCTGGAGGTATTAATACCCTCATAGTCTGTACCTCTTGATTGGTTAGTCCTCATCCAATCAGGTTTCCGCTCTCCCACCTTGTTTACAATCGAATTCCAATTTTTACTTAGAGTGAGACTTTCATCTTTGTTAAAATTATTTTCTTCTAGTTTTATTTCAATGGCTTCCTTTACCAGGCGGTCCCAAAAGTCACTGGTGCTACACAGTAGTGTTGTGCAGTTGAAGTCAATCCTACGGAAACTGTGAATGCAGTGTTCCGCTACTGGCGATTTCTCTGGGTAAACCAATTGGATACACCTCCTGTGCTCCTTAAAAGGGATTATGGAAAAACCAGGAAACCTAACAACAAAGGGGAATCTGTCGCTACTGCCTGCCTTCCCTATTCTTCCACAGTTTTTGGAAGGATAGCCAGGTTCCTGAAAGAATACCAGATTAACACCATTCACAAACCTGTAAGGAAGCTCAAATCGCAGTTTATGCGGGTCAAAGGTGACCTGGGACCGAGATTGGCTGGCGTTTACAGTATTCCCTGTGAATGTGAAGCAGCATATATCGGCCAGACGGGACACATGTTGGAAACGCGCATCAAGGAGAGTTTATTCATCATATACACTGGGAAAATACTAGAACCTTTTTCCCCATGGTTTGTTCATCCAGAGGTCATAAGTCTCTGGATCCATGGAAACTTGGCTGCCAAGATTTGGAATTGGCTTATCTACAGAAGGCAAAGCATGGTAGTAGATAGAACGTCTTCTGCCGAGAGGTTGGTGCCTGGAGGTGTTCCGTAAGGATCTGTTCTGGGTCTCCTGATCTTTGTGACTTTAGTAAATGATTTGGATGAGGAAGCGGAAGGTTGGTTTGATAAGTTTGCAGCTGACACAAAGGTTGTAGGTGTTCTGGATGGTGTAGAAAGTTGTTGTATATTACAACAGGATATAGACAGGATGCAGAGCTGGATGGCGAAGTGGCAGATGGAGTTTCATCCAGAAAAGTGTGAAGCGATTCACTTTGTAAGATTGAACTTGAAGGCCGAGTATAAAGTTAAGGACAGGATTCTTAACAGTGTGAAGGAACAGAAGGATTTTGGGATCCAAATGCATAAATCCTCAAATTTGCTGCGGAATTTGATAGGGGGTTAGAAAGCATATAGTTTGTTGTCCTTAATTAGTTATAAGACTGAGTTCAAGAGCAACAAGGTCATGTTGCAGATCTATAACACCTTGGTTGGAACACACTTACAGTATTGTTTTCAGTTCTGGTTGCCTCATTTTGGGAAGGATGTGGGAACTTTAGAGAGGGTGCAGAGGAGATTTACCTGGATTAGAGAACATGTTTTATGAGGAAAGGTTGAGTGAGCTACCTTTCCCTTTGGAGAAACGGAGGATGAGATGTGACTTTATAGAGTTGTATAAAATTATGAGTGGCAGAGGTAGGGTGGTCAACCAGCACCTTTTCCTGAGGGCAGCAATGGCCAATACCAGAAGACATCTGTTTAAGGTGAGTGGAGGACAGTTTACGGGAAATGTCAGAGGCAGGTTTTTTACACAGGGAATGATAAGGGCCTGGAATGTATTCTTGGAAGTGACAGTTGAAGCTGATGTATTAGGGACATTTAAAATCTCCTAGATAGGCACATAGTTAAAAGAACACTGGAGAGTTATGGTCTGTGTCAGAGAAAGGGTTAGGTTGCCTTGTGCAGCTGGATCCTGGACTTCCTGTCAGATCGCCGGCAGGTGGTAAGAGTGGGCTCCCTCACCTCCACCCCTCTGACTCTCAACACAGGAGCCCCTCAGGGCTGTGTACTAAGTCCCCTCCTTTACCCCTTGTATACCCATGACTGTGTCGCCACTCACAGCTCTAATCTGCTAATTAAATTTGCTGACAACACTACATTGATTGGCCTAATCTCAAGCAACAATGAGGTGGCCTACAGGAAAGAAGTCATCTCTCTGACACAGTGGCGTCAAGAAAACAACCTCTCCCTCAATGTCACAAAAACAAAGGAGCTGGTTGTGGATTACAGGAGGAATGGAGACTGGCTTACTCCTCATGTATGTGAAGGATGTAAGAAATAAAGTCAATTCAATTCAATTCAGATTGGCATTGGTGAAAGTTTATTAAAGTCAGCATAGCAACGTGGGCCAAAGGGCCCATACTGAACTGTACTGTTCTATGTTCTATCCTCACACTTAAGTCAGGTCAACAATGAATTTCAGCTTTTCTCTAAATACTTCACCCCTTTGGATGGCAATAATATTATTCCCTCTATCCCTTTACAAACAGAAGTATGTCCAGGTCATATTTTAAAGACAGCCAGGATTTCCTAGCCATTTATGTTGGCTTTCTAAATATCAATAAAAACTTGCCTTTCATTTCCTTTCCTGTCTTCTTTGTGGCTTTTAGCAAGCAATTAGGAAGCCCAACAGTGTGCTGCCCTTTATCGCAAATAGAATTATAAAGACATATTACTGTTATTATGTGGAGCCTTGGTGAGAATTCAGCTAGGACACTGTGTACTGGCTTCATCTCCCTATCTCAGGAAGCACAGATTGCCACAAAAGGGAATGCTTCGAGGCTTCAATAGATCAATTTCTGAGTGGGACCATTAGTCCTGTGAGGAGACTTTAAGTGGATTGGGTATATATGCTCTGGAGCTGATGTGATTTAACTGAGACTTAAATGCATACAGGATTTAGTAGGTAGATGCTGTAGTGAGGTTTCTCCTGAATGAGGTGTGTAGAACCAAGGGGTCACTTTCTCAAAATAAGGTATTAATTTCTTCATCCAGAGGGTAGTGAAACTTCTGAATTCTCTGCTTAAAAGAACTGTGAATGCTCAGCTGCTGAAAATATTCAAGATTGAGACTAAGTGGAGCTGAAATGAACCATCAACCATAATTTTATTGAAATCTGAGCAGGTGAAAGGGGACAAAGGGCTTCTTGGGACAGTAGAAACCTGATTGGTTGAGGACTAACTAAGCAGGAGGGATGGATGATGGGAGCTGAGTATATATGCCACTCCAATGGACAGACCTAGGCATCATCCCTGATGAAGATGGCAAAGTTTGTCATCGAAAAGTTGGTTAAAATTGACACCTGGGTCCGGCTGGGAGCCTGAGAAGAGTTTATGCATCAGATATGCCGGAAAAGCACTAGATCCTTTTTCAAATAGCTTCTATTTCTTATATTCTTTCCCTTTAGCTTGGAGTACCTTCCCTCATCTAATTAGTGCACGTGACCACAATTTTAACATCCCTCTGAAATTCTTAAAGATTTCTCTCATTTCTCTCTTCTCCAACATCCTCATTTATTTCCTTAATCAGATCCCCTAGTCAGCCTTGCAGATTTCCTCTAGATTACTTCGAACTTTTCCATGTCTTTGAGGTACCATGAAAAGTAAAGCCGGACTACATTACTTCACATATTGTCTTATCCAAGCCAAATATAGGATATAAAGACACTTGCAAAAATGGAAGAAAAATATGTTCATGTCTATTTAGAACCAATAGGTCATATTTAAAGTGATTTGTAACCAAATCATGTTATATACAGTTTCATTATAACTTTTGTACTGAGATCATAAGGTATATGAGCAGAACTCAGCCATTCGACCCATTGAATGTGGTCTGTCTTTTGATCTTGGCTGATTTATTTTTCCCTCTCAACTCCCTTCTCCTTGTAACCTTTGACGTCCTTACTAATCAAGAACCTACCAACTTATGTTTTAAATGCACTCATTGACGTAGCCTCCACAGCAGTCTGTGGCAATGAATTCGACAGATTCATCACCTTCTGATTAAAATACTTTCCTCCACCTCTGTTCTAACGAGAAGTCCTTCTATTCTGACGCTATGCCCTTTGGTCCTAGACTCTCTCACTATGTATTGAAAACATCCTCTATATGTCCACTCTATCCACGCCTGTCAATAGGTTTCAATGAGATCTCCCTTCACCCTTCTAAATTGCATGGCTCAGAGCCATTAAATTGCCCTCGTATGTTAACCCTTTCAGTCTGGGAAGATTTTCGAAAACTTCCTCCAGTCCTTCTCCAATGGCAGCACTTCCTTCCTTCCTTCCTTCAATAAAGGGCCCAAAACTGCACACAATACTCCAAATGTGGTCTGATCAACATCTCGTGAAACCTCAGCCATTACATCCTTACTTTTATATTCGAGTCTTTTTGAAATTAATGCTGACATTGCATTTGACTTCCTTATCACTAACTCAACGTGCCAGTTAACCTTAAGGGAATTCTGTTTGCCCCTGTTTATGAATCCCAATATTCTAATTACATTTCCAACCACACTTCCTGCTCATAAACACACAGGCCACTTAGTTCCTAGATATTCTTTTGAATTATGTCATTTGGTTTATATGGCCTCCCCTTAATCTTTCTCATGAAAAATAGGATTTCACACTTCTCCAAATTAAGCACTCTCCACTGCTTGTCTGGAGAAAAGAAACTCAAATTAATTTCAGACAAAAAGGCATTAACCTGAAACATTTCCTCTGAGTTTATTCTTCATAGCTGCTGCCTGACTTCCTGAGTATTTTCAGCAATAGCTGTTTTTATTCCAGCCAGTTTAGTCATTCCTGCTAGGCATTACATAAAATAGTTGGAGTGATTATCTCAGATAAGAATATAGGGACAAAATAAAAAAGATTTAACAAATTACAATAACAGAAGAGGCTTGTATGGAACATACATACGGGTATAGAATTATTGGGCTGAATGGTCTGTTTTTATACTGCAAACTTCTAATGTAAGTGTGTGGTCTCTACATTACCTCCTTTGATATATAGAGTACTTGTAGCCACAAACTTCACAATTCTGGTTTATTACCTACCTGAGTTACTGGTTTTCAAAATATGATCTCCAAGAACCTTTGCTCCCAAGCCAGATCTCCTTTGGACACATTATCTCGAGCATGTCATTATATATCATATTCTCACTTCTCTCAAACTCATAATCTGTGTTCACAGGCTTTAAACTGGTTAATTATCTACATAGGTGTTATTTGAGTATGATTACATTAGAAAACTGAAATGTTTTTGTAGGAACTAAGTTTGCTCAGATGTAACAGGTAAATAGGTTCTTAATTAGGAGCCAATGAGTCACTTTTTGTGCACTGACGCAAGTCACCATGAAGCTGCCTTAGCTGAAGATTGTGTAACCATGTGGTCGTTGCTCATGCTGCTCATGGACTGTTTGACCCACTACCATCAGGGATGAGACTATGTAACATCCACACCAGTACCACCAGGCTCAAAAACAGTTACTTTCCCCAAGCAGTAAGGTTGATCAACACATCCGCCTACTAACACACCTCTCCACATCCCCCAGCAGCACTACTTTATCATTTCTTGTTAGAGTCACTTTATGGACATGCAATCAACCTATGTATAGGAGCTGTCTAATGTACTTATATTTATTGTGTTTTTTTAATTATTGTGATCTTCATCTTATTGTTGCTGCATTGGATCCGGAGTAACAATTAACTTGTTCTCCTTTACACTTGTTTTCTGGAAATGACATTAAACAACCTTGAATCTTCAATTACAGCTTGTTTTTCCTCAGAATGTATACAACCCTCGAGTGCTTCCAATTACCCTGTTTTGATTAACTGTGGGCATAACATTTACTTTGCATCAATGTGAGATGAAAAGTATTGGGCAATGGGTGTTCATTCACCTTAGTGCTTCAGATTTGTGTCCCTACCACTAGTATTAACGATCTGCCAGGGTTGACATTGGCTGGCAGTAGGCTGGGCAGCAAGGTTGTTATTGTGGTAAGCACAGCGTGTGTTGCTCTGGATTTCCGTCATCTGCAGAATCTCTTGTGTTAAGCAGAGGACTGGAAGTTTTATGCTCCTTCTAGTCTCCCAAACATTACCAAAGTATTTATTCTTAATTTTATTCCCCTGAGAGGTTTGAGGCAGTCCCTTTAGCAACTCCTGCTTGCCAATCAGTTCCACTTTGTTTAGTGCTCCCTGACCAGTGGAAGACTAAACCTGCGTTCCTTTCATATGGCATAAGATCCAACTTCTCTTGTTGAAACCGGGTTATAATATACTTCAAAACTCAGTGGCATCAAGGACAGTGAAAAGTACTAATTTCTATGGCAACTATGTGATTGTAGCGTGAGACACAAACTTGATCCTCTTGACTTTGATGGAAACTTAAATGAGAAAACAAATGGTCCAAAGGAAATCACCTCTATGATACGCGGAGTATCTGAAAGCAGTGACACCATGTCAGACTTCCAATAATTGGATCAATCACTCTGTGGCTTGTGATCTGAGAAGTAGCCTTTGATATTGTTGCAGCTTTGTAATTCAACACCTAATTAGGTTTACCTCCACTGAAGTTAGAAATATTTTTTAAAAATGTGTACACTGTCTTTAGGAGCCAGATAAAAGCATATTAAAAAAATGCTATGAAAAGGATAATGTGTAGTTTTTGTACAAACAGACAAACTGTAAATAACTTATTTTTAATGCTCTTTTTCTGCAGCAATTTTCTCCCATTCCCCCCCCCCCAGGTGTAAGTTTTGTTTTGCATCCTCCCAGAAACTTCTCAAGTGACTGAATGTCAACAGGTTTTTCAAGCACAGGACTGGAACCTCCAAACCACATCCTGTCCTTGTCTGACGTGCACCCATGGGCAGTTCAGCATGGAAATGGTACAGCAGTCATTTCCTGCAACCCCACAGCCTTCCAATGCTCCCTACGTCACCCATCCATTCTGCACCTCCCTCCTCTACCTCCTTCTCAGCCACCTTGAAATAGGTAATGAATCTGGAATCATTTGGTGTTTTATTTATTACCAGCTCTCTGAGCCATATTATGGAGAATATAAAGGAAATTTTAATTAGGTTATGTTATTCTACTGTTTAATAAAATTAGTTTCTATAGCCTTGCACTCCCTACAATGAGACCAGAAGTCAAACCTAAAATTTATCACTGGTTTCTTTTCCAAGAAATTTCTCTAGACTCAAACAATCTGGGTTTTTAACCATCTGTGAGTTGAGAGGGCTTGTAATCCTTGACAAACAGAATACAACATTCTGAATTATAAGTACACAGTATGTCTCTAAATGCATGAGTATGAAGAAAACGGTAGGATGGAGTTTGATGTGCTGTTAGGCTACGGCGAAATTCTGGATAATAATTATTTTTGTCAAACTTTTTTTTGTCTGGAGCAAGACTGAAGAGGAGCAAAAATGTAAGCAAATAAAGTTACAACTTTGTTCAATAATCAACAAGTTCATTGATTTTATTTACATTTTATCTTTACACTGGAATTACATAGAACAATACAGCACAGTACAGGCCCTTCGGCCCACAATGTTGTGCCAAACCTCAAACCCTGCCTCCCATATAACCTCCCACCTTAAATTCCTCCATATACCTGTCTAGTAGTCTCTTAAATTTCACGAGTGTATCTGCCTCCACCACTGACTCAGGCAGTGCATTCTACGCACCAACCACTCTCTGAGTAAAAAACCTTCCTCTAATATCCCTCTTGAACTTCCTACCCCTTACCTTAAAGCCATGTCCTCTTGTATTGAGCAGTGGTGCCCTGGGGAAGAGGAACTGGCTATCTACTCTATCTATTCCTCTTAATATCTTGTAAAACTCTATCATGTCTCCTCTCATCCTTCTTTTCTCCAAAGAGTAAAGCCCTAGCTTCCTTAATCTCTGATCATAATGCATACTCTCTAAACCAGGCAGCATCCTGGTAAATCTCCTCTGTACCCTTTCCATTGCTTCCACATCCTTCCTACAGTGAGGCGACCAGAACTGGACACAGTACTCCAGGTGTGGCCTAACCAGAGTTTTATAGAGCTGCATCATTACATTGCGACTCTTAAACTCTATCCCTTGACTTAATGAAAGCTAACACCCCATAAGCTTTCTTAACTACCCTATCCACCTGTGAGGCAACTTTCAGGGATCTGTGGACATGTATCCCCAGATCCCTCTGCTCCTCCATACTACCAAGTATCCTGCAATTTACTTTGTACTCTGCCTTGGAGTTTGTCCTTCCAAAGTGTACCACCTCACACTTCTTCGGGTTGAACTCCATCTGCCACTTCTCAGCCCACTTCTGCATCCTATCAATGTCTCTCTGCAATCTTCGACAATCCTCTACACTACCAACAACACCACCAACCTTTGTATCATCCCAACCCACCCTTGTACCCCCACATTCAGGTCGTTCATAAAAATCACGAAAAGTAGAGGTCCCAGAACTGATCCTTGTGAGACACCACTAGTCACAACCCTCCAATCCGAATGTACTCCCTCCACCACGACCCTCTGCATTCTGCAGGCAAGCCAATTCTGAATCTACCTGGCCAAACTTCCCTGGATCCCATGCCTTCTGACTTTCTGAATAAGCCTACCGGGTGGAACCTTGTCAAATGCCTTACTGAAATCCATGTAGATCACATCCACTGCACTACCCTCATCTATGTACCTGGTCACCTCCTCAAGGAACTCTATCAGGCATGTTAGACATGATCTGCCCTTCACAAAGTCATGCTGACTGTCCCTCATCAGACCATGATTCTCTAAATGCCCATAGATCCTATCTCTAAGAATCTTTTCCAACAGCTTTCCCATCACAGAGCGTAAGGCTCACTGGTTTATAATTACCCAGACTATCCCTACTACCTTTTTTGAACAAGGGGACAATATTCGCCTCCCTCCAATCCTCTGGTACCATTCCCGTGGACAACGAGGACATAAAGATCCTAGCCAGAGGCTCAGCAATCTCTTCCCTCACCTCATACAGAAGCCTGAGGAATATTCCATCAGGCCCCGGGGACTTACCGTCCTAATGTATTTTAACAACTCCAACACCTCCTCTCCTTTAATATCAACATGCTCCAGAACATCAACCTCATTCATATTGTCCTCACCATCATCAAGTTTCCTCTCCTTGGTGAATACCAAAGATAATTATTCATTGAGCACCTCGCTCACTTCCACAGCCTTCAGGCACACCCTCCCACCTTTATCTCTAATCGGTCCTATCTTCACTCCTGTCATCCTTTTGTTCTTCACATAATTGAAGAATGCCTTGGGGTTTTCCTTTACCCTACTCACCAAGGCCTTCTCATGCCCCCTTCTTGCTATCCTCAGCCCCTTCTTAAGCTCCTTTCTTGCTACCCTATATTCCTCAATAGACCCATCTGATCCTTGCTTCCTAAACCTCATGTATGTTGCCTTCTTCCACCTGATTAGATTCTCCAACTCACTTGTCACCCATGGTTCCTTCACCCTACCATTCTTTATCTTCCTCACCAGGACAAATTTATCCCTAGCATCCTGTAAGAGATACTTAAACATCGACCACATGTCCATAGTTAATTTCCCTGCAAAAATATCATCCTAATTCACACCCGCAAATTCTAGCCTTATAGCCTCGTAATTTGTCCTTCCCCAATTAAAAATTTTCCTGTCCTCTCTGATTCTATCCTTTTCCCTGATAGTGTTAAAGACCAGGGAGCGGTGGTCACTGTCCCCCAGATGCTCACCCACTGAGAGATCTGTGACTTAACCCGGTTTGTGACCTAATACTAGATCTAGTATGGCATTTCGCCTAGTCGGCCTGTCAACATACTGTGACAGGAATTCATCCTGGACACACTTAACAAACTCTGCCCCGTCTAAACCATTGGAACTAATCAGGTGCCAATCAATATTAGGGAAGTTAAAGTCACCAATGATAACAACCCTGTTATTTTTGCACCTTTCCAAAATCTGCCTCCCAATCTGCTCCTCTGTATCTCTGCTGCTACCAGGGAGCCTATAGAATACTCCCAATAGAGTAACTGCTCCCTTCCTGTTCCTGACTTCCACCCATACTGACTCAAAAGAGGATCCTGCTACATTACCCACCCTTTCTGTAGCTGTAATAGTATCCCTGACCAGTAACGCCACCCCTCCTCCCCTTTCTCCCCTCTCTATCCCTTTTAAAGCACTGAAATCCAGGAATATTGAGAATCCATTCCTGCCCTGGTGCCAGCCAAGTCTCTGTAATGGCCACTACATCATAATTCCATGTATGTATCCAAGCTCTCAGTTCATCACCTTCATTCCTGATGCTTCTTGCATTGAGGTACACACACTTCAGCCCTTCTACCTTACTACTTTTACACCCTTTATTCTGTTTCTCTTTCCTCAAAGCCTCTTTATATGTTAGATCTGGCTTTACTCCATGCACTATACTTGCAGTTCTCGCATGACCTTTACCCTCCTCCACCTCATTATCTGCTCTAATACTCTGGTTCCCCTCCCCCTGCAAGTCTAGTTTAAACCTCCCAGAGCAGCACCAGCAAACCTTCCTGCAAGGATGTTAGTCCCCTCCAGTTCAGGTGGAACCCGTCCCGTCGGAACAGGTCCCATCTTCCCTGGACAAGGCCCAATGGTCCAGAAACATGAAGTCCTCCGTCCTGCACCAACTCCTTAGCCACGTATTTAGCTGCATTATCTTCCTATTTCTAGCTTCACTAGCACGTGGCACAGGTGGCAATCCTGAGATTACAACCCTGGAGGTCCTGTCCTTCAACTCTGCACCTAACTCCCTAAATTCTCTTTGCAGGATCTCCTCCTTCTTCCTATCCACATCATTGGTCCCTACATGGACCACGACATCTGGTTGCTCACCCTCCCTCTTGAGAATACTGAGAACTCGATCCAAGATATCGCGGACCCTGGTAATTGCGGAATGAACCCATACAAAGCAATACACTACAATATGAAATATCTCATAAAGCATTAATCATCATCGCTATTTCTATCAAGATCACTATTTATTTTTGCAAAACAGTGTACAGTTCAACCTTGAACCAGTGGTAGCTTTTGGAGCCCAATGATCTGAATTTAAAATCGATTCCAGTAACGTGGATACGTCATCTAACCTGGTTTCAGTGAATCTCTAAGGGAACACTCATAGGTGAGATGCTAAGTTATGCAACTTCTCAAGTGACCAAATAAGGTACCCTAGTATTACATGAAGAAGATGATGGGCCAACATCTCTGCTGTAGTTTCCAGTGGTCCACCTAAACAGAATAACCAAAAGATTTCACTGATATTTATGGAATCCTTCAATACATAAGTAAGGTGCAACTTCTTTTGTTAGAACAACTACTATATTTCTAAGATAACCTGATTGCAAGGCCTGATGGTATATCTTGAGGATATGAAATGCAGCCAGCCTATACCTAACTGAATAGTAGAGCAAGCTCAAGAGGCCACAGCTGCTCTTATGTTCTTAATTTCTTTCTTTGTACCAATATGTCAAACAAATTTGGTTTCAATCCAGAAGAACCCTTAATATTCCAATATTAATACCATTTAGTGTCAGCCCAATAATTCACAATGACCTAAAATGAAGCACTTTAATTGCTGGAAATCTGAAACAAAACAGAAAATACTGGAAATATTCTGCATCTGTGGAGAGAGTGAAGGTTGACATTTCAACTCAATGGCTTGTCACCAGAATAGATCTGATTAATAGTGACATGTTAATTCTTTCTCACAATGTCGCTTGATTTTTGATATCCTAGTTACGCAAGACAAAAGATGCACAACTCTTTTTCTTGGACAAAGCGATGGTTTATAAATTGATCCCAGAATATTAAGTGAATGGCTTGTGGTGTATCAGTTTACCTTGCAATAAGCTGAATCCTTGTATTACTACTGTTCTTTTTAACAAATGTTAGCAATTCAGGCTGAATTACCTAATCAACCTGCATTTATATGGCAGCGTTTGTAACCTCAGAGGACTATATAGGCATCTAAAGTACTCTTGATGAGTGCTTACTGTTAGAAAGTAAGAAGTATGGTAGTCAATTTGTTTACTTCTTCAATAAAAGACTTCCTACATGTTTGCATGGAGACTTGGATCATTGTCATCACCTAGTATCCCTGTGGAGCCAAGAGCTATCAGTTGACGTTGAAAGTGGGTTTTGGAGTGGACCATGCATTTGAGATATAATTTACAGTGAAATGTGATAACTTTGTGCTTTGGTGGACTAATGGGCTTGTATACAAATGATGATGCCACCTACAGAGACCAGCTTCCCAAAAAACGTTACAAGGCAACAAGTGATACGGTGAAGCAATTAGACTCTCAACCACCTTACAAATGCCATCCATGTTAATGGTCTGTTGCTCCACCCTGGGCTCTTGATATGCTCTCTATGTCCGATGGCTGCATCTTCCTCTTCATTCAATGTACACCACTGCCTGTCCACCAGGAGGCACACAAGAGCAGTAAGGGTTAATGCTCCCTCTGCTCCTGTTTCCCTTCTTCACTGAGGAAGTGTGCCGATGGGTCATGGGATTTGTCTATGCAATCCCAGTTCAAAACTGAAGCATGAAAGCCAATGCTCAAAGAGTTCCCACTTTCTACCAAACTGTGCTTTTTATTTTATATTTCTTACAACAATTAGCTTGTCAAATACCTTCAGATATTATCTGGATATCTTTCTGCCTAATTATAGCCTAAACTTTTAACAAAATTTCGCCACAGTACTATTTAAATGATAATCCCTGCTAAATATATGTGTGAAGGCTATTCTTTGAAAGGAGACATGATTTGAAAGTGCCAATTACATTAGCTGAACGACGTTACACCAGAAAAGCTTTGTAAACATTGTTTAACACCAGGAGATTCTCTTGTTCAGAACATTTTAAACAAATTTCATAGCAGTCACCCAACCAGGGCAAGTGTGATTGTTGTAAAACATCATTCTTCCTGATGCAGGGATTCAAACTCAAACAGCTACCATTCCCATCCTTTAAAGATGCTGCCGGGCCGCCTGAGCTCCTCTAGCAGTTTGTTTTTCTTTTATTCCAGATTCCAGCATCTACAGTCTCCTGTCTCATCATTCTTTCGTTTCCTTGCAGCTTTATCCCACAATGGTTTTCCTTTAAAATCATTAATTTTCAAATAGTTGAAATGACTTTGGGTCTATAAAGACAAAACTAAACAGAATCCTAACCCAAGGGCCACATTTATATAAACAATTTCGTTTCAGCTAGGCATAGACTTCGCTATTCATTGTTTGGCACGGGGAAACAAAGAGCAGGCAATGACTGAGTATATCAGCCCATGGTGCCTTCAGACAGAAAGGTCAGCTAATAGTCAGCAGCCAAGGGTGGATACAGTTTCCCACACTAGCACTGTTGCATATTCCCCCTTAAGCTATCTGGTTCTTTATCCTGTATCACTGGGAGCTGCTTTTATCAGTTCACAGCTGTTCCAGAGAAATGAGATTGACCACTAAAAGGGTGATTATTAGATATCATGAAAGGTTCAGGTCTTGACACCTTAAACAGAAAATGAACTAGGAATGAAAGCCCAGTGAATGGCCAATAAAGTAGCAGGAGGCTCCCAGGGAAGGACCCGACAAAGTGCCATGCTCTGGAAAACGAATGGACAATCTACAATCCCAAATATGAGAAGCATTTTCTCTAAACATTGAGGAAAAACAGGAAATACCTTAATGCATTTTTATTTGCAGCATGCTTGAACTCTTTACAAGATGATTATGGTATCAAATAAAGCCTTATCAAGGAAAGTAAGACATGCATTTTTCTTAGGCAGTAACACAAGTGTATACTGAGCCCATTTATATTTTGAGGCCAATAGAAAAGAAAATCACAGGGAGAGCAAAATGTGCTTTTTAATAGCTAGAGGTAAAAATAAATTTATACCCGGCTGTCTGAATTCAGTTTCCCTTGGCTCTTCCCTAATGGAGTTTAATACTAAGAAGTAGTTTTCCCAGGGTTTTAAACAATGTCACATAGAAGCTTTGGGCAGTATTCATTTTTCAGCTTTCTTTCAAGATCTGTCTCTGTTTCCCCAGCCCCTCCCCCACCTCCATTTTCTGTGCTCTTTACCTCAGATTTTCTCATTTAGCTTTTTTGATGTTAGCTCGCTTGCTTTCTTGCCTGTACCTGTATTTTATTTTCCTTTCCCATCATGACAAAATGGAAAGGGAATTGTAGACTGTATTTGGGCAGGGTGACAAGGAAGTTCTCGCTGGCAGCTTTCGTCCTGTACCACCCCAGTTTCATTCACCTCTGCTTCCTCTTGGAGCCCTGATTGACTCTGCGTCTTCCATCCAAGCACTTGTCACACATTCCTCTTCCTACTCCAACCCCTGTCGCGACATTGTTGAACCACCCAATCAGCGTTTATATCCTACTCACTATTACCTTAAACCCTCACTCCCCCTCCCCAGTATTGTCCAGCTATTCACTCAAAAGCCAAGTGTTCTGAGATGACCACACACTTCCTTTCAGTCTTCCTCCTCCTCTATTTGTCCACCTTTCCAATCAAATCAGAAATCTTGGGAACTCTTAGCACGGGTTTGCAATCCAAGAACCTGAATGATGTTCCTCTTTTCACAAATGCTGCCTAACCTGCAGAGTGTTTTTATTGCACACCTTGGCCAACTGCAGCTTTTATTTTTTTTGATTTTCATGGCTCCGGTTTTCTTCTTGAGATTATAGTTTTGCTTCCAAAGTTCAACAAGCTGCCCTGCATCAACCTAAAAATCAGACTGGAACATGAAAATTGCATTTCTCTCCATTTGATTTCCTTCCGTCACTTTCTCTTCCTTTGCTTAGATTGAGTTAACATTACATCAATGGCATAAATAATATGGACGCCTTCTTCATCTTATTCCATGGTTGAAATTCCTCTCGATTGTCGTAAGTTTTATGAAACAATGTAGAGTCGGTTATATGACTGCCATTTTAATTAAAAATATACATTTAAACATATTAGCAAATGGAGAAAAAAAATTCAACCAAAGCTTCATGAATGAAAAACACAGGAGATTTTGCAGATGCTGTAAATCCAGAGCAACACACACAAAATACTGCAGGAACTCAGCAGGTCAGGCAGCATCTGTGGAGGGGGATATACAGTCGACGTAATAAACAGTTGACATCAATGAAAGTTGTTATAAAACAGCAGAATGTCACATTATTGCTGGAGATGCAACTGCAGATTCAGATTGCTTTAGTTAAATCATAACTTGGAAATGATACAGAATTTTCAGGAAAGGAAAAAAATCATTATAATTGTAATTGTCTATTAGCTCCAGATGCACTGGATTGTAAAGAAAAATACTCTGTCATGGGACATATTTTCATTAAGTCAAAGGATACAGGCCACCATTCAACTGGGTAAAATGATACTTCTGTGCAAGATGGAAGTGATAGAACAAGTTAACCTTCACTATTGTTATTGAGTTCCCTCTGGTACTCTTTATGGGAGGTATTAAGATAAATCACTTTCTTGCAATTACTTGGGAAATAATGGATTTCCATTTGCAAATACTTTAATTTATATTTATTTTATTCATTTTCATTATTCTGCTCTATAATCAGATCAGAATATTTTTTTCTTGCCTTCCTGAATGATCTATTGGTACATTGGAATTCATTATTTAAATCCTTAAATTGATGAATGGGCAGGATTTTCTTAAAAATGAGAGCGGAAAGCTAAAATTAAGATTATCTTTGAATCAAAAGTGATTTACAGATAGAAGGAAGAAAAGTAAGGGTAGTTAAGTCTTGATATTTATGTGATTTCATTGCATTATGTTTGAGTACTAACATGGCAAAAATGTTGTTAACTTAATTCTCAGGGAGATAAATACACAGGATAGCATGGTGAGAGATTAGATTAAGAATAACAATCAGTGCCCTAGACTCAGTGAACAATAGTTCAACTTCTGGCGATCTTTCATAATCATTGCTCTCGTGACAAGTCTATTTGCTTGAACTCAGGAGAGGTCATTGCTAAGGTAAGATATTGCCTTTATGTTACACATTATCCATGAGCATTAGAACATAGAAGCAGACAGATCAGTCCTTGCTGGTGTTTATCCTTCACCGGCATCCATATCCCCCTCTGTCCTCTTGCCTTTAGCTGTCCATCTAATTTATACTTAGGAATAAACTTGGCTTCAAAGCTGCACTTTAACAAGTTGCAAACTATAAATGGGTATTAGAGTATGTTAATAGCTGAGGAAGTGTAGACTACTTAGTGAATATAATTAGAGGCTATACTGCTGAAAATGGAAAGCCCAAGTGTTACACTTGTTCTCAGCCGATCAAAGGGCTGCTTAAACACATGCTTCAATTTAGATTTTATCTTCAGAATCTTATTCTGTAAATGTCTTTTGATTGCTGTAAATTTATTTTCAACTGGATTTACCCTGATCTCTTCATATTTATCACTGCCCCTTACTATGTCTACAGTTTTCTTCGGAATACTAATACTGAACTTACAAAAACAAATGACTTAAAGGAAGGAAATTATGACATGTGTATGAATCATTCTCTATATTGTCATAGGGTCACAATGCACCACAGCACAGAGACAGGCATTTAGCCCATCTGGTCCACGCTGATCTGTTTTTCTACCTAGTTCCATCTACCTGCACCTGGACCATAGCACCTCCCCCCCACCTCTATACCCCTCTCATCCATGTACCTATCTAAACTTTCCTTAAATTTTGAAATTGAACTGGTATCCATCACCTTGCATGGGCTGCTCATTCCACACTCGCACCACCCTCTGAGTAAAGAAGTTCTCCTTAAATATTTCACCTTTCTTCCATTCATGCCCAAGTTTAATATCATTTTATCATTTCAGAGCACCCTACATTGAATTTTTGATGGCTGTGCTAGCAAAACCATTCTAGAAACCGCCTCACAAAGGCTTGTTAGCCACCACATATCAGATCCACACTAGTGGGGTCGAGCTCTGTGGCCAGTGATTATTCCTGAGTAATTCGCGGCCTTGTGTGAAGTTGATGGCAAGCTGCAGCAGAGCCATAAACCCAGGAGGCCCTTCACACTTATTGCAGGCAAGGTCCTTGAGGAGGAAGCCCAGCAGTCACCTGTCTTTTGCATTTGTGGTGGCTGAAGGTGAGATTCTGAAAACGTCTCTGTCAGATGCTCTGTATAGTCCAGATGCAAAGAGGGTAAGGACGGTAGCACTGGCAAAGTGTGGTCACCTGCATCAGGTCCCAATAGTTTGAATACGCTTCCACCTCCTCAGCTGATAGATAAAGTGTCCCAAGACATTGCTGCTCTAACACATCCTGGATGTTTAATCCTCTGAATGTACCCACTTGGTATCTCTTTGTCCAGCCCCTGATCTTCTGTGGAGTTGTGGACCTGCAAGCAGAAATCCGCTGCAATTGCTGCTTCTCTGGTCAGACTGGAACTGCTGTCAGTGGGGTTGGTCACTTTACTGCTGGCTCTACTCAATCTAGCTGTGCTGCGGCGCTAGTTGTCTTTATCCTCTTCTGCACTCCAGTTTAATGCAGCTTAAGTGAACTTCTCGAGCTTCAAGGTGCCTGAAGTAGCCTTCATTGTGGGCTCTCAGCAGCTCCATCTTGAACAACTCTTTTACATAAGTTTGTGAGCAGGAAATTATGAGTAATAAGTACTCATCCAGATATTACCCTCACAAGGCAACCATCATTGCATTCCCATTTTATTTTCACTGGGAATTCTCAAAGGTTAACGTAGGTATGTATATGTATATGCAAACAACAGGAATTCTGCAGATGCTGGAAATTCAAGCAACACACATCGAAGTTGCTGGTGAATGCAGCAGGCCAGGCAGCATCTCTAGGAAGAGGTACAGTCGACGTTTCAGGCCGAGACCCTTCGTCAGGACTAACTGAAGGAAGAGGTAGTAAGAGATTTGAAAATGGGAAGGGGAGGGGGAGATCCAAAATGATAGGAGAAGACAGGAGGGGGAGGGATGGAGCCAAGAGCTGGACAGGTGATTGGCAAAGGGGATATGAGAGGATCATGGGCAGGAGGTCCGGGGAGAAAGACAAGGGGCAGGGGGAACCCAGAGGATGGGCAAGGAGTATAGTCAGAGGGACAGAGGGAGAAGAAGGAGAGTGAGAGAAAGAATGTGTGTATAAAAACAAATAACAGATGGGGTACAAGGGGGAGGTGGGGCATTAGTGGAAGTTGGTCCCGATTTGAAGTTGGACTGCATCTGGTGCTCCCGATGTGGCCTTCTATATATTGGCGAGACCCGACTCTGACTGGGAGACCACTTTGCTGAACACCTACGCTCTGTCTGCCAGAGAAAGCAGGATCTCCCAGTGGCCACACATTTTGGTTCCGCGTCCCATTCCCATTCTGACGTGTCTGTCCACGGCCTCCTCTACTGTGAAGATGGGGCCACACTCAGGTTGGAGGAACAACACCTTATATTCCGTCTGGGTAGCCTCCAACCTGATGGCATGAACATCGACTTCTCTAACTTCCGCTAATGCCCCACCTCCCCCTCGTACCCCATCTGTTATTTATTTATATACACACATTCTTTCTCTCACTCTCCTTTTTCTCTTTCTGTCCCTCTGACTATACCCCTTGCCCACCCTCTGGGTCCTCCCCCCTTGTCTTTCTCCCCGGACCTCCTGCCCATGATCCTCTCATATCCCCTTTGCCAATCACCTGTCCAGCTCTTGGCTCCATCCCTCCCCCTCCTGTCTTCTCCTATCATTTTGGATCTCCCCCTCCCCCTCCCACTTTCAAATCTCTTACTAATTCTTCCTTCAGTTAGTCCTGACGAAGGGTCTTGGCCTGAAACGTCGACTGTACCTCTTCCTACAGATGCTGCCTGGCCTGCTGCGTTCACCAGCAACTTTGACGTGTGTTGCATGTATATGTATATGCTCATTTTCTTGCAAGCATTTACATAGAAAGAAAATAAATACAATAGAATTTACAAAAAAAACTATACATAACCAAAGACTGACAATCAACCAATGTGGAAAAGAAGATAAACTGTGTAAAACAAAATTCCTAGGAACTCAAAGAGACAAAGAACATTTGCAAAAACTTATATCCATATCACTTGTATTGAGTGACAGCATGTGACAATGGAGATTCCTGTTCCTCCACACACCACATCCTGACCCAAAGACATCATACGCCCACAATGCACTGAGCTGCCGGGAAGTGGTCCGATGTGTTTGGTCCAAGTTCCTTTGGCCATGTGTAACAGCAGATCCACTACTGTGGTTGATTCTTAACAATATCCTCAGCTCTGGGATAATTAGAGCTGGGTAATATGTGCTGGTGTCAGCGATGCCCACATCTAGTGAATGAACAAATAAAAGTCTGTCCATTGGAACAAACTTCCAGAAGTGTTTGAGTTTTGGCTGGATTTAATCCCTGATCAAGTCCAACTCTTCCTCAGAGTTAAAGTAATGCCAGTCTCCATTCATTACACTATGTTGAAAAGGCAACTAATTCAGATACAGTGAAAATAAGGATGTACAAAGATCCTCTTAAATAACTTGTCTTAACTATTAATGGAGTTACTTTTCTGGTTTACTTGTGAGTAATTGTGACAAATTAATTTGTTTTAGAATCAGGATCATAATCAGGTTTATTATCATTGACATAGGATGTGAAATTTGTTATTTTGTGCCATCAGGACAATGCAAGACATAAATACAACAGTAAGTTACAAAACAGAAACAGTGTGGAAGAAGAAGAGTGAGATAGTATTCATGGACCATTCAGAGATTGGATGGAGGATTGGAAGAAGCTGTTCCTAAAATGCTGAGTGTGATCTTCTGGCTCCTGGAACTCCTTCTTGAATGGCTGTAGCAGCAAGAGAGCATGTTCCGGGTGCTGAGGGTCTTTAATGATGGGTGTCACCTTCCTGAGCCACCTTGTTGGTGGAGAGGGCTGCACCCATAAAGGAGCCGGCTGAATCTGAAATCTTCTGCCGCCTTTCGTGATCCTCTGCATTGAAGCCTCCACAGCAGGTGATGATGCAACCAGTCAGAATGCCCTCCACCATATTCCTGTAGAAATTTGCCGGAGTCTTTGGTGATATACCAGATTTCCCCAAACTCGAATAAGCGGGACTACAGACTGTAACATCGAAACAGTGAGCTGCTTGTCTCACCTCTCGCAGTGGAAAGGGTGACACCTCTCCCTCCCTTGTTAGTGAGAGCGAGAGCCTGCCGCATGTTGGAGTGCTGGGTTATGGACTGTAGTTTTTAGGGACCTAGATCATGGTTTCTTTGGGGGCTTTGCTCTTGCTTCCATGGTGGGTGGTGAGGTGGAGGTGGGTGATGATTCCTGCTGGAACAAGCGGGAAGAGAAGGAGGGGGAGAGCATTCCACAGATCCATGACTCTCTGGGTGAAAAAGTTTTTCCTCAACTCCGTTCTAAATGACCTACCCCTTATTCTCAAATTGTGGCCTCTGGTTCTGGACTCTCCCAACATCGGGAACATGTTTCCTGCCTCTAGCGTGTCCAATCCCTTAATAATCTTCTATGTTTCAATCAGATCCCCTCTCATCCTTCTAAATTCCTGTGTATACAAGCCCAGTCGCTCCAATCTTTCAACATATGACAGTCCCGCCATCCCGGGAATTAACCTTGTGAACCTACGCTGCACTCCCTCAATAACAAGAATGTTCTTCCTCAAATTTGGAGACCAAAACTGTACACAATACTCCAGGTGTGGTCTCACCAGGGCCCTGTACAATTGCAGAAGGACCTCTTTGCTCCTATTCTCAACTCCCCCTGTTATGAAGGCCAACAATTTCAAGTTGTATACTGTACACATTCTCTAATATTAAATGGAATCTTTGAACTATTGCAGTATAGTCACAGGCATGAATGCCTTCTTTGTGATTGCATCAATGTGTTGGGTTCAGGCGAGACCCCTTGAGATATTGACAACCAGGAACTTGAAACTATTCACCCATTCCACCACTGATTTCTCAATGAAGATTGGTGTGTGTTCTCCTGACTTCCTCTTCCTGAAGTCAACAATCATTTGCCTGGTCTTGCTGATGTTGAATGCAAGGTTGTTGTTGTGACTCCACTCAAACAGCCCATCAGCCTTGCTCCTGTACCCTCTCCTCATAGTCACCTGACAGTCTGCTAACAACAGTGGTGTCATTGGTAAATTTATGGATGGCGTTTGGGTTGTGCATAGCCAGACAGTCACAGTGTAGGGAGAGTAGAACAGTGGGCTAAGCATTCATCCTGAGGTGTACTTGTGTTGATTGCCAGTGAGGAACAGATATTGTTACTGATCTGCACTGGCTGTGGTCTCCCGATGTGGAAGTCAAGGACCCAGTTGCAGAGGGAGGTGCAGAGGCCCAAGTAAGGAAGATAGCCAAAAGTTTGGCCTGAGCTGGTTTTCCTGATGACTTTAAAGGAAATCCAGAGGTTAGGCAGCAACCGCGAATAAAGAAACAGCTAATATTTCGGATCTGGGGTTGTTCATCAGAACCAATTCTATTGGAGGGTCTTTGATCAGAAATATTTTAGTTTGTTTCTCTTTCCACAAATGTTCTCTGAGCTACTGAATGTTTTTATTATTTTCTGTTCTTATTTCAAGTTTCCAGCATCTGTAGAGTTTTGTTTCACTTACAGAAGATGGAAGGATTGTAAAGTGGAAAAGATTACAGATCTAGAGATGGGTGAGGCTATTAGAGAATTTGAACATGAGCATGTTTAATTTAAACAGAGCCTGCTCAAAGGAACTGGCCGCGATTCGAGACCCGAGGGTTCTGAATTATTCAGTTTGCACCTATATACATCCTGGCAGCTGATTGTTCATTGGTATTAGAAATAGTCCAGATTATAAGCAAAATGATAAAAAAGTTACAAGGATAAAGAGAAAGGTGTAGTTGAGTTTACAATCAGCATAATATTTAAAGATGGATCGGGCTCAAGTGGCTGATTGGCCAAGTCCTACTCATAATTCTAATGTTTATATATACCCCTCAAGATTGACTCAGTACGCGAACCCTCATAACCAAGATGGTCAAATGTTGGCAGCTCCGTCTGTCAGACAGGAAGGCAGCAGGTGAGTTCATTGGTTTGTGTGTGGTGAAGGTGAGAAAGGAGGAGGAGTAAAGCTGAAGTTGTAAAGTTGCATTGTTGTGTGTGACAAGATAAAGTTGGAATAATCATCCAGGCATACCAAAATAACAAAACTACTTTGACACTTCCCTCACTCCACAGGATGCAGTCCTCCTTATTACAAATCCATCGCTGCCATAAAAATACTTAAAATCCACTGACTTTGAAGAAGATATTTCCAAGGACTTACAACACTATGAGAGTGAATAAAACATTTTCCTTATCTCTGTCTTAAGTAGGTGAATTCCTTATTTTTAACATTGACCCCTGTCCTGGGGTCACCCACAAGAGGAAACATCTTCTCCACATTCATCACATAGTGATATCCTATGCCAAAATGTTATCTCTCTCCAAGCTGTTATAGATAAGATGGGGCTGATTTGGAGTCTAGTAGAGAGACTAGGTGCTATTAGTATTGAATTGACTTTAGTTCTTAAATCCTTCACATACATGAGGAGTAAAAAACTTTACATTATGTCTCCATCTAAATGTGCAATATGCAATCATAGTAATTTATAAAAAATAGAACAGTCAATGTCACATAGAAATAGACTCAAATCAGCATGAGTTAATCAGTCTGATGACCTGGTGGAAGAAGCTGTCCTGGAGCCTGTTGGTCCTGGCTTTTATGCTACAGTACTGTTTCCCGGATGGTAGCAGCTGGAATAGATTGTGGTTGGGGTGACTAGGGTCCCCAGTGATCCTACGGGCCCTTTTCTCAGACTTGTCTTTGTAAATGTCCTGAATCATGAGAAGTTCACAACTACAGATGCGCTGGGCTGTCCGCACTACTCTCTGCAGAATCCTATGGTTAAAGGAGGTACAGTTTCCATACCAGGCAGTGATGCAGCCAGTCAGGATGCTCTCATTATGCTCCTGTAGAAAATTATTAGGATTTGGGGGCCCAAACCAAACCTCCTCAACTGTCTGAGGTGAAAGAGGGGTTGTTGTGCCTTTTTCACCACACAGATGGTCTGTACTGGCAACTTCAGGTCCTCAGTGATGTGGATGCCGAGGAACTTAAAGCTCTTTACCCTCTCAACCCCAGATCCATTGATGTCAATAGGAGTGATCGGTCCAATTTCCTGATGGGTGGGATTTCAGCAGGAAATGGTTCTAGTGTGATCATTTCTTGCCTAATATGAGCTACATGAGACAATAGATACGGAAACAAAAGGATACCTAAGCTTATATAAACACAACTCTTCGAAGGCAGAGACAAATAGAATTAATTGTTTGAAAAGCGATGCTGTGGTCTAATAGATAGAGACATAGAATACAAAAGCATAAATGTTACGGCAGACTTTCACAAACACTAATTTGTCAGTAACATTGCATTAAGTTGTGGGGTTCATACTTTATGAAGGGGTTCAAGGCTTTGCAGAGATGATAGCCAGCATTTACTTGAATGTATTTAGGAGCAAAAACTCCATCATGGATGGTTCCAAGCCTGGCTGAGAAAGGAGGACCATTGGACATGAGCAAAAACCTCAGGCTACAGAAACACCAACAGAAGCTCCAAAGACCACACTCCTGTGACAGGAAGGACATATCATGAAGATAGGCTACACCTGGAGACAACGTGAAAGACTGGCCCAGAAGAAAGGACTCTGGTGAGATACTGTCGGTGGCTCATGCCCCAGTAGGGGTGATGAGCTTAAGTAAGTAAGTAAATAGTTCAGGAGCCAAAGACCTGGTTAACCACTGAGAATGGAAAATCAGGGATTTAATATCTTCTACTTGATAAATATGGTTCCATTGTTGGGAACATTGATTTAAAGTAACTTACTATGTTATTTTTTGAAATGTTTCAATAAAACATGGAAAGGGGAAAATTGCGTGAGTCTGGAGATAAAGTAAGACTAATTGAAGGGGTTTTCTAAGGGCCAGCATGGTCTCCATCCACAAATCCCTTCAGGATTCACTTGTACTGTTCCTGACCCTTTCACCAGTTTTCCAAGGTAACACAAAACACTTGAAATTAATTTTTCTAAGAAACCTCAGCACAAGAAGATTTCCAAAGTTTACAGTATGTTCTGGCTTGTTTTGTACTCATTAGAACAAAACAAACTCTTATAGCTTGAGGACATACAGCCTTTGAAACATTTAACAGAAAGAACGATGATGATGCATGCCAGGAGTTTCTTCACTGTGTACTTTCACATCGAGCAATACTGGAATTGACATGTAAATATATGGCTGTTACCTTAAGCTGACAGAGAAATATCTGTACAATTGGGAATTCTACACTTGTAATTAAAAGGCTTTTGAGAAAAATTATTCTTGAAATAACTGAAAAGAGATCCATATTATTTTATATAATGTATATAATTTTTTGTAATTTATATGATTTTATATAATTTTTTAGCTGCGATTCTCATTGTCTTCATTCACAGAAAAGCCTTTTCATTGAAAGCAGGAACTAAAGACACTGAAGAGAAAAAATGACAACCTAAAGTATTCCGAATTTTGAAAATAATCCAAAAATATCAAGTCCTTAATTATTTTTAGTAGATTTGCTCTAGCTCTTGTGAGTTCTAATTTTCAATATCTAAGAAAATTGAAAAATGTGTGAGCTGACTGACTGATGTTTTTATGTTGGACTTTCTCTCAGCCGACAGTCAGAGAGTGATGACCTGCGGCCCTTTGTGGATGGTGACATTTAAATCAGTTGAGTGCCAATACAAAGCTAACATTGCAAACATTTGCTTGCATGCTTTTGTATAGATTTTATCATGGTCTAATCAACCTCAGGTTGCAATGGTGGAGTTAACTATTTATTCTGGCCCAAAATAATTTCTGAAGGGAATAAATATCTCCAGTGAAAACTTGCAAAGTTCTTTGTAAGGATTTTCCTCAGTGACATCAAACAGACATTTTTAGTAACTAGGAAACAAATAATCAACTGCACAGTAAATAGTATTCAGGGATCTCAATGTAAATAATTGTTGCCTTTGAATTTCTGGCAGTGAATGAGGAGATATCAACCTCTTTCAATTATCACATCAACCAATTTCCTCTGCCATTGAAAACTAACTTGCTTTTTCTCATGTTCCCTATTCTGACAAAGGGCTTTGAACCTGAAAAATTGACTCTGTTTCTCTTTCTGCAGATGCTGCCTGTTCTGGTGTGTGTTTCCAGCATTCTCCGTTGTAATTGCCGATTTATCTTTTTCACTTGTATCCACTTCTGTTTTTGTTACTTCATCCATAACAGAGGCATTTTAAAATAAGGTTCCTGTGAACAACAATCTAGTGTTTGTGCTCAAGCTGGTTTGGAAATGAGTTCAAAATGTCCTCAGTTACTATTATATGCCAAAAGACCAAGTTTCTTGGTTTGCTTTGGATCTTTTCATCTTTTACTGTTCATGAGACATCAACCAGTTTGACTCAAGCACTCCTCCCTCCTCCTCAACCTATCCACTCTGAATGCACTGCCTTCCACTCTCTTTGCATTAGTCCCGACCTTACCATCAAACCTGCAGACAAAGGGGGTGCTGTTGTAGCCTGCCTTGCTGAGGCCTGGCGACAATTCTGAGACAACTCCTATTACTTACCACTTGAAAATGACCCCACTCATGACTATCAGAAAATTGTCTCCGACATCATCACTACCATCATCAACGATGGAGAATTCCCATCCGCTGCCACCAAGCTCAGTTCCCTTACCCCGCATTGCTTGTTTCTACTTCTGTTCAAGAACCACAAACTTGACTGTCCAGGTAAGCCCATTGTCTCAGCTTGCTTCTGCCCCACTGAGCTTCTGTCCACATACCTCGACTCCATTCTATCTCTTTAGTGCAGTCCCTACCCATCTACAGTACATCCCCAACACTTCACATGCTCCTGATCTCCACAACAACTTTCAGTTCCCTGGCCCTGACTGTCTCATTTTCACACTGGATGTCCTGTGACTATACACTCCTATCCCCCCAACGAGAAAGCCTTAGAGCTACCAGGTTCTTTCTCAAACCATCATCACCCTCCTCTGACTGGCAGAACTGGTATTCACCCTCAAAAATTTCTCCTGTGGCTCCTCCCACTTTCTCCAAACTCAAGGTGTAGCCATGGGCAGCCATGTGGGTCCCAGCTATGTCTGCCTTTTTGTTGGTTACATAGAACAGTCCAGTTACATAGAGCATTCCCTTGTAATGCTCCCCCACTCTTCCTGCGCTACATTGATGATGGAATTGGTGCTGTTTCATGCATCCAAGCTGAACTTCTTAATTTCATCAACTTTACCTCCAACTTCCACCCTGCCCTGAAATTCACTTGGTCCATTTCTGACACCTTCCTCCCCTTTCTCAATTTCTGTCTCCATCTCTGGAGACAAAATGTCTACCAACATCTTTTACAAACCTACCTGATTCCCATGGTTCTCTTGACTATACCTCTTCCCACCCTGCCATTCCCTTTTCTCAGTTTCTTTGTCTCCACCGCATCTGTGCCTAGGATGAGGCTTTCTTTTCCAGGACATCGGGGAAGTCCTCCTTCTTCAAAGAATGGGGTTCCCCTTTCTGCACCATTGATGCTGTCCTCATGGGCATCTCCTCTATTTCCCGGACATCCACGCTCACCCCATCTTCCTATCCACCTTAGGGGTAGAGTTCCTTTTGTCCTCACCCTCCACCCATGAGCCTTCTCATACAGCACATTATTCACTGCAACTTGTGCCATCATCTTACCACCAAACACATTTTTACCTTCTCCCCACTCTCAGCTTTCCACAGGGATCATTCCCTCCATGATTCCTAGTGACCAACTATTTTAATTCCTATCCCCATTCCTGTTCTGACCTCTTTTTTTGCCATGACGAGGCCTCCCTCAGGGTGGAAGGGCAATATCTCATATTCCATCTAGGTAGCCTCCAACTTCATGACATGAGCATTGATTTCTCCTTCTGGTTATTTTTCTTCTCTTTTTTTCTTCCCCCCTCCTCTTCTTCTATTCCCCATTCTGGCCTCTTAGCTCTTCCCCTCACCTGCTTATCACCTCCCTCTGGTGCCCCTCCTTCTTCTCTTTATCCCATGGTCCATTCTCCTTTCCTATTAGTATCCTTTTTCTCCAGTCCTTTACCTTTCTCACCCACCTGGCTTCAGCAAACACCTTTTAGCTATCCTCCTTCTCCTCCTCCCAACTTTTTATTTTGGTGTCTTCCCCCTTCCTTTCCAGTCCTGAAGAAGTTTCTTGGCCTGAGGTGCCAACTATTTATTCATTTCTATCGATGTTGCTTGACCTGCTGAGTTCCTCCAGCATGTGGTGTGTGTTGCCCTGGATTTCCAGCACCTGCAGAATGTCTTGTCTTTATGGTTTGCTGCAT
The DNA here is from genome assembly GCF_030028105.1 of Mobula birostris. Lineage (NCBI taxonomy): Eukaryota > Metazoa > Chordata > Chondrichthyes > Myliobatiformes > Myliobatidae > Mobula > Mobula birostris. The sequence goes on along the minus strand of NC_092377.1, from coordinate 77,845,608 downwards.
CACTGCGAAGTCTCTTAGGGGGATGGCTGACCTGAAAAATTTTAAATCTTCCCTTTGACAAGAGTTCAGTGAGCCCTTCTCTCACTGCTCCCCTCTGTGACTCCTGCTGCCCTCCAACTCTTCAACCATGTACTCACCCAGGCTCACTACCAGAGCCACTTCCTGGGAACTTGACTTCACTGCCATCTTGTTCTACATGGGTTCTAGCTGTTTTCAGGCCTCCCAGTTTGACCCACCAAGGATCCCAGATTTGATTGACTGTTTCTTTTCTGCTTTTTTTTCCTTTCCCCTTTCCCCTTCCCTCTTCTTCTATCTCCCACTTCTCCCTCCAAATTCTATGTGCCACCCTCTTCGCTATGAAAAGATACCAGCGGGCGCTGTCTCAGCCTTTGACACAAATCTGGGCCTCTCTCTCCATTGCCTGCCATGGATCTCTCTGACATTTCATCCTGCTCTGGTTCCATGCTTTTAACTCACCTCCAAGGAGGATTGGAAGATCACCCGTCTCCAGACTGCGGATCCATTTCCGATAGCCCCAAATGCACCTAGAGTGTGAGTACCATTATTGTCAGCTCTGGTTCTAACAACTCCAGATGTCTCAGACCATGAATTGCTGCAGCTCAGACCTCGGCCATCAACACTTCCAGGCTGAGACCTGGGTCCCCTGGCTCCCCTTCCCCCAACACCACTCTCCAACCCCAGGTCTCTCAGGCTGCCCTGTCACCTTTTAGGTCCTCAGAGCTTGCACAGGATATGTGATTAAGGCAAGCAAGTGGTAAATGAAGTTGAAGATTAACCTGGATTTTATTGAATGGCACTTACCTTCTCAGGCTTTTAATTGGGTTAGGTTCTAAATGGATATTTTATGATGACACCACAAAAGTGGGTGGAGGTGGGAATGCTGATGTTATAGTTAAGTGAATATGAAAAATAGTGAAAGACAAAAGTATTCAAGTTTTTATTAGTCTGGCCCTAGATAAATATACCTCAGGCTGTTAAAGAAGCAAGGAGAGGAAATTGTGGATGTTCTGACGATGATTTCCAGATCGTTCTCAGCTACCTCCTTAGATTAGTGCCAAAGAAATTGTGGACTCCAGATAGTTTAAATAGACGTGCATAAATCACGAACTTTGATGGCGGGCTGATTATTTGAATCCATTCCAAGGAATTGTCATTTGGGAAGACACAGGTTGATCAGGGACAGTCAGCATAGGCTTGGCAAGGGAAGCTTCTGCTTGACCAATCTGACAGAATTTTTCTGAAGTGGGTTTTGCAGTCTTCTTGGATTTTAACAAGGATTTTGACAAAGTTATGGCAGATTAGTCAAAATATAAATATTAGCCTAAGGAATCTAGGAACGGGAGCAAGTTGAACTTGAAATTGGCTCAATAGCAGGGAGTAAAGAGTGATGGTTGATAGGTGTTTTTGTGACTAGAAGTTAGGGGGTTGGCACAGTGCCTTGCTAATATTATTGCTCCAGATTTAAATACAGGTGACATGATTAAAAAAAACTGATGTCACCTCTATCTTCCTACATCTAGATCCTTCCTTCACACTATCAGTCAAGAACAATTCATTTGTATCATCATTAACCAAGTGATAGAACATACAAAGATGGAGGAGATGCAGGAGAAGATGGCGGTGTGATGGCAGCGCGCACGGCCTCTCCGGTGAATGATATCTGTAATCTGTCAAATAGGGGACCGTGCACAATTTTGATTTGATGGAGACGGACGTGCGAGCATGGAGGAACATCTGGAAAACTTCTGAAATGCCCGCTTCGCTGCCGCTGCTACTGTGTGGTAACCGGAATCTCCAGAGCAGAAGGCCCCGAATCCTCGGCTTTGCTTGTTTCAGCGGCTGGGGCTAGGTTGAAGGCGCTCGGCAGAGGATGGCGCTCGGGAGGCTGTATCGGAGAGGTTGGTCGGAGGCCGAAGTTTTCGGATGGATGGACTCAGTGTCGGCTGTGGTCGGCTGCTTCTAAGGCATTGGCAAGTTGACGGTGCCTGGAGGTTTATGGCAGGGAGTTTCTCTCTTTTGCAGCCTGCTATTGGGGATTTGGGAGTTGATCGACTCAGGGGTTTTGAGACTTTTTTTTACCGTGCCCATGGTTTGTTTTTCATCAAATTATGGTATTGTTTTGCACTGCCGTAACTATATGTTATAATTATGTTGTTCTGTCAGTGTTAGTCTTTGGTTTGTCCTGATTTCTGTGCTATCACTCTGGAGAAACATTGTATCATTTCTTAATGCATGTATGCATTTCTAAATGACAATAAAGAGGACTGAGTGTTCTCATAATCTAAAATCTATCTATAAATATGTATTTGGATAGACATAGAGAATAGTCAGCATTGCCTAATGCATGGTAGGTCATGTCTAACCAATCTTAGAGAGTTTTTCGAGGAAGTTACCAGGAAAGTGGATGAAGGCAAGGCCGTGGATGTTATCTACATGGTTTTTAGTGAGGCATTTGATAAGGTCCCACATGGGAGGTTGGTCTAGATGATTCAGTTGCTTGGCATTCAAGATGAGGTAGTAAATTGGATTAGACATTGGCTTTGTGGGAGAAGTCGGAGAGTGGTCATCGAGGGTTGCCGCTCTGACTGGAGGCCTGTAACTAATAGTGTGCCATAGGGATTGGTGTTGGTTCTTTGTTGTTTGTCATCCGTATCAATGATCTGGATGTTAATATGGTTAACTAGATCACAAATTTGCAAATGACACCAAGATTGGGGTTGTAGTGGATTGTGAGGATGGCTATCAAGACTTGCAGAGGGATCTGCATCAGCTGAAAAAATGGGCTGAAAAATGGCAGATAGAATTTAATGCAGATAATTGTGAGGTTTTGCACTGTAGTAGGACCAACCAGGGTAGATCTTACACAGTGAATGATCGGGCACTGAGGAGTGTGGTAGAACAAAGGGATCTGGGAATACAGGTCCACAATTTGTTGAAAGTGGCACCACAGGTAGATAGGGTCATAAAAAAATCTTTTGGCACATTGGCCTTCATAAATCATTGTATTGAGTACAGGAGAAAGGATATTATGTTGAAATTGTGTAAGACATTGGTGAGGCCTAATTTGGAGTATTTTGTGTAGTTTTGGTCATCTACCTACAGGAGAGATGTAAGTAAATTTGAAAGAGTGCAGAGACAGTTTACATGGATGTTGCTGGGTCTAGAGAACTTGAATAAGTTAGGACTTTATTCCTTAGAACATAGAAGATTGAGAAGAGATTTGATAGAAGTATAAAACATGATGAAGGGTGTAGATGGGGTAAATATCAGCAGGCTTTTTCCACTGAGGTAGGGTGGGACCTCAGTTTAAGGGGAAAATGAGAGGAAACTTCTTCATTCAGAGGGTAGTGAGAGTGTGGAATGAGTTTGGATAGATACATAGATAGCAGAGGTATAGAGGGCTGCAGTCTCAGTGCAGGTCGATGGAAGTAGGCAGTTTAAATGGTTTTGGCATGGACTAGATGGGCCAAAGGGCCTGATGCTGTGCTGTATTTCTCTATGACTCTAAAAATGGAGCTATTCTAGAACTTTATATGGTAATAGTCAGGCTCCATCTTGAACACTGTATATAGTTCTCCACAGTATTTTGGGGCACAACCGGAGTGTAGAAGTTAGTGCGATGCTGTTACAGCTCAGGCTGTCTGAGCTTGGAGTTCAATCCTGGCGTTGTCTGTAAGGACCTTCTGTGCGTTCTCCCCGTGGGAAATGATAGTTTTCGGCAGGTCCACTAGTTTTCTCCCACAGTCTAAAGATGTACCTGGAAGGTTAATTGGTCATTATAATTAGCCCCATGATTAGGCTAGGGTTAAATCGGGATTATATGGAAGTGCAGGTCGAAGGGCCAATTTCACACTGTATTTCTAAATCAAAATAAAATTTACATGAAAGGTGTCAATTGGACAGGACCCTGTGCAGAGGGACTGGTGAAGGTGTTATATAAACAGCAGTACAAAAAAATTGCTGATGCCAGGAAGGATTGGATGAGGGAGATTTGTTTTCTTTGGAGCAAGGGAAGCTCTGAGACTTCACTGAATTGGACAAAAATTCTGGGTGGCATTGATAGAGTGAACAGGAAGGAACTACATTACGGAGCATTCAAAATCCAAGAGGCATAGGTTTAAAGTAATTGGCAGAAGGATTAGAATGGAGATGAGAAAAAGTTTTCCATCTAAACGCTGAAGAGTCTGGAATTCAATGACAGGTTGGTAGAAGCATAAATTTTGAAAAGCACTTGGATATGCACTTGAACTGTTGTACCCTGCAGAGCTATGGAATTGCCACTGGACAGTGGAGTTAAGTGCAAAAGCTCTTTGTGACTGGTGTGGGCGTAAAAGGCCAGATAGTTATTTATTTCTGTGCTATAAATGTTACAAATCTAAGATTCCAAATTATGAATGGCTCAACATAGAAGTTTTCTCGTCATGATCTGTTGTAAATAATATTGAATCTTCTATTTTCAAAAATATCTGTTCTTAAAGCGATCAGAATTTTATCTAAAGAGCACACTATCATGAGGTGAACTAAAGAAGGAAAGATGCAAGCTGATGCAGCTACAGGCAGACAAATTCCTGGGTCATGGTGGATTCATCTTAGAGTCTTAAAATAACTGGTTGGTGAGCAAGGCAGGACTTCAGTATCAAATTTCTCAAATTTCCTGGATTTAGGGTAGGTTCAGAAGGGGAGGGAGACAGAAAGCAGGAAGCTCCAGACCGATTAGCATAACATCTGCGACTGGGAAATAATGGCTAATATTACCAAAGACACTTTAGTGCGGCTCTATGAAAATTTGAAGGTAATTAGATAAAGTCAGTATTGGTTCGTGAAAAAGAAAATATTTTAATGATTTAATGGAGTTCTTTGAAGAACTCCACTAAATGGACTGTGGATAAAGGCGGACGAGTGAATGCACTATACTTAGATTTCAAGAAGGGATTTGGCCTCATCAAAAATTATGGTGGAAAATAAAAGTTCCTGGTTTTGAGAATAACATATTGGAATGGGTAGAAGACTGGCTGGCCAATAGGAAACAGAGCATTATAAATAGTTTTTTTTTCTGGTCAGCAAGATGTAATGAGTTGTGTACAACAGGGACTGGTGCAGGCCTTAACTTAAACAATTGGTATAACTGATTTGTATGTAGTCACTGAAGGTCTGACTGCTAAGTTTGCTAATGATGTTAAGATAAATAGGAAAGCAAATTAAAGTTGAAGGCGCTCGGCAGAGGATGGCGCTTGGGAGGTTGTATCAGAGGGGCTGGTCGGAGGCTCGAAGTTTTCGGATGGATGGACTCAGTGTTGGCTGTTGTCGGGTGCTTCCAATGCATTGGCAGTTGTCGGTGCCTGTAGGTTTATGGCAGGGAGTTTCTCCCTTTGCTGCCTGCTATCGGGGACTCGAGAGTCGATCGACTTGGGACTTTGAGACTTTTTTTTACCGTGCCCATGGTCTATTCTTTATCAAATTATGGTACAGTGTTGCTTTGCACTGCTGTAACTATATGTTATAATTATGTGGTTCTGTCAGTGTTAGTCTTTGGTTTGTCCTGTTTTCTGTGATATCACTCCGGAGGAACATTGTATAATTTCTTAATGCATGTATGCATTTCTAAATGACAATAAACGAGGACTGAGTGTTCTCATAATCTAAATTGTGAACAAGACATAAAGAGACTATAAAAAGATATAGAAAGACAGTGCATGGGAAAATATCTGAAAATGAAATATAATGTTGGAAAATATAAATATGCCCCTTCTGGCAGAGAAAAAAGAAGTAAACATACTCTACTATCCAAATGATGAGAGCTCGGAGGCACAGAGGGATCTGGATGTCTGGGTGCACGATTCACAAGATGTCAGTAATCAGTAGTTAGGAAAGCAAACAGGATGTTGTCATTTGTTGCACTGCCACAAGAAGTCAGCATCCATCATCAAGGAACTCCACCTTCTCACTGGTGCGATTGGGAATTAGGTACGGGAGCCTTAGGTCCCACACCAGCAGGTTCCGGAACATTTATTACTCTTCAGCCATCAGGCTCCCAAAGCAGTGTGGATAACTTCATTCACCTCAACTCCGAATTGATTTCACAAGCTATGAACTTACACATTGCACATTGGTTGTTTGTATATCTTTGTGTGTAGTTTTTACCATAAGACTATAAGATATAGAAGCAGAATTAGGCCATCTGGCCCATTGAGTCTGCTCTGTCATTTCCCTCTCAAGCCCATTCTTCTGCCTTCTCCCTGTATCCTGTCATGCCATGACTAATCAAGAATCTATCAACCTCTGCCTTAAATATATCCAATGACTTGGCCTGCACAGCCGCCTGTGGCAACAAATTCCACAGATTCTCCACTCACTGATTCTATTGCCTTTCGCTGTTCTACTGTGAATGCCTGTGAAAAAACTTATCTCAAGGTAGTATATGGTGATATATATATATATATACACACACACACACATATATATATATATATATATATATATATATATACACACACACACACCTTGATAATAAATTTACTTTGAAATTTGAACTTTGAATGCAAAACCCAGGGAGGTTACTTGCATAGAGCATTGGTGAAACTACATCTGAAATATTGCGCACTCTTTTGATATAATGAAGGATGGGCTTGAATGAGTTGAAAGCTGTTACTAGACTAAGTCCTGGAATGGGCAGTTTATCTTACAAGGAAGTGTTAGACAGGCTAGGCTGGAGTGAAAGAACATTTGATGGGAACATGTAGGATTTTCAGGATTCTTTACAAGATGGATATGGAGAGAACGTTTCCTCTTGTGAAATAACCCAGAACTAGGTGTCGCTGTTTAAAAATAATGGATCATCCATTTACAACAGATACTAGATGAACATTTTTCTTTCAAAGGATTGTGAACTCTTCATCAAAGCAAAGTGACTTTGAATATTTTTAGGGCAAAGGGAGATAGATTCTTGACAAGTCATGGTATGAAAGGTTACAGTGCCATGGTATTGCACAGCTAAGTTTAAAATCCTGTCAGCTATGATTTTGTTGAACATCAGAGAAGGTTTAAGGGACAGAGTGACCTACTGCTTCTAATTGGAATGCACTTGTCTTTGGGCAAAACTAGACAAAATTCACTTTAATTATAATTCACGTTTGCATCTTCTCCTGTGGTTTTAATTTTAAGTAGCCTGGGAAGTTCCCGGTCAGAGCAGAGACCAGTTTACAGTTAACCACACTAGTTTGTGATTAGTGTCACACTTCAGCCAGACAAGGGCCAGATGACAGATTGTATTACTACAGTGTCACTTATGAAACATGCTTTTATCAAGTGTAATGCATGATCAATTTTGCTGCTGTCAGGTTTTTAGAACTAGATTCATATTCACAAACTATCACTGTAATGTCTGTCTTCTGTGGATTTATTCGTCTAGACTGCTGAATTATTTATTCCAGTAATGTAGTCACTGCACCAACATATCCATCATTTATATAAGGTCATCGGTTGAGAGCAATCTGTAACCTTTGCTTTGAAACTTACCTTGCTACATATCCTCGAAGGGAATGTTCAGAAAAGACCCGTAGTTTTGACTGAGAAATGGATCTTGAGTGAGTAATTGTAACAAATTGCAGTGCTGGTTTGGTACCACCCTGGAAGCCCTGTCTTCAGAAGTGAATGTATCATCAACACTGATCTCAAATGGCTTTGAAGTTGTTTAGGTCTGAATTAAGACCTGTAGTTATATAGTATGTGAGTGGCTGTCACAAAAGAGATATTGCAGAAGGTAGTTTTAAATACAGTCACAACAAAAGACAAAGTGACCTAGGGATTTAAAGTGGTTCTTGCTGCATCTGCATGCAGCTGTACCAAATTTTGTATCTCCAGTTGAAATCCTTCATTGCTTAGTACTTTAGAGTTACTAGATAATTTAAATAATAAATGATAAAAGAAAATTTGAGCCAGCTGAATGGATTTAAGAATATTCAGATAGTTATCTTCCTTTTTATCTTTTTTTTAGTTTAAACTGTTATCTTTTAGTCATTTAATTCACCTTGTGATTATTATATGCTATATGCTTTGATTTTGCTTTTTGTCAAAAACTTACTTGACTGACCATCGTTAAATCCTGCTGGAACTTCCACTAGCTTAATATTAGCAAGGCTGAATCAGCTATTTGAGATTCCATTATGTTGATACAAAACCCAATAGCCTCTCTGGTCCTTTTACTAGCTGGACCAGAATTTTCTGTTGTGGCTTACCTGGTGAGATTTTACATCCTGGCTACTTGTAAAGCTGTTTGTTTCTGCCTTCTTGTAATGAACCATTTGCATCCCTTCTTTGTCACTGAAATATTCAAAGGATTCAAAAGTTCATTTATTATCTAAGTATTCAACTCTGAGATTCTTCTTCTCCAGATAGCCACAAAACCAAATACAAAAAGAACAGCAACACGATCATCAACCCCCCCAACCCCCTCCCCCACACGAAATGCTACAAATCCCCCTCTCCCCACACAAAGAAACTCCCTAAACAAAAATTGACTCCTGGACCCCCTCTCCTCCACAAAAAACACTACATGGGCATCCACTTCCAAATACCCTCCTGCACAAAAAAAAAGAAAGATCGGGCAAAAAACACAGAATATAAATATAAACTATCAGACTGAAATAAAGCCCTCAGTTCATAGACCAAATTCATATCCAAAACACAGAAAAACTTGGTAATGTCCTCTGGCCAGAGTGGCAGGCCATCCAGGCTCCTCTCTCCTGCAGCAGAGCAATCCCACCAGCGATCAGAAGGCAGGCGGCTAGCATTTGCCTTGATGTTTCAATCTCCCTCATCACTTTAACCAACGAACAATGGAAGCTTTAGTCGGTGAAAGTGAGTCGAACATCATCTCAAGGCTTACTTCCTCCTCAAATCTTCTTGGAGACAGCGAAGTGCTGTCTTTCATACGCTTCCATGCCTATAGTTTTTCTAGGCTCACGTACTTCCACATTTCTTTTGTCCTCCCATCCTGCAACCATGGCAGTAGTTCAGTTGCTTGAATCCAGTGCATCTCCAGCTCTGATTAATAACATTGAATCGATCCCTGCTGGCGCTCTGACCTTACAGACAAGGAATCCTCATTATTGTCTACAAAACCAACCAATATGATTCGGACCTTATCACTGTGATGATCTTCACTCCTATAAACCTTCTTTCATTAGATTGCTTGACTTATATTAATTGCATCCAGAGGTGGTAGAACCCACACTCATCATGCTTCAGATTTGTGTCATTCTCTCGCTTTTTCCTACTAGTTTATTTTTTAATGTCACTGAAAGGCTTTCCAACATGTTATCTGCTCCAGTCTGCTGCTGGGGATATTTGCCATGTTAAAGTTACAAAGCTTGCAATTATCCTCTTACAAATGACAGGTCGGATCACTCTTCCACCTGAAATGTTTGACTTCACTACTTTTCAAAGATTCAAAGACCATTTATTATCGAAGTATGAATACAGAATACAATTCTGAGGTTTGTCCTCCCACAGACAGCCACAAAATGTAGAAACACGATGGAACACGTTCAAGAAAACATCGAACACCCAACACGCAGAAAAAATTAACAAACTGCACAAATGACAAAAAGCAAGTGAACAACACATTGGATATCAAACATCAAACCAATACTATTCAGTTTAGTTCAGTGAAGTGGCACCCTCCTAGCCCATGCAGGCCGCAGAGCCAGTCTTTGCTGAAGTGCCCCAGCCTGCATCGACAACCATGTTCAAGCCACTCAAAATCAGAAAAAAAGTAACCAGAATCTAGGACCACATGCAACATGAAGCTCAAAGTGCCCCAGAACAAGTCCATAGCCTGGGCAATCAATCCTGGCAAAGTGAGTCCCACGACTCCTGCACATTTCCTCTCACAGCAGCTAGCGAGAGAGAGAGAGAGGAAGACCGGCCAAATGCAGGAAGATGGTCCTGACACCTGTTTTCATCCTTGTTGACTTTGACCTTGTTTGATGCCTCAGTCAGAGAGAAGCAATGGAGTCGCTCATGGGCTTGCACCCTGTCTCCAGGCTACCAGGCCCCCAGGCTGCACGTTCCGTTCCAAGCTGCATCGAACACTCTCAGAGAGAGCAAAGTGTCAGATCGCTCAGTTGGCCCCACAACACACCATCAAAATGTAAATCACAGGTTTCAATTGCATACAGCTTAGTAGTGGACTTTTATTTGAAAGAAGAAGTAAAAGTCATGAAAGAAGTAGGTCTGTGAACTGTCAGCAGGACGGCACTGTTGGTTGCAATGTTCAATGCCGCCATTTTGTAGAGATGGCTTTAGTGACTTAAGGGAGATTGTTATGAACAAGAGGTATGGGGTATGAACTTGATCTGAGATCAAAACAACCTACAGTCCAACTGACCATTACAGTGACATTATAACAATGAAGAGTTTTGATAGCTGGATCACGCTCCACTCCTCCTTCTCAAGGCATTTTGTACTAGTAAAAGACATCCATCAATATTGTGGCAGCCGTTGAGACTGATGTTCTACTCTAGGAACCAGAGCACAGAAGTCCAGGCCTAAGATTGATCGGTACTGAAGATGTGGTGCACTGTGTGAGGCATCAGTCATTGGATGACATGTTCAATCAAGCTTCTGCTTTACTAAGTTGCTATTATGCATTCAGCCCAATGGATCTTAGCAGTGCAAATCCCATCTACCCCGTTTCCCTGCAGTCCGGCAATTTACTCTCACATGTCTACCCACTTATATTTGATCCTTTTCACCATTTGCCGACAATAAGGGGTAATTTATAGAAGCCAAGTAATCAACCAGTTTATGTAGTTGAAAACCAGAGCATCCAGGGAAACTCGTGATATCTTCAGGAGAATGTGCAAACACTGTAGTTTAGGAACAAACCTGTGTCTTTGGAGCTGGGAGGGACACACTATTTGCCCTTCCAGGTGGACAGTTTTAAAAAATTTATTGAGATACAGCACAGAATAAGCCCTTTTGGCCCTTCGAGCTGTGCTGCTCAGCAACCTCCGGTTTCATCCTAACTTAAACACAGGACAATTTACAATGACCAATTAACCCACCAACTGGTATGTCTTAGGACTCTAGGAGGAAACCAGAGCACCCGGCCCCAGGGAGAAAGTACAAACTCCTTACAGGCAGTGGCGGAATTCAACCCGGGTTGTTGGTATTGTAAAGCCAATTGTTCTCATGACATTATTTCCAACGTGAATAGATATGTGTTGGTCAAAATAGGCCAGTGAGTGAGTGGGCCAGTGAGTGAGTGGGCCAGTGAAGGAGTGGAGCTTTGAGGCTTTGACTCAAGAGGCTTCGACGAGAAGAGGCAGAGGACGAGCTTGCTCGCAGTTAGTCTTTACGGTGCCTCCTGAGACAGTGATTTGCCTCTCATGTGAGATGTGGCAGTCTTGGGGGAACTCCCCTCTCCCGCAGAGTCACATCTGCCAGAAGTGCATACGGCTGGGCGATCTGGAAGACCGTGTAAGGAATCTGGAACAGCAGCTGGATGACCTTCGACTCATAAGGGAGAATGAGGCAGTCATAGATGAGGGCTACAGGAGGTAGTCATACCTAAGCTGTCAGAAGCAGGTCGTTGGGTGACAGTCAGAGAGGGGAAAGCGAAGGTGAGCAGACAGGTAGTGCAGAGCACCCCTGTAGCCATTCCCCTGAATAATAAGTTTACCATCCTGGATACTGTTGGAGGAGATGACCAACCAGGTGTGAGCCACGGTGGCAGGGCCTCTGGCACTGAGTCTGACCCGGTGGTGCAGAAGGGTGGGATGGAGAAGAGGAGAGCTGTTGTCATTGGAGACTCTATAGTCAGGGGAGCAGACAGGAGATTTTGTGGACGTGAGAAGGACACTCGCATGGTGTGTTGCCTCTTGGGTGCCAGGGTCCGGGATGTCTCTGACCGGGTGCACGACCTCCTGGTATGAGAGGGAAAGCAGCCAGAAGTCATGATACATGTTGGTACCAACGACATAGGCAGGAAGAGGGATGAGGTCCTGAAGTGTGAGTTTCGGGACCTAGGCAGAAGGCTGAAGAACAGGACCTCAAGGGTGGCATTCTCAGGATTGCTGCCAGTGCTACGTGACAGAGATGGTAAGAATTGGAGGAGATGGCAGTTGAATGCATGGCTGAGGAGTTCGTGCAGGGAACAGGGTTTTAGATTTTTGGATCATTGGGATCTCTTCTGGGGAAGGTGGGACCTGTACAGATTGGATGGGTTGCACTTGAACTCGAGGGGGAGCAATATCCTTGCAGGTAGGTTTGCTAGCATGGTTCAGGAGGGTTTAAACTAATTTGCAAGGGGGATGGGACCCGGAGCGATAGAGTAGTGAAAGAAGTGCATGGAGTAAAGCCAGATCTAATATATAGAGAGGCTTTGAGGAAAGAGAAGCAGAATAAATGGTGTAAAGGTAGTAAGGCAGAAGGGCTGAAGTGTGTGTACCTCAATGCAAGAAGCATCAGGAACAAAGGTGATGAACTGAGAGCTTGGATACATACATGGAATTATGATGTAGTGGCCATTACAGAGACTTGGCTGGCACCAGAGCAGGAATGGATTCTCAATATTCCTGGATTTCAGTGCTTTAAAAGGGATAGAGAAGGAGGAAAAAGGGGAGGAGGCGTGGCATTACTGGTCAGGGATACTATTACAGCTACAGTAAGGGTGGGTAATGTAGCAGGATCCTCTTTTGAGTCAGTATGGGTGGAAGTAAGGAACAGGAAGGAAGCAGTTACTCTGATGGGTGTATTCTATAGGCCCCCTGGTAGCAGCAGAGATACAGAGGAGCAGATTGGGAGGCAGATTTTGGAAAGGTGCAAAAATAACAGGGTTATTATCATGGGTGACTTTAACTTCCCTAATATTGATTGGCATCTGATTAGTTCCAAGGGTTTAGATGGGGCAGAGTTTGTTAAGTGTGTCCAGGACGGATTCCTGTCACAGTATGTGGACAGGTTGACTAGGGGAAATGCCATACTAGATCTAGTACTAAGTAATGAACCGGATCAGGTCACAGATCTCTCAGTGGGTGAGCATCTGGGGGACAGTGACCACCACACCCTGGACTTTAGCATTATCATGGGAAAGGATAGAATCAGAGAGGACAGGAAAATTTTAAATTGGGGAAGGACAAATTATGAGGCTATAAGACTAGAACTTGTGGGTGTAAATTGGGATGATGTTTTTGCAGGGAAATGTACTATGGACATGTGGTCGATGTTTAGTGATCTCTTGCAGGATGTTATGCTTTCTTTGTAGCTGCATCGATATGTTGGTTCCAGGTCAGATCCTCAGAGATATTGACACCTCTGGGAAAGCAATGTCTTTCTAAATCATGTCCACTTTGGTGCAATTAACTTCTGATCCCTCAACAAGGACTGGTATGTGTTCCCTCATCTTAGCTCTTCTGAAGTTCCCAATCAGTTCTTTGGTCCTACTGACGTTAAGTGCAAGATTGTTGCTGTGACACCACTCAGCTAGCTGATACATCTCATTTCTGTACACCCTCTTGTCACCATCTGAAATTCTGCCCCTTGACCAGGTCTGCATGCTTTTACACATAGAGTTTCTGCCACGTGATTGGCTTATTAGATTAATTAACAAACCCTGATGTATATCTAATAAAGTGGCCACTGAGTATGACTCTTAACACAGATTTTGCTCACAATTCTATCACTCTTGATGGGCTATATTTTTCACAAGTAAACTGCAGGGTTTGCAGGGTTTGCTGGATTTTTAATGTAGCTGCCCTTCCAAAGTATTTCATTGGCTGTAAAATGTTTTGACGTGTGATGATAGGATATCTGATGTCCCGTGGACAAATCAACAAGTACTCCAAAAGGTTTTAAGCTCGATGAAATTGCTTTTAAAATTGTATACGGGAACAGCACATTTGGTGGTTCAAAATAAAGGCTGCCCCCAGGTTACACATTAGGTCCACATCAGTGGCAAATGAAATGCAATGTTGGAAAATGCATGGTCGTGCACTTTAGAACATAGAACATAGAATAGTACAACACAGTACAGGCCCTTCGGCCCACAATGTTGTGCCAACCCTCAAACCCTGCCTCCCATATAAGCCCCCACCTTAGATTCCTCCATATACCTGTCTAGTAGTCTCTTAAACTTCACTAGTGTATCTGCCTCCACCACTGACTCAGGCAGTGCATTCCATGCACCAACCACTCTCTGAGTAAAATACCTTCCTCTAATATCCCTCTTCAACTCCCCACCCTTTACCTTAAAGCCATGTCCTCTTGTATTGAGCAGTGGTACCCTGGGGAAGAGGCGCTGGCTATACACTCTATCTATTCCTCTTATTATCTTGTACACCTCTATCATGTCTCCTCTCATCCTCCTTCTCTCCAAAGCATAAAGCCCTAGCTCCCTTAATCTCTGATCATAATGCATACTTTCTAAACCAGGCAGCTTCCTGGTAAATCTCCTCTGTACCCTTTCCAATGCTTCCACATCCTTCCTATAGTGAGGTGACCAGAACTGGACACAATACTCTAAGTGAGGCCTAACCAGAGTTTTATAGAGCTGCATCATTACATCGCGACTCTTAAACTCTATCCCTCAACTTATGAAAGCTAACACCCCATAAGCTTTCTTAACTACCCTATCCACCTGTGAGGCAACTTTCAGGGATCTGTGGACATGTACCCTGAGATCCCTCTGCTCCTCCACACTACCAAGTATCCTGCCATTTACTTTGTACTCTGCCTTGGAGTTTGTCCTTCCAAGGTGTACCACCTCACACTTCTCCGGGTTGAACTCCATCTGCCACTTCTCAGCCCACTTCTGCATCCTATCAATGTCTCTCTGCAATCTTTGACAATCCTCTACACTATCTACAACACCACCAACCTTTGTGTCGTCTGCAAACTTGCCAACCCACCCTTCTGCCCCCACATCCAGGTCGTTAATAAAAATCACAAAAAGTAGAGGTCCCAGAACAGATCCTTGTGGGACACCACTAGTCATAATCCTCCAATCTGAATGTACTCCCTCCACCACCACCCTCTGCCTTCTGCAGGCAAGCCAATTCTGAATTCACCTGGCCAAACTTCCCTGGATCCCATGCCTTCTAACTTTCTGAATAAGCCTACCATGTGGAACCTTGTCAAATGCCTTACTAAAATCCATATAGATCACATCCACTGCACTACCCTCATCTATGTGCCTGGTTACCTCCTCAAAGAACTCTATCAGGCTTGTTAGACACAATCTGCCCTTCACAAGCCATGCTGACTGTCCCTGATCAGACCATGATTCTCTAAATGCCTATAGATCCTACCTCTAAGAATCTTTTCCAACAGCTTTCCCACCACAGACGTAAGGCTCACTGGTCTATAATTACCCGGACTATCCCTACTACCTTTTTTGAACAAGGGAACAACATTTGCCTCCCTCCAATCCTCCGCTACCATTCCTGTGGACAACGAGGACATAAAGATCCTAGCCAAAGGCTCAACAATCTCTTCTCTCGCCTCGTAGAGCAGCCTGGGGAATATTCCGTCAGGCCCCGGGGACTTATCTGTCCTAATGTATTTTAACAACTCCAACACCTCCTCTCCCTTAATATCAGCATGTTCCAGAACATCAACCTCACTCATATTGTCCTTACCATCATCAAGTTCCCTCTCATTGGTGAATACCAAAGAGAAGTATTCATTGAGGACCTCGCTCACTTCCACAGCCTCCAGGCACATCTTCCCACCTTTATCTCTAATCAGTCCTACCTTCACTCCTGTCATCCTTTTTTTCTTCACATAATTGAAAAATGCCTTGGGGTTTTCCTTTAATCTACTCGCCAAGGCCTTCTCATGCCCCCTTCTTGCTCTTCTCAGCCCCTTCTTAAGCTCCTTTCATGCTTCCCTATATTCCTCAATAGACCCATCTGATCCTTGCTTCCTAAACCTCATGTATGCTGCCTTCTTCCTCCTGACTAGATTTTCCACCTCACTTGTCACCCATGGTTCCTTCACCCTACCATTCTTTATCTTCCTCACCGGGACAAATTTATCCCTTACATCCTGCAAGAGATCTCTAAACATCGACCACATGTCCATAGTACATTTCCCTGCAAAAACGTCATCCCAATTCACACCCGCAAGTTCTAGCGTTATAGCCTCATAATTTGCCTTTCCCCAATTAAAAATTTTCCTGTCCTCTTTGATTCTATCCTTTTCCATGATAATTATAAAGGCCAGGGAGCAGTGGTCACTGTCCCCCAGATGCTCACCCACTGAGAGATCTGTGACCTGACCCAGTTCATTACCTAGTATTAGATCTAGTATGGCATTCCCCCTGTTCGGCCTGTCCACATACTGTGACGGGAATCCATCCTGGACACACTTAACAAATTCTGCCCCATCTAAACCCTTAGAACTAATCAGGTGCCAATCAATATTAGGGAAGTTAAAGTCACCCATGATAACAACCATGTTATTTTTGCACCTTTCCAAAATCTGCCTCCCAATCTGCTCCTCTGTATCTCTGCTGCTACCAGGGGTCTATAGAATACCCCCAGTAGAGTAACTGCTCCCTTCCTGTTCCTGACTTCCACCCATATTGACTCAAAAGAGGATCCTGCTACATTACCCACCCTTTCTGTAGCTGTAATAGTATCCCTGACCAGTAATGCCACCCCTCCTCCCCTTTTTCCTCCTTCTCTATCCCTTTTAAAGAACTGAAATCCAGGAATATTGAGAATCCATTCCTGCCCTGGTGCCAGCCAAGTCTCCGTAATGGCCACTACATCATAATTCCATGTATGTATCCAAGCTCTCAGTTCATCACCTTTGTTCCTGATGCTTCTTGCATTGAGGTACACACATTTCAGCCCTTCTACCTTACTGTCTTTACACCATTTATTCTGCTTCTCTTTCCTCAAAGCCTCTCTGTATGTTAGATCTGGCTTTACTCCATGCACTTCTTTCACTGCTCTAGCGCTCTGGGTCCCATCCCCCTCGCAAATTAGTTTAAACCCTCCCAAACCATGCTAGCAAACCTACCTGCAAGGATATTGCTTCCCCTCGAGTTCAGGTGCAACCCATCCAATCTGTACAGGTCCCACCTTCCCCAGAAGAGATCCCAATGATTAAAAATCTAAAACCCTGCCCCCTGCACCAACTCCTCAGCCACGCATTCAACTGCCATCTCCTCCAATTCTTACCATCTCTGTCACGTAGCACTGGCAGCAATCCTGAGAATGTCACCCTTGAGGTCCTGTTCTTCAGCCTTCCGCCTAATTCCCGAAACTCACACTTCAGGACCTCATCCCTCTTCCTGCCTATGTCGTTGGTCCCAACATCTATCACGACTTCTGGTTGCTTTCCCTCTCGTACCAGGATGTCGTGCACCCGGTCAGAGACATCCCGGACCCTGGCACTTTGGAAGTAGAAATAAATGTGCAGACTATTTTCTAAATGGGGAGAAAATTCAAAGTTCTGAGATGCAGAGGGATTTGGAAGTCCTTGTGTAGAACACCCTCAAAGTTAACTTACAGGTTGAGTCAGTGGTGATGAAGGCAAATGCAATGTTAGCATTCATTTCAAGAGGTCTTGAAAACAAGAGCAGAGATGCGTTGCTGAGGTTTTATAAGGCCATACCTTGAGTATTGTAAATAATTTTGGGCTCCTCATCTAAGAAAAGATGTGCTGGCATTTGAGAGGGTTCAGAGGAGGTTCACAAGGATGATTCTGGGAATGAAAGTGCTATCATATGAGAAACGTTTGATGTTCTTGCTGAAATTTAGAAGGATGACTGGGGGTCGTTTATTAACGACCTGGATGTGGGGGCAGAAGGGTGGGTTGGCAAGTTTGCAGATGACACAAAGGTTGGTGGTGTTGTAGATAGTGTAGAGGATTGTCAAAGATTGCAGAGAGACATTGATAGGATGCAGAAGTGGGCTGAGAAGTGGCAGATGGAGTTCAACCCGGAGAAGTGTGAGGTGGTACACTTTGGAAGGACAAACTCCAAGGCAGAGTACAAAGTAAATGGCAGGATACTTGGTAATGTGGAGGAGCAGAGGAATCTCAGGGTACGTCCACAGATCCCTGAAAGTTGCCTCACAGGTGAATAGGGTAGTTAAGAAAGCTTATGGGGTGTTAGCTTTCATAAGTCGAGGGATAGAATTCAAGAGTCGCGATGTAATGATGCAGCTCTATAAAACTCTGGTTAGGCCTCACTTAGAGTATTGTGTCCAGTTCTGGTCACCTCACTATAGGAAGGATGTGGAAGCATTGGAAAGGGTACAGAGGAGATTTACCAGGAAGCTGCCTGGTTTAGAAAGTATGCATTATGATCAGAGATTAAGGGAGCTAGGGCTTTACTCTTTGGAGAGAAGGAGGATGAGAGGAGACATGATAGAGGTGTACAAGATAATAAGAGGAATAAATAGAGTGGATAGCCAGCGCCTCTTCCCCAGGGCACCACTGCTCAATACAAGAGGACATGGCTTTAA
The DNA here is from genome assembly GCF_030028105.1 of Mobula birostris. NCBI lineage: Eukaryota > Metazoa > Chordata > Chondrichthyes > Myliobatiformes > Myliobatidae > Mobula > Mobula birostris. The sequence continues at coordinate 77,827,108 of NC_092377.1, read as the reverse complement.
GGCAAGGGGTGGGAAGTTCAAGAGGGATATTAGAGGAAGGATTTTTACTCAGAGAGTGGTTGGTGCGTGGAATGCACTGCCTGAGTCAGTGGTGGAGGCAGATACACTAGTGAAGTTTAAGAGACTACTAGACAGGTATATGGAGGAATTTAAGGTGCGGGCTTATATGGGAGGCAGGGTTTGAGGGTCGGCACAACATTGTGGGCCGAAGGGCCTGTACTGTGCTGTACTATTCTATGTTCTATGTTCTATGGGATCTCATTGAAATCTTTTGAATGTTAAAAGGCCTAGACAGAGCAGATGTGGAAAGGATGTTTCCCGTGATAGGGGAGTCTAGGACATGAGGGCATAGTCATAGTCATATGCATAGTCATACTTTATTATTCCCAGGGGAAATTGGTTTTCGTTACAGTTGCTCCATAAATAATAAATAGTAATAGAACCATAAATAGTTAAATAGTAATATGTAAATTACGCCAGTAAATTATGCAATAAGTCCAGGACCAGCCTATTGGCTCAGGATGTCTGACCCTTCAAGGGAGGAGTTGTAATGTTTGATGGCCACAGGCAGGAATGACTTCCTATGACGCGCAGTGTTGCATCTCGGTGGAATGAGTCTCTGGCGGAAGGTACTCCTGTGCCCACCCAGTACATTATGTAGTGGATGGGAGACATTGACCAAGATGGCATGCAACTTAGACAGCATCCTCTTTTCAGACACCACAGTGAGAGAGTCACTGCTTCAGGATAGAAGGGCATCAATTTAAAACAGAGATATGGAGAAATTTTTTAGCCAGAGGTTGGTGAATTTGTGGAATCTGTTACCACAGGCAGCTGTGAAGGCCAAGTTGTTGGGTGTACTTAAGGCAGAGCATGATAGGTTCTTGATTGGAAACAACATCAAAGGTTACAGGGAGAAGTTTGGGGAATGGGGTTGGGGAGGGAAAAAAGGATCAGTCACGATTAAATGGTGGAGCAGACTCAATGGGCCAAATGGCCTAATTCTGCTCCTATGTCTTATGGTCTTGTAGAACATTACAGCACAGTACAAGAAGGCAGAGAAGAAAATACAGGACCGTTTGAGTTGGTCGACAGGACGATATTCAAGGATTCATCTTCAGGTCTGAATGGATACATCACAGTTGTCACCATCTTCATCACTACCTCTGTGGATGAGTGTATGCCTTTGAGAATGTACCAGATAAACTAAAAGCTACGGGTGAACTGGGAGATACATAGTTTGCTGAGGCCAGATCAGTGGTTTTCAAAACTGGAGATGCAGAACTATGCAAGAGGTCCAGGTATGACCTACAGAAGGCTATTTTTAGGGCAATAAAACAATTCTGATTGAGGTTAGAGACAGAATCAGATGTACATCAGCTCTGGCAGGGTTTGCAGGGCGTTATTTCCTACAAAACGAAACCTAACATCATGAATAGCAGTGATGCTTCACTCCCAGATGAGTTCAATGCCTTGTATGCACATTTTGAAAGGGAGAATGTGTGATCCTTGCAATATCTGGTGACCCTGTGACCTATGTCATGGAGGCTGACATCAGAACACCCTTCAAGTAGGTGAAATCTGGCAAGGTGCCATGCCCTAGTGGCTCACCTGGTAGGGCTTTGAAAACCTGTGCTATCCAACTGGCAGGAGTGTTCAAGGACATTTTCAGTCTCTCACTGCTGCAGCCGGAGGTTCTCACTTACTTCAAAAGAGCGACAATCGTACCACTGCCTATGAAGAGTAAGGCGAGCCTCCTCAATGACTATTGTCTAGCGACATTCACATCTACTCTGATGAGCTGCTTTGATGAGTGCTGTCAGAGCAAAAACCTCACACTCACCATCAGTAAGATCAAGGAATTGATTGTGGATTTCAGGAAGGGGAAGTTGAGGGAACACACACCAGTTCTCATCGAGGGATCAGAAGTGGAAAGGGTGAACAGTTTCAAGTTCCTGGGTCTCAACGTCTCTGAGACTCTATCCTGGGCGGAATATATTGATGCAATTACAAAGAGGGAACAAGAGCAGCTATATTTCATTCGGAGTTCGAGGAGAATTGGTATGTCACCAACGACACTCGCAAATTTCTACAGATGTACACTGGAGAGCAATCTAACTGCTTGCATCACTGTCTGGTATGGAGAGCCCACTGCACAGGATTGGAAGAAGATGCAATAAGATGTAAACTTAGCCAGCTTCATCATGGGAATTAGCCTTCCCAGTATCCAGAGCTCCCTCTAAAGGGAATGCCTCAGAAAGATGGCATCTATCATTAAGGACCCCCATCACCCAGGCCATGCTCTCTTCTCATTGCTACCATCAAGGAGGAGGTATAGGAGTTTGAAGACACACACTCAGCATTTCAGGAACAGATTTTCCCCCTCCACTATCAGATTGTTGAATGGACAATTAACCCTTGAACACAAACTCAGTATTTTTTCCCTTTTTTTGCACTACTGGTTTAATCACACAGGAGATTAGTGTGCAAACTTAAAGCACACGGTATTGGGGGTAAGGTATTGATGTGGATAGAGAATTGGTTGGCAGACAGGAAGCAAAGAGTGGGAATAAATGGGACCTTTTCAGAATGGCAGGCAGTGACTAGTGGGGTACCGCAAGGCTCAGTGCTGGGACCCCAGTTGTTTACAATATATATTAATGACTTGGATGAGGGAATTAAATGCAGCATCTCCAAGTTTGTGGATGACGCGAAGCTGGGTGGCAGTGTTAGCTGTGAGGAGGATGCTAAGAGGATATAGGATGACTTGGATAGGTTAGGTGAGTGGGCAAATTCATGGCAGATGCAATTTAATGTGGATAAATGTGAAGTTATCCACTTTGGTGGCAAAAACAGGAAAACAGATTATTATCTGAATGGTGGCCGATTGGGAAAAGGGGAGGTGCGACGAGACCTGGGTGTCATTATACACCAGTCATTGAAAGTGGGCATGCAGGTACAGCAGGCGGTGAAAGAGGCGAATGGTATGTTGGCATTTATAGCAAGAGGATTCGAGTACAGGAGCAGGGAGGTACTACTGCAGTTGTACAAGGCCTTGGTGAGACCACACCTGGAGTATTGTGTGCAGTTTTGGTCTCCTAATCTGAGGAAAGACATCCTTGCCATAGAGGGAGTGCAAAGAAGGTTCACCAGATTGATTCCTGGGATGGCAGGACTTTCATATGATGAAAGACTGGATGAACTAGGCTTATACTCGTTGGAATTTAGAAGATTGAGTGGGGATCTGATTGAAACATATAAAATCCTAAAGGGATTGGACAGGCTAGATGCAGGAAGATTGTTCCCGATGTTGGGGAAGTCCAGAATGAGGGGTCACAGTTTGAGGGTAAAGGGGAAGCCTTTTAGGACCGAGATTAGGAAAAACTTCTTCACACAGAGAGTGGTGAATCTGTGGAATTCTCTGCCACAGGAAACAGTTGAGGCCAGTTCATTGGCTATATTTAAGAGGGAGTTAGATATGGCCCTTGTGGCTATAGGGATTGGGGGTATGGAGGGAAGGCTGGTACAGGGTTCTGAGTTGGATGATCAGCCATGATCATACTGAATGGCGGTGCAGGCTCGAAGGACCGAATGGCCCACTCCTGCACCTATTTTCTATGTTTCTATGTTTCTAATTTAATTTTAAAAAGATATATACTTGTAATTCACGGTTGTTGTTGATTATATATTGCAATATACGGCAGCTGCAAAACAACAAATGTCATGACATATGCCAGTGATAGTAAACCTGATTCTGATTCTGATACAAACACCTTGGCCCACAATGTCGTGTTGACCTCTAACCCTTCCCTCCCACATAGTTCTCCATTTTTCTTTTATTCATGTGCCTATCTAAAAGTCTCTTAAATGTCCCTAATGTATCTGCCTTACCACTAACCCTGGCAGGTCGTTCCGCGCAGCCACCATTCTCTGTGCGTCTGGTATCCCCTCATACTTTCCTTTAATCACCTTAAAATTATCTCTCCCCTGTATTTGTCCCCAGGGAAAAAATAGCCATGTGCAAGTTTATAAGCTGATACAACTTTTCCTATTTTAATGTAAGTACTCTGGTTGCATTCCAGCCTTTAAGAATTTCATCCAAAAAAACAATTAAAATACATAACCCAACTATAGGAATCAACAAAATAATATTTTATTAACAATTAAATGTTACATTAAAATAATAATTTTACATTATATACTCACCAAGTGAAATATACAACAACCTGAGGGTTCCAGGCAGGGTAGGTATAGAGTCATAGAGTTGTATAGCATTGAAGCAGATCCTGTGGCAAATGTTTGTGTTTGTCCATCGTTGACGTCGATGAGGACCTCGACACCTTTCTGATGGTGTCGAGACTAGTGCGTGATTTGGATTTAAGTGTGGGAGAGTTGCGCAGCGGCAGCCTTGCTCTCTCTTCCAACTTCCCATTTGGATCCAGTGGCAAGACAGAGTCGAGGTGGCTGGAGATGGGACTAGATGCAGTGGGTGACCAGGACGTCTTCTGTGTCTTGTCCTGCTCTACACGTTCCATGACTCTTGCAGAGACTGCCTCCTTGACCGTTGGACCTTCCACTGGTCTCGTCTGCACAATCCGCTGTCTTCACATGCTGGGATAGACATCTCCCTATCTCACCGAAGGTTTGAGACCCATTGGCTACCCCTCATCTGGTATAGCCAGCTTGACGAAGCCGTTGCCTGGGGTGTGGCCGCTGTCACATGCAAACAGCTACAAGGGGCCACAGGTGAGAGCTGAGTGCCAGGTGGGGACCAAAGGTGGACTAACTGCCTTGAAAAGGACATGACATGTTCCCCCACCAGAAGTGCTACCCCTCCCTGACACCCCATACACCCCATTTGGTCAACAGTGTCTATGCCAACCACCATGCCTATGGAGTCCCTGAATTTCAGAACTCCTGACTTAGTGAAATCCAATGTTACATGAACTATCCCAGACTACTCTTTGGTGCAACACTTGAATCCCTTCATCAGAAACCGATGCAGAGACCTCCTACAGAAAAAAAAAACAATACCTTCTTTTTTAGGTAAGATCAAACGTTATGAACCCTGAGCACGCACACCTTCATTAAACTGCTGACAGCTTTCTCACTGATCAGCAGATCAGCTCCCCCCAGTCACTCCACCTAGGCTATATTCAGACAAGCATCTTTCACAGCTCAGTTACTGGTTAGAACTCTTATCACAGATGCTGATCTTCCCCAGCCTACTCGCTCCAAATCAGTCCTCAAACTCTGTGTAAAAATTTCACATAATAAGTTCAGGGAAGATCCAACTGGCAGGCAGTTCTCAAGAACAGAACCCTTGTGTGACTCGGGACCCCCTGCATTCAGCCCACTTGCCCACATTATGTCCCTATCTCTCTCTGCCCTGCTCATTCAAGTTCCTTATCAAGTTCAAGATGCTTTTTAAATGTTGTTATTGTCCGTGCCTCCACTTCCTCCTCCGGCAGCCCATTCCAGATATCAACTAGTTATGCAAAATATTTATCCCTCAGATCTCCTTTGAACATTCACCCTCCCAACTTAAACCTAGGCGCTCCAGTTTTAGGCACCCCTACCATGGAAAACAATGCTGATTATCTAGCCTGTTAGTGCCTCTATATACTGTAGCTCTATTGTGCAGTCCCTCAGCATCATTCAGTCCAGGGAAAACAGATGCCAGCCTATCTGAGTTCTTCTGTTAACTCAAGATCTCGAACCTAGGTAACATTCTGTGGAAAATTTCTGCACCTCCTCGAGCATCATCACATCCTTCCTATTGCTGATGAGGGGATGTTTTCTCTTGTGGGAGAATCTAGAACTTAGGGGGTCATTGTTTAAAAACAAGGAATCGCCCATTTAAAACAGAGATGAAGTGGATTATTTTCCTTAGAGAGCTGTATATCTTTGGATCTCTCTTCTTCAAAGGCCAGTGAAAGCGAACTCTTCTTTGAGATAGATTCTTGATCATGAATTAGGTGAAAGACAGTGACATTGCGGCTGCATTTGGATTGACCATGAATGGCGGAGAAGGCTCGAGGGACTTTACTAACGATCTACTCTCAGGAATACCAGAAGCCCCATTTTGATATCTCTTTTTTTTTGGGAGAAGGAAGAGGTAGAGGAGCAGGCGGAGCCAGAGGATGTCAGACCAAGTAGATGGTGCTTACCTACCACTTACATTCCCACATAGCATGACTAAAAGGGAACAACAGAAAGAAAGGGAGGTCTGTATTTATATCGTGCCCAAGACATCCTAGAGAGAATTACATTCAGTGAAGTCATTGATACATTCTGAGAAAAAAAATGCTCTCCTGAAGTTAAATGGCGTAGAGTAGACTGCATTGACTGAGGCGTCTTTGAGAATTATAATGCCATTCAATGTCAAACCATTCCTTTATTATGATGCACTCCTGTTGTTCCTACACATCCATCCCCTCAGCAGTCCTGTACCTTACCTTCATTTCCTTACTAGCATGCAGATAAACTATCTAGTACAGTGAAGGTGCTCTAAGGACTTCAAAGTTTCAAAGCATCCAAACTGTTCTCATTGCAGATGCTATATTATATATATTATACAAGATTCCAGAACTTCCTTCACGATTGCAGCAGTGAGGAGAGGACGTGGCCTGCATGGTGGACATCACTCAAGGCACCTACTCCCTGCTCCTTTGCAGGTTTAAAGATGGAAACTACTTTCTTATTACAACACAGAAGAAGCCACTCAACCCATCAGTACCTACTAGTTATTGTCAGAGCAATGTTGTCATCAGTTTCATTCCCCATTAACTCTCTTTCTTTCCCAATTTATCTACACTAAGGAGCAGTTACAATATGCATTTAATCTGGCCGTAACACACACAAGATGCTGGAGGAACTCAGCAGGTCACACAGCACCTGTGGAAATTAATAAACAGTCAATGTTTCAGAATGAGACATTTCATCAGGACTGGAAAGGAAGGGAAGAGATGCTAGAATAAAAAGGTGGGTGGCGGGAGGAGAAGGATGATAGCTGGAAGGTGATGGGTGAAGCGAGGTGGATAGGAAAGGTAAAGAGCTGGAGAGAAAGGTATTTGATAGGAGAGGAGAGTGGACCACAGGAGCAAGAAAAAGAGGAGGGGACCCAGGAGGAGGTGATAGGCAGGTGTGAAGAGGTAAGAGGCCAGAGTGGGGAATAGAAGTAGGGGGGAGAGGGAGGAGGAGGGAAAACATTTACCAGAAGGAGAAATCAATATTCATGCCATCTTTTACCGGAAGGAGAAATATCTAATCTAACAGCATGTTAAATATTTAATTTGACAGCATGTTTTTTAGAATGTTGGATGAAACCAGAGCACCTGATTGAAACAGGACACTCGGGACGAAAGTGCAAACTCCACACAGACAGAGGATGAGGACAAGTTCGAACCCAGATGTCAGGGAAGCATTCTGTGCACACAGCTATTAAAGAAGAGTGGAAGAATGCGATACCTCCTGAATGTTTTGTAGCATTAAATGATAAGGAAGTGCATCTCAGCATGTGATTTGAAGGTAGAGCGTAAATAACATTTAAACTGTGTCTCAAAAAGTAAGTACATCAGACTTCCAGGAACAAAATGAAATTAAATTCCCAGCTTGTTGGGGCATGACATGGTGTAGCAATTGAAAGCGCAGGCGTCCTCTTTGTAAGTAATCTGCTGAATTGTATTCCGTGCAAATTTATGATGATCTGCTTGTTACTGTCTTGAAGCACTGTTTTAATTATTTCATCCAAAAGCTAATTCAAAATGAGTGCTATCATGGGGGCAAGAATTCCGAAAGAAGCAATGAAGCAAGTAGCCGTTGATTTCACGGCATTGCTTTTCTTGTTTTAAAGGAAGTGTTTGGTTCTTGGTTATGGTGTAGGGATACTTTTCAAGTGAATGGTTTGAGGAATTGGGTATTACATAACATGGTGGTACTCATGACAGACAAGCTGCCTTTGATTAAATAACATCTCACTGGCGCCTGGGTCTGCAGTACTTCACACCCTGGTCCTTCCTTGTGGCTCCTAGTGCAAGAGTTTCACTGCAGGAAAAATGAATGAGCACAGAACATTTAAGAAGGCTTTGCCTTGTGGCAGAAATTCATTTTAATTATCGGATTTCATAGTTGTAATTAAACTTAGCCAAACAAATCTGAGAATGCCTCACTCAAAGAGGAAGGCCCTCATCTGTAATCGCATCCAGCCTTGCCAAGATGATCATGCATATCATTACAGTAAATTACATAGAATATGCAGCACAAAAAGAGGCCATTCAGCCCCACAAGTCCAGACTAGCACTTATGTTCCACTTGAGTCTCTTCACATTCATGCCCATCAATCTATAGCCATATAGTCCTGCACTTCATTCTTATTTCCTTATCTAGCATGACATTAAACACAACTTGTTCAACATGGACAAGGTGGGCCGTGGGCCTACTTCAAAGCTGTATGACTTTAGGGCTTTGCAACATCTGCATTATTCCCCTCAGCCACTGCCTCTGGTTCCATGTTCTCACCACTCCTTAGACTCCTTATTTCATTTTTCAGTATCTCTACTATACCGAAGTCCCCTGCTTTTGTTGTACTGCAATAATCAGCTGTGGCTCACTGGATAGCACCCTGACCATTGGTTGCCTTTTGATGTTTTACTCCTGGATTTGAACAGGAAGGTGTTGGTCAAGGTTCCAAGCAGGAGGCATAATGGGAGAGTTTAAGACCAGTGGGGAGAGTTTGACCAGCGGGCACAGCCTCAGAATACAAGAACATCCTTTTAGAACGGAGACAAGAAGGAATTTCTTTAACCAGAGGGTGGTGAATCAGTGGAATTCATTCTGGCAGATGGCTATGGAGGCCAAGTCATCAAGTCATATGTGAAACAGAAGTTGATAGGTCTTTGCTTAGTAAGGGCATCAAAGGTTACGGGGAGAAGGCAAGAGAATTGATTGAGAGGGATATTAAAATCTGCTACGATTGAAAGGTGGAAATTACTTCATGGGCCTAATGGCCTAATTCTGCTCCTATGTCTTATGGTCTTTTAGTCTTATAGTAAGGGGGTGGGCACAATCTTTTGGAAGAGATGTTAAAACATGGCCGTGTCATCTCTTTCAGGTGGTCCACGGCACTCATTTGAAGTAAAAAAGAGGAATTATCTCTGGCGTACTGACCAGACTTTATCCTAGGCTGAACTTAAATGCAGCACATTTCCTAATCATAATCAGAATCAAGTTTATTATTCATCAGTTTATGTCACTACCTATAATCATGTGAACAGGAACAAAAGCAACAGAATAGGCAGTTCTGGAAATACTGTTAAAACGGACTCTTCTGGTAGTAAAAGCCATTCTCCACATCTGCTCTGGTATGTGATTCAGTCAGAAGCTGTGCTGAATTAGTTGACTTTGCCCTAGTGGCAATGTGGGAAAACATTTTGGGGCAGAGGGGGTGTGGGTAACCACTCAAAGGATCCCAGATCCTGATGCTCCAGTTAGAAAGTACATATGTTGGGCATATTTAGGTAGAAAGCCAGCACTGGCTCTCCCTCTTCATCCACAAACTCTACACCACATCACATTATCAACTTTTACTGTCTAGACACATGCAAGATCATAGGGCCAAGCACCAGAAACCAGGGATGAGTCAATTCTGCATTCAGGAGGGTGTGGGAGTGAAATAACTTCTTCAAATATTTTGAGATATGCTTTCCAACCACAGAAGGCAGACAACTAAATTGATTGCTGTGTCAATACGTAGTAGAAAAGCTGGGGCTTGCCATTTTGACACTGAAACTGATTCTAAGAGATAAATGATATGCAGTTCCCTCGCCTAATAGGAGGAAGTGCAGTGAGCTATGCGTCAACAAGTGACAGACCATGGGGAGCCCAAATGGTTTATTGTTAAGGATTAAGTTGACTAGTTGGGCAGATGTTGACTCCAAACGCAACTCTTCCAAACACCTAATTTATCATGGGAGACAATAATATCTCTGCAAAGACATTATTGGGCTCTAATACCTGATAGTTACTGCCAGAAGTTGGCTAGATTGTCACATTCGATTCTTGACCTTCCAAGTTATCCATTACTGTTCACGAGCTGAACCCTGAGAGAACAGGAGGGTCTGCATCAGCAATCCATCTGCATTCAGTCCACGTCACCAACCTCATTCATAGGCAATGACATTTTCTGCACAGAAGCTTTCAATGTTATCAGATAAGCAATTGAAATTGTCCAGCGAATTGCGGATTCAAATGGGAGACAGATTAAGAACCATGTGGGACGATGCATCAACAAGCACAACTCAATTTGAACAGGGGTCTGCCACCCAGCAGCTCCTGCCACTGCGGAAGGTGAAGTTTGTAGGAAAAGTACTTTGAACAGCTGATGGGGTGAATTATCAGAGTGGCCAGGACAGGATGGGGGGTGTGGTCAATGGTGGGAAAGTAGGAAGAAATGATCACTGGAAAAGGAAAAGATTAGGTCTGGCTTTCTTTAAGTAAGGCTGAGTTATGCCTCAGCCCAACACATTCAGTGAAGATGGTACTATTTAGTGCCAGTGATTTCCAAGCAAATTTGGCGTCACTACTCGATGCCCCTGGATTCACCCCCCCCCATCTTTGCTTCCTATCAAAGACTGTCAGGGCATTGTGAGCCATTTTGGGAAAAATTACGTTACAGATAATAGACTCTAGTATTGTCTCTGAAGTCTATCCCTCAATGGTGATGTATGACAGGTCACGTGCAAGGCCTGAGTCTGGCTGGGAGAGCACCTTGCTCTGCTCGACGTTAAGTGAGAATCCTGGACTACAGTAAACATGTGCACAATATGTAGTCCAAGGCTGAGTGAGAGTGTATCTGCTGTAGACCTGTTGTGGTGATCGGCAAATTACAGCAGTCCGGGTCCTTGCTGATGCAGAAGTTACTGTAATTCTAGCCATGGCCAGCCTTTTAAAGCACTGTAGGCATGGGTGCTACCGAGTAATAGTTGTGGAGGAAGCTCATCCTGCTTGGCTTGGGCACCAGTGTGGTTGATTGTGGTGTAACTTAGGTCATGCTTGTTGGTCCAGGATATTATAGTCATCATCATACTGAAGATCAGTGATTGATGCCATGCAGGTTTTAGGCTTTACATAGAGATTCAAGATCCTCCCATCAATGTTTGGATTACACACCGAATTCAGATAGACCTTAATGAGGGCAAGCATTATGTAGAGCAGTGTTAATCCAAGACTTGAGGTCCATATAGTTCTGTCTCTACCTAGATACTTGATCTGGACAAACTTTTATAAACTTTATTAAAGTTTGGATGGTATCCTAATCCAGCGACACCTTCCACAGGGTCTTGCATTTGAGGTGAAGGCCTTTGATGAATCAATGAACAGCAAGTACAGGCCTGATATTGTCCCCAGCAAAGACTAAGGGAAGTTGAGCTCCTTCAAATTTGAGCACTTCAGTGTGAAATTTCTTCTTGCCTACCCCTTTACCTCTATAGCACCTAAAGTAGTCAATGAAAATTGACTCCAAATCTAAGATGGAGATTTGCTTTTGCCCACTTATATCTTTGTTTCGCCCCAGCCGGATGGCCATATTCCTCATGAGGATGTCTGGACAATATTTGAGCTGAGAATCACTGGCTAATCTTCTTTTCCAGGTGTAGTTCCTGGCACGATTGGTGAATGCCAGACACTGCCTTGGCTGAGGTCCACAAACTCACCAAGATCAACGATTAAGCTAAACCTTCCTGGTTCATTTTTATTCCTTGGGACAGTTACCAGTTCAGTCTTCCTAATGTTTTAAAGGATTAAAATGTGTAGTGTATGCATAAACTTCCATCATTTGCACATTACAATATAAAAAAATGTAGGAAATACTCAGCAGATCCCACATGTGGAGAGAGAAAGTGAATTAAAGTTTCAGCTCAAAATGTCTGGCCTGCAGGCTCCTCCCAGTCTCCACCCTAACAAGAGACAACTGCGACTCATTTCCAACTCATCACCTGCAGCCTATTGAAACCTAGCTCTTATCAACAATCCTTGTTCACACATACAAATCAATTAACCTCAACCAGTTGCTCCCAGCCTTCGTTTATCTTTATGCCTGCAGTGTTCAATATCTGTTCAATCTTTTTTTTTTGCGGCCCTTTGTGGCTTGTTATTTTTGCAGTCTATTATTAAAGTTATCATTCATCGTTGAATTGTCTCACGTGCTCTGCTTTTAGGTGAAGCCTCCTCTACAGTTCCTGACAGGATGACTGACTCAGCAGAGTTTGCTCATCTAAAGGAAGTCATCTGCTGACATGCATACACAATCCAGAAGCAGCAGGAAACCATTGACTATCTGCTCGCCACTCTCTTCCAGCTCTTCACCGCGAAACAGCAATGCCGCAACAGACAACTTCGTCCCTCTGAGCCTGGGATTCCAGTGCCCAGAATCCCCAACCTGATGCTGCTAACTGAGGTGTAAAACTGCCATTTGCAATAAATATGAGGACTTCAGCGCTGAGATTCGCCATCTGGGAAATGGAAGGGGAGGGGGGTGCAGCAGATCGAATAGGTCGCCGGTGTCAAGATCACGCTTGATGCTAGATTACACTGTGGAATTCACGGTGGGGTGTAGTTGGAATGCAGAGGCACTGCTGGCCTTTTACCATCATGGCCTCTCAGAACACTTGGAAGATGGGCTGTCTACCGGGGAGATGCCTACCGGCCTCGAAAGCCTCATCACTTTGGCCCTCCGAATTGATAAACGTATTATGTATTGCCCTTCCAGATCATCGGCCGAACCCCAGTTCCACTCACAGAACCATTTCACGTTGCAGGAACCTCATCATAAATGACTTCAGAACCCATGCAGTTAGAGAGAGCCCATTTAACCCCTCCCACGAGGGGCAACGTCGGTGGAGAAACAACTTACTGAGGAGCTGTCGATCAACCAAGCATCAAATGCCCACCATGTCCAGGAAACGCCGCCAGACAGAGACAAGGGGTCTTCTATCTGGTATGATCCTCCTGGCCCCTTATTCCAGCACCATAGCCCGTCTCACTCTCTCTGTCCTCCACACACCCTGATGGCTATACAGACATAGGACACCCTGGTGGGTTCTGGCACAGCAGGCAGCTTTCTGGGCTGGAATCTGTGTGTGTAACTTGGACACCCTACCAAGTCTAGCTCTCACCCCTTCTGCATCACGGCCATCGATGGACGTCCCTTTAGGGTCTGGGATGGTCAGAGTGCACTCATGTCCTGTGCACATGAGCACCAGAGAGTACCACGAGTCCATCCAATTCCTCCTGATCAACTCACCCAACAATCCACTGACCTTGGGTCACCTCTGGCTCTCTATTCATGACCCTGCCTGCAACTCCAGTTGACTTTACCCCATAAATCTGTGGAGGTGAAGAAAATGTGTGACCTCACCAATTTCTCATAGGAATGCATGACCTAGCCATCGCTTTCAGTAAAAGGGAGGCCAGCACCGTGCCACCTCACCAACCACACGACTGCGCAATTGACCACCTCCCAGGCACCGCCCCTTTCTGAGCTCATCTGTTCTCCCTCTCCCCTCCAGAAAGACACAAAACCACGAATGACTACAATGTCAAAGTGCTGCAGTATGGTTGCATTCGTCCATCCCAGTCCTCAGCTGGTGCAGGATTTTTCTTTGTCAAGAAGAAAGATGGGGGTCTTCGTCCCCACGCTGACTACCATGGACTCAACAAAATCAGCAATAACAGCTGCTAGCCTCTCCCTCTGAAGGATAGCACATTTGAAACAGCCTGTAGGACCCAGATCTCCACCAAACTGTATCTACGGAATGTGTACAACCTGATTTGCATCTGCCAGGGCGATGAGTGGAAGATGGAGTTCATAACACGCACTGGCCTCTACAAATACTTGGTGGTGCCTTTCGGACTTTCCAACAGTCCAGCCAATTTCCAAGCCTTCATCAAAGAGATCCCCCAAGACGTGACTCACAGGTATGTGTTCATCTACCTTGATGACATCCTAATCATCTTTAGGGACCCCCAAGACCACACCTGCCACATCTGATCAGTCCTCTAGAGTCCCTCAAAAACCAACTTTACTGCAAATTATAAAAATGCCAGTTCCACACCCCAGTCATTTCCTTCCTGGGTTATGCCCTCTCACACCAAGACATAACCATGCACCCAGAGAAAGTGTGCACTGTCATTGAATGGCGCCAACCGCACTCCCTCAAACAGCTACTGTGCTTCTTGGGACTCTCCATCTTTTACCGCTGGTTCACCAGAAGTTACAGCTAAGCTGCTGCTCCTCTCACCTCCCTCACCAATTTACCTCCCTCATGGACTGACTGTGAAGCATAACCCAACCTATTATTCCTTTGAGTGGATCTTAGCCTAAGGCATAGAAGAATAAGATTTGAAGGCAAAACATATGATCATTTTCTTTCTTCAGTGTTAAATACACCATTATACGCAGTTCTTACTGATGACTTAAAACGGGGTGAGGAGAGAACAAAGAACATAGGAACAAAGCATCTGTAGTCTACATAGTTACAGGTCACTGCAACCTGTAATCTTTTTCTCTGCCTTTTAATTGCTACAACTACCATGTTACTTGAGATTGACAGTATGCTGAATATATTTACAATATTGTATATAGGGAGAAAGCAGGCACAGGGCGATGATAATGGGGACAGTGGGAGATGGAGGACATCTGGCTAACATTTTTAATTATTGCACTGCACGAGGTAAGGTTACCAAGCAATCATTGGGGTTTCTTAGTACTAAATGAAGATGAGCTTTCTGCTGGAAACCCATTAGAGCTTTGCGCATTTCTGTGTAATGTGAGACAAAGCATCCAGCCTGGGGAAAGCACATGTTTGCGGTTACATTCTATCCCAGGAATGGGCCATCTTTAAAATAGTCTAGTGCTTACAGTTTTGAAAAAGCAGCCGGAGACTTGATTATTAAGCGAGAGATATGAGCTTGAATACCAACACACATGCCTAGGGCACATACATTTCAGATTTCAGATTAGTTTGTTGTTATATACATGAAGGTGGAATGGAATTCCTCACGGAGGAAACAGTATATATGGTAATAATAAATACAACAGTTAATGCGATAAATAGTAAAATAATAGATGGTGAAGAGTGCAACACATCAGAATGGTGCAAAGATTGCAGCGCAAGCTAGTGCCAACTGTGGATGTCTGGGATCTCAGTCTCCAGAAGCTTTTAAGATCATCTGCGTGAGTTACTTTGTCCCATCAAAGGGATCTGGAAAACATTACATGCAGATGATGTCATCTGGTAGAAACTAGTATTAAATATCTTCAAAGTTTGGGGATTGCTATGGATGATAAGGAGAACAACAGAAAGATGAGGTTACAGAGCGAGGAACTGGAATTCATTCCTTAACCTTCACTTTCCGTAACGGATGACTCATTTGTCTGCAACTCATTGATACGTTCTTCTGCTTCGTAAGAATTTGTACCTGTGTTTGGAAATCCCTGTAGTTGGTAATTTCTGCTGTAATTTGGAAATCTTTTATGAATTGGAAACCATCTGTGAGTGTTAAATGCGTGCTAAGAATTATTTGTCTGAATTTAAAAGTGTATCATGAAAAATAAAATAACTGCATTTAAATGGCACTTCATTTACTGCAAGCATCTCCTCTTTGGTCGGGTGTGGGACCCACTACTCAAGCAGTGGGTATTAGCAGCTAAACTTTGCCGCAGGGAAGTTAAGCAAGTCTTTGAAGAGCAGGTATATACAGTATAACCTCTCTATAGGAGGGTACCCATATATATCTATATTGGATTGGGTTTAGAATCTTCTTGATGAGTTTAAGCCTTTGTGGACATGGAATCCAATACTATCACAAAGATGAACTGGATGGATGGAAGTGATAAGTCTATGATGGACCGGGCAATATTTTAGCATGGAATATAAAGCTGATCTCAATAACGGTAACCATATAACCACAAAGTTGTACAGTAAATACTCATTTCTTTCACTTGGGTACTGTAATTTGGTTTGGCTTTGACAAACCCAAAGCACTACAAGTCAGCTCTTAACTATTTATTTATTTATTTATTGATTGATTGATTGAGATACAGTGTGGAATAAGTCCTTTTGGCTCTTTGAGCCACGCCGCCCAGAAATCCCCTGATTTAATATTTAATACTAGCCTAAACATGGGACAATTTTTATGAGCAATTAACCTATTAACTGATCCGTCTTTAGACTGTGGGAGGAAACCAGTGCACCTGGAGGAAACCCATGTACAAACTCCTTACAGGCACCGGCGGGAATTGAACCCAGGTCACGTGTACTGTAAAGCGTTGTGCTAACCACTATGTTACCGTGCCGCCCAAAGTGACTCAGTGAGCAACGTACGATTTAGGGCATTCGGGATTGTCAGAACGTGCTGGTCTAACTTATTGACCATATCCTATGAATTAAAAAAAAAGGCACTGGGCTCTTTACCTATATAAGCAATGGATTTCTTGCCTGCCTGTGGCTCCCTTTATTTGAGTGTTCTTCCACCAATTAGAAGGATAAAACAGCAGGAGTGTCAGAGTGTGAAATAATTTACAGAAGTTGATAAAGTCTGAATGCACAGCTCTACTCTGGGATCAGTAGAAGATCTTTAAATCCTTACTCACATAAAATGCCTTTTGCTCATTGCTAAATCTCTTAATCCAGTAAAAAGGTGTCTTTGATAGAATAGGACCCAGAAAAATTCTTGAGGTTTACTTATCTGTTGTTATTTATGGTCTTGATAAGGGATTGTATTATGGTCTTTGATAAACGATTGTAAAATTAAAGATCGTATTTTTCTTTCAAAATTTAACATTTATGAAGGATTTACAGCATGAACTCGAAATATGCAAGTTGAATAAAATTAGTTGAACTGATTTTTATTCAACTTGCATATTTCAAGTTCATGCAGTAAATTCTTCTCAAGTATAAAATTTTAAAAGAAAACTATGATCTCTAATTTTAATTGAAAATTATTGCCCTTTTCTGATAAACCTCACAGTTCAGCAAAGGGCTTGACATGTTTCCACAGGTTGACTGACATTATTCAAATAAATGGGGTCTCCATTTGTATACCAGCCAATCCTGGTACAAAGCAGAGAGGATGGATGCAAAGTGCATTTGGACCCTCTCTCTGATGAGTTGCTGCTGAACTCCATGGCGGGTCAAGTAACAGAGCAGATACTCTGTTGGGCTAGCACGTGATCTATATCATGCCTTTCTCTGTGCATGCATCTTTAAATCTCAG
Organism: Mobula birostris; assembly: GCF_030028105.1. Taxonomy (NCBI): domain Eukaryota; kingdom Metazoa; phylum Chordata; class Chondrichthyes; order Myliobatiformes; family Myliobatidae; genus Mobula; species Mobula birostris. The sequence goes on along the minus strand of NC_092377.1, from coordinate 77,809,834 downwards.
CATCACAGGTTAGCAGTCAGAGCGGCTCAGGCCATCATTTCAAGGATACTGCTATCCAAGTACTTCTGAAAGGAAGACTTGTATTAACATAGAACCTTTCATAACTTTAAGCAATTCTAAAGTAATTTACAGGGAATGAAGTACTTTTATAATCACTGTTGCAATGTAGGAAACATAGGAGCAAATTTACAGGAAGACCCAACAAACCACAATGTTGGCATCATTAGTTTAATTAGAGTATATCAAGGGATAAATATTAGCTGGGTATCAGCAATATTTCCTCTCATCCCCTCCGGTCCCACCTATTTTTCATTGAATCAGTGACTCAGGAATCTTTTACATTCAGCTGAACTCAAAGAGGAGGGCATGCCTGAGAGGTGGCATCTTCAACAATGCAGCAGCCCCTCAGTACTACACAGCAGTGGCAGCTGAGATTATTTTGGACCTATCTCTCGAGTGGTTTTGGACCCACTGTCATATGACTCAAGAGTAAGGATGCTATAACTGACATCTGCTTTAATGAAGGTACATTCCTTGCAGAGATCCAGAGATGGTGATTCACATTCCAAATCATTTATTTATCACATGTACATTGAAACATGCAGCAAAGTTTGCCATTTGCATGAACAACCAACACAAACGAAGGATGTGCTGAGGGCAGCACGCAAGAGTTGCTACATACTCCAGCGCCAGCCTAGCATGCTCAAAATGTTCAGTAGAACAACACAGGAACAAACAACACAACAACATCAACAACAGCAAAGCATCCCTTTTTCTCCCACTCACTCACACAGTTCTCTAACCCGAGGACAGGCCACCCTTGGGTTCTAGAAACATCAGAGATTCTCCAGGTGCTGGAAATCTTGAGCACCACACACTAAGTGCTGGGGGTGCTCAGCAGGTCTGGCGGCCTGACCTGCCGAGTTCCTCCAGCACGCCTTGTGTGTGCTGCTCCGGGCCTCCAAGCTCTAGTTGCTGGCCCTGCATGCTGTTGACCACACAAAATGAATATCAGGATATATTTGAGAACAATTATTGAAAGAGGTTGTAGTTAATTATGACTGTATGACGGTATAAAATTGGTGTTAAATGGGAAATAAAAGAGATGTAAATTTGGCTTCCATTTCCCTTTGATGTGCTTTCACAATTCAGATTTACCTCTATTTACTTAGTGCCCAGTAGGAAGCTCTTAGTCAAATTGCCCCAGGCTTTGAAAGGATCTGTTCTCACACAACCTACTGAACATTTCCCACTGTGTTTCTTCAGAAAGCCTTGGCTTCTCCTTCAGGAGCCTCCACAGATTTGCATCTGTCTGACTGAGTAACTCAAGCCATTATTTACAATGCGAGCTTTCGGTAACTCACAATAGGGTCAATCTGTACATTGGGTTGATTGATCCTATTATGGAGAACAGCAATACCTGCAAATAACAATCCCCTGCACTTCCAGATGCTGCTGTGACCTGACCAATCACAGCTGCAGCCTTTTCTCAACTTCTTTCTCTACTTCTGTCCACAGAAAGTTTGCAGCAATGACTCCCATTCCAACAAAAGTTTCTATTTGTGGAACATATTCATCTGAATAATGAATTCGGCAGCCATTTAGTCAATCCAAAAAGTAAGTCAAACAGTGGATAAAGGAAAAGATTTCAGAGTTCAGTCTTTTCGCAGCTGAAAGCATGACCACTAATGATGAAGCAATTAAAATTGGGGAATGCATATGGTTTGATGTCATACATTTGTCTTATCAAACTACTGTGATGTGTCTTGGGATTTTTATAATGTGAAAGTGACAGCAAAATTCCAGTTGCATTGTTTTGATAACAGGTGTTCATAAAGCCTGAAATAGAGTAACTTTCTATTAATAAAAATATCCTTGACATATGACTAATACATCTTTCATTTTCATTGTCCATTTTGAACACCAATCTGACTTCCCTCCAGAATAAAATAAATCACCTTAAGGTGCAAGAATCTTTATCAAGGTCACCCTGAAATCTAAAAACCATTAGCATTGACTAAAAGGATGTAGCACTCAATGCTATCTGTCAGTTGGATGTAATAAGAGTACCTGTACTGATTGCTAAAGACAGTGAAGGTTGGGGTGGGGCTGGTCCGTAGATATGCAATGGTTGAAGTACTGATTGATTCCTTTATCAAACCTAGGATAATAAATAAAAGCCAAGCAAGTAAAGCTCCTGCATGTTATAGTTTTATTGAGTGACTGGAAAGGAGCCTTAAATAAACTGTACTACTTACTGAGGAGTCTGTTGTGCTACTTTCACCTTTTTTGGGTGCAGGGTTGTAACGTTTTATGGTTCTCTCCTACTATTGTCAATCTTTTCTGTTCATTTCACTTTTCACTTTTAATGCAGTTATATATTCTGATACTTTATGGTACCGATGAATGAGGCCCAACCCTGATTTCAGAACAAAACATGAGATTCTAAACCAAAGGTTAGTGTTATTTCTAATGTTGTTTTCCTCTGAAATGTTTGAAACAGTCTTAGTTTGCCTTTATGAGAAATTGGGGAAAGTGCTGTATTTGAAGCTTACTAATCATGATGTAATGACAAATGTGTAATATGCACAGGAGATCTTTCAGGCTGACTATTGAGCTGGGTGGGGTAAAGATCACAGCCATTTTTAGAATATTTAGATTACGGAAATACCTGGATGTGATTATGCTTTTTCAGAAATGTTCAAGTATATAATTTGACATATTCCTGCTGTTTTTCCTTGGGGAGGGCCGGAGTCCAGTGCATGAAATCATACTGCCAAAACACTCACGTAGTAAGGCTAAGCAGAGTCACTCAGGCTCCCTTGATTATTGTCTAAATATAGCTAAGAACAGCTAGCACCTAGATGGTTTCGCAGTTAAGTGAAACAGGACCCATTGTGGTTTTCAAAGGTGCTTCACTGACACGAATGTAGTAATCTCTCAGTAACGCCTGACACTCAAGCAAACCAAACACACAAGTGATGAGTTGCCTCTGTCCGGGACCAGTCCATTAAGTGAGGCATCTGGGAGAAGTAAAATCTTTAAGATAGGGATATTACAGTGTCAAATTTCTGGGAAATGACAACCGTGAGAAAAATTAAAGAAAGGAAAAGTACCATCTTAGATCGTGTTTAAAAAGAATGATTCATTTTGAGCGTGCTCCATTCTCAGGGGTCTAAAACAAAAGTAGTCAAAGAATGGAACTGAAATAAGTGCCAATTGGAGGATAGGCCACATAGAATTTACTTTCAGAGAGCATGTGGATTAAAAGCAAAATGCAGGGAAGATCTTTGATCTGAAACATTAACTCCCATTTCTTTTTTTCACAGATGTTATCTGATGTGTTGAGTGTTTTCAGTATTTTCTGTTTTAGTTCCAGATTTCCAGCAACTACAGATTTTTAAAAAAAATTTTCATTGAGAGAAGATTGAGAGATGAAATGCTTAAAATCACCAACAATATCTAAGACCACAGAATGCAGTTCTTGTTATGGACGCGTTACAGGACCTATTGAGAAAGGTTTTCCTATGTTCTTTTCATGTCACAACTTACCCATTGTAGTCTCAAGAAAGCATTCTATAAATATTTTGCTTGTTCTGATTGGGATTTATTTTTTAGGTATGATATTCTGTAGAACACTCTCTCTGCCTTGTAACTTAATGTGGACCCATCTAACCTAAACATGATGCGAGAAATTACCTGCTACTGATGTTGTATATGGTTAGTTGGAAGAACAACAAATATTTTGGTATCCATATAAATGAAGGGGGTAATAAAAATAGAAATTGGTTGTTTGGTTTCATATTTATGAAGGACGAGTCCTTTCCCTTGACTTCCAGATATTACTATATTATTAAAGTTTGAAAGGTTTCATGTTGAAGTGTCTCAAACAACTGGCAGCCATCACTAAGGATCCTTACCATCCAGGACATGCTCTCCTCACGTTACTACCAAGGAGATGCAGGAGCCTGAAAACCCTCACTCATTGATTCAGAAACAGGTTCTTTCCCTTCCACCATCAGGTTCCTAAACAATCCATGAACGCTGCCGTTGTTCCTTTCCTCGCACTATTTACTTGCACTCAGTGGCCACTTTATTAGGTACCTTCTGTACCTACTAAAGTGGCCACTGTACATATGTTCATGGTCTTCTGCAGCGGTAGCCCATCCACTTCAACGTTCGATGTGTTGTGCATTCAGAGATGCTATTCTGCACATCCTATTGTAACGTATGGTTATTGGAGTTACTGTCACCTTCCTGCCAGCTTGAGCCAGTCTGGCCATTCTCCTCTGACTTCTCTCACTAACAAGGCGATTCTACCCACAGAACTGCCACTCACTAGGTATCTTTTGTTTTGCACACCATTCTCGATAAACTCTTTATGTTCCTTTAAATGTCCAGGAGATAATACTCAAACCACCCCACCTGGCACCAACAATCATTCCATAGTCAAAGTCACTTAGATCACATTTCTTTCCCATTCTAACGTTTGGTATGAACAAAATTGAACCTCTTGACCGCGATTGCATACCTTTATGTATTGAGTTGCTGCCATATGATTAGCTGATTAGATATTTGCAGCAACCTGCAGGTGTACCTAATAAAGTGGACACAGAGGGTATTTTTGGAATTTATAGTAATTTTATGTCTCCACTGTATGGCTGCCACATGAACAACAAATTTTGCATTGTACATCAATGATAATAAACTTGATTCTGATTCTGGCAAGAACATTTATCACGTGTCGATATTCCAAAATGAAGAATATCTCAAAGGTGCATGATGAGACATCACAGTAGCAATGTGCACAAATTTTATGCTTCCTCTAGGATTGACTTTGTTTTTCCAACATTAAAAAAGACTGAAAGAGAGTCAGGAACCTTAATGAGCATGTGGTATTAAGAGAAAGGAACCTAGATTAGGACTGAAATGAGGCACAGACTGTTGCTAAAGAGAGTCTTTGCATTAACTACAGATGGATCAAGTTACAGACTGAAAAAAATACTTATTTTATTTTTGTTCAAAATCTTGAATCTGTACGTTTTCTCCACATAAACCAAGTTGGTTATTTTATTATATGAAGAGAATGTGTTGAAAGGATGGTCTTGGAGAGTGGCTAGGAGAGAAATAATGCATTAGGAAATAATGATGTAATTTTGTGTGAGACTGAATATGTACTAGGTCCCAGTGGGGCCAGGAAACCACAGGGCTACAGCTTCTGGTTCACAGACGGCCAGATGTGAGCTTTAAAGACACATTGCAAGGCTAACGCCAGAGGGAAAACCTACTTAAAATGCGCTAAAATGAAGTGAAGGTTTGTCTCCTCATACATGACCATTACTGATCACTGTTCCTAGCTCAGCCTGGCCAATGTTCAAAACCTTGTCCAAGCTTGAGTCAGTTCCACAATCAACCTACTTCCATATTCCATAAACTTACCTGATCTCAGCTCTGCCACCAACATCTTTTTCCATCATTTTCTCTCCTGTCTTTCAGACCTCTTCTGGTCCAAATATCAGCACACCCTGAAAATCCTTTCCTCTGAATTTAATCTTTTATGTTGTCCTGTGCTTTTTCTGTCCCACAGTTGATACTTTGAGTGACCACATTCTGTTCCATAGACCATCCACTTCAAACCCTCTCCACTGCCCTCCTGAACTCATTGACCAAGATTTATGTTGTCTTTACTATGTTTCCGTTAATGTGATATCTATTATTTCAGTCCAACTCTGTAAATAATTATCAGATGTTGGCACACAAATACAAGAAATGAGAAATTGTTGTGTTCTCTGTTTCAAGGAAACGTGGCTCATTTTGCATATGCTGGATATGTTGGAAAGACCCAAGGGCTTCTTGATACACAGGATGGAGCAGACTGCTCATTCAGATGCTGGAGAGGGTCAGCAACTTGAAATTTCTCAGTGTTATCATTTCAGATGATCTGTCCTGAAAATGTTTAAGGAATCCAACTGTAACACTCTCATTCACATCTATTATTACTTGAAGTTGGCAGAGATCTTAAACAGAATTTTAAAAATAGTTTTGCTATGTATGAGATTTTGGCTTGAGATTGAGGTTTAAGGTTTAGTTTTCTCAGGGGGTTAGGATTAGGGGTAAGCTTTTGAGATTTAGCAGGTGATAGGAACTCACTCATGTCCATCTATTTGTGTAACTACACTAACTAATCTGAGATGGATGGAGGTAATCTGTTAGGAATCTTCAATGGACATAGTAGGATCTATGCGATGGCTTCCCCATTCAAGGTTTTCCTTCCTTCACTATTGATGCTGCTTTCACTCGCATCTCCTCCATTTCCCGGATGTCCGCACTCACCCCATCTTCCGGCCTTTACTGGGATAGAATTTGTCTTGTCCTCACCAGCCACCCCATGAGCCTCTGTATCCAGCACATCTTTCTCTGTAGATTTCGCCATCTTCAACGGGATCCTACCGACAAACACATCTTTTCTTCTCCACCACTCTCCACTTTCCACAGGGGTCACTCACTCTGTGAATCCCTGTCCATTTGTCCCTCCCCACCAATCTCTCTCCTGGTACATAGATCTGTAAGTGAGAGAAATGCTATACCTGCCCATTCACCTCCTCCCACACCTCCATTTTGGACCCCAAACAGTCCTTCCAGGTGGGGCAACACTTCACCTGCAAAGCTGTTGGGGTTGACTATTTTATCTGTTGCTCCTGTGTGGTGTTCCCTGCACTGGTGAGACCCCACATAAATTGGGGAATTGCTTTGTCGAGTTCCTCCACTCCGTCTGCAAAAAGCAGAATTTCCTGGTGGCCAACCATTTTGATCCCTATCCTCATTCTTCTTCCGACATTTTCTGTTGAGGTAGCCTCCAACCTGATGACGTGAACATTGATTCCTCCTTCCGGTAATCTGTTATTTTTCCCCTCCCTCTTCCTTCTTCTTCTATTCCCCACTCTGGCCTTTTACCTCTTCTTCTCACCTGCTTATCTCCTCCCCCTGGTGACTCTCCTTCTTCCCTTTCTCCTATGGTCCACTGTCCCATCAGATTCCTTCTTCTCCAGCCCTTTACCTTTCCCACCTGCTTGGCTTTGCTATTGTCCTCCTTCCCTTCCTCCCGCCTTTCCATTCTGCCATCATCCCCCTTCCTTTCCAGTCCTGAAGTGTCTCGGCCCATAACGTCTACTTGTCTATTCACTTTCATAGATGCCGCCTGAAAAGCTGAGCCCCTCTGTCATTTTGTTTGTGTTGCTCAGGACATCCAGCATCTGCAACATCTACAAGAGATTGCGTTTGTGTAGATGGTTTTGATTTTTACTCAAAATGCTGAACTTCAGAGACTACTCTAAAGGCATTTATGAAGCTGATGTAGAGTGTATTGTGTTTGAGAATTATAGTGTATCCAGAGGCAGGGACATAGTGTTCTCTGTGTAACTTTGCATGTGTTCGTGCTCTGGTACTGATTGGACTGGGGAGTCCTGTGCTCTGCCCACTCTATAGGAATGTAACAGTTTCACAGACAGTCTGGAAGGATCAGTAAGCACCAATATCTGAAAGTCTCAATGTATAAATAGTGTGAGAGTGTGATGTGAAAATTAACACCATCTCTTTTGATACACAGATAGTCCATGGGCTACATAAGGGCTTCTTTCCGGAGAACTGCCCATAAGCTTATTTTCCTGTAAGTCAGGAATGTCCATTTTCAATGGCTACCCTCTCTCTGCGTGACTTCCTGTCATTCTTTAATTTCATTGGATATTCACCCTCATACCACCCAAAATATATACCATATCTAGTTAATGAATTCCACAAACATATTAGCATTATTATTAGTACCATGAACGTTTATTTAAAAATTATGCGAGGATTTTCATGAAGTTGGATTTCTGTAATTCAGGTCTACCATAACCTGAGATGCCCCTGTATATGTTGTGTCTCAATGCATTTATAAAGACGTTACAAACTACATTAGCCATGGTTATCATGTGCATATTCTGTTACTTCGACTTCTATCTAGATGTAGGTACTGACTGACTTGTCAGTCAGCGTCAATTAAGCAGCAGCTGAAAGAACGTCAGAAAATGTTAAGCTTGTTTCTGAGTAATAGGTAGCAGCAGGTGACAGTGAGCAAAGCAGTTCTTATCACAGCAATGTCTTGGACAGTTTACAGCCCTCGGGAGAGAACACTCAGGAGAGATTAGGTCTCTACCAATATGAGCTTTATAAGAGCTAAACTTTTGATCACATTGTGTGGGAAGCATCCAGATTTACAATATCCAATACCAGTGTTTGGGTTCACATCCATCACATTACAGTCTCTCTCCAGAGTGGAAGGTAAGTCATCCACACTAATTATTTCATGATGCGCCAGAACAAATCAATTTTTAAGATCTGTAAATGATGAGGTGAATTTATTTTCTTTCTGAAGAGCTTCTAGGGCATGAAAGAGGACTAGACCGTTATGCTTCAATCACTAACCTGAGATTGTAGAACTGGATTGGGTGAGGTCAGGGATGAGGGATCCAGTGCTTCCTCTGTGAAGCTTAGCTGGGGAGAAGGTGCAGGAATTTAATGAAGGCCATTGGAAGGTAGAATCTCTCTCTCTCTCCCACCTCATTGTACATTTCATCTTTCTGTCGCCTAACCCAGTTGATTATTGTGAAGAGGCTGATTAACATAAGATGGAATCTGCCTCTGTTCTTCTTCCTGTTCTCTCTTCACTGTCCAATGTTCATAACCTTTTTAGGACCACATTATCCTCACTTCATTGTTTCTGTCCCTTTCCATGATTTTCTTTACAGGGGTGGTAAACTTGACTGTGAACTTCTCTTAACAGCTGAATCCTCATTGCTTTCTTTGTACTCTTGCCAGCAAATGGCCGTACATTGCTATAGGGATCCTCTTTATTGTCACTTCGTTGGCATTTTTATAGAACTTGAGTTTACGCCATGAGGTTTGGTCTCCAAATGATTTGGATTCAACTGGGACAAAGGTGGTGCCTCAACATTTAATAGATATACTGCAGATGCAAAAGTTAAAGAAAGAAGTGCATGGATGTAGCACATTTCAGAACCAGAGGATGCCTCTAAGTGAACTAGATCCAATAAAAATCTTTCCTTCCCAGAGTGAATTTTGTCAGTTGTACTCCTGTGTCTAATAGGTACAGATACACACCAGAGAAAGAGCCACGAGTAGGAAATATGGAAACTCCAGAAGCTGCACGTCTCCCTTTCATATTGCACGTCATCCTGACTTGGAAACTGAGCTCCATTCCTTCATGGACTACCTTACCTTCTTTGGCATGACTATTCAACAGAGTCAGTAAGGGTTAGTTAGTGTCAGGAAATATAGAGGAGGCTTGACCCAAACACAGAGCAGCAGAGACGACTTGGAGGTGAGCAATAACTGTAATAATAAATTGCAAAATAACAAGCCATGAGGGTCCACAAAACAAGAGAGAACAGATACTGAGAATTAGTAAACAAGATTGTAGAATTCAATCTGGATACTCCATCATACCACAAAGACATTTATCCTCCTTGTGTTGGGTGACTCACTTCACTTGCTTGTATCTCTGAACTATTCCCACAGCCTATGGACTGACTTTCAAGGACTCTTCATCTCATTTTCTTGATTTCTTGTTTATTTATCAATGAATGTATTTATTTATTATTTATTACTTTTTGCATTTGCGCAATTTGTTGCCTTTTGTACACTGTTTGAATGTCCAAGTTGGTGTGGTCTTTCATTGATCCTATTATGGTTATTATTCCATTATGGATTTATTCAGTATGCCTTCAAAAATGAGTCTCAGGGTTGTACATGTACTTTGATAATTTTTCTTTGAACTTTGAATATTAAATACCCAACAAATGTTCCATCCAGCACTCTTGAGTTGAATACGCTCTTAAAGTTCTCCTCTACTACTTAAGTGGAGAGTTATTGATAACCTATTTTGTTAGAGCCTGTGCCTGACTTTCAGCAGATACAATTATGCACAGTCTAATGCCTGGAGAAGATTTTATTTAAATCTATAAATTTCATGGCAAATGTATTTGCTATTGTGCATTATGTTATGTAATCCTCTTTGTTGCCTGGAGCTTCATTATAACAAAATAATTCAATTTGAAGTTACTGCATTACTTGCAGAGAGGTGACTTGGGCAGTTTGATTGCATGGAAAGGTTACTTTCACTATTATGTTAGTTGTGTTTCATGTCCATACTTAATATTGTGCTACCTTTTGTTTTTAATTTATCTATAAATTCAACAAACACATTTTGAAATTACTCTAGATTTCTTAAAGTGTGAAGCAGCTTCCGTTTTTAGTTTCGATGATATGGTAATCATGGCTTGGTTGTTTTTGGATTCAGCAGGCAATTCAAACTAATGATCAAAGCTTTGGTATTCTACCAGTCTGAGAACAGAGTGCTTCTCCTAATGAGAAACAAGTCTGTAACAAGCACTCACGGGAATTGAAGAATTTATTTTGAAATTCACCAAATACTTCACACTTCAGTACTTGTGCATTGTAGAAGGAGAAGGAGATGTACCTACTCCCTGATGGCAAAATGCACTTCAAATTCCTGAAGTTAAAGCAACCTGTTTTGGCTTTGTTCAAGGACAGTGAGTTATCTGCACACAATCTTGAAATGCCACACACTATCTTCAAACAGTTTTGTTTTTAGGATGAAGTGAGATTGGATATACATAGCTTGAGCATTACAACTTTTTGCAGTTTCCAGTCTTCAATTCAAGCATCACATGAAACACAGAAAGTAATGCTTTTAAGTTTCATCGTGTGGTCACTAAGAGGCTAGCCCTATCTGTAAATGGTGTCAAGCGATGTCTCACATGTTTCACTTAAGAAATCCTATGCCAGATAGTGCTTTGACCTCAGGGGTTATGCAGGTTGTGCTTTATGTGTCTGTATGTTTTTAATAAGACATTGAGCAGTAATCCATGAATCACATTGAGGTTCTTTATCACAGGCACCGGCATGAACCAGGCTTAACTAATGGATTAGAGAAGGATTTAGAGGGGTAAGCTCATCTGCCATCCACTAGATAATAAAATGCGAAAACATTAAATGTTCATTAAATTTGAAAGTGCTTACCAAATCTAGTCTAACCCTCCATTTACCTATTGCAGAATTACAAGCATGGTTTATTCCATTGCCAAATTCATCTCAGTCTACTTTTGTGAATTTTAGACCTATGCCTATATACATTATCTACCAATGTCAGTAGTAGGAATAGTGCTTAAGCTTAATATTAGCCAAGGAAGGTTTGAAATTTGTCTCCACAGGATCGAAGGAGAATGGAAGCGATTAACGAACGTCAGAGAAGAACATGGTGAAATGTTCACAGAACCCGTTTGGAAAGACAGATACAGGTGTTGGGAAATCTTCATGCAGACAATGGTGTCATGGAGAATGTGCAGATAACACTTAGTTAGTTAGCATGATGTTGAGGAAAGTTTGATGTTTCTTCCCTCGGTGAATACTTGTTTCCTGGGACAGGTTCTTCAACGCAAAACCATTTCGTGTTGTGAGTAAACGAAGTGAAGCAAACTAGACTGATCATGCAACAATAAGCTCTAACAATTATGTGCACAATATAGAGTAATATATTTATATATACAAAATTGGCCCTGTTCCTTTGTTTTGTTTGTTATAGTTTAAAATATTTTGTCAATACAACTCCAATCTAAGTTTATATTGGTGTGAGTTAAATAATTGCTTCCTGGCAAATGGTAAATTCGCATGGGTGTGTCAGTGCTCGTACAGTAATTCCCTTTGTTTCTCTTAGAAAGTTCATTCAAACTTTTATAGTTGCGTTTACCCAAACATGTTTATTTAATGGAAATGGTCTTTTCATTGTTATTCCCATGCATTGTTGAGTTATGTTGCTGTTACCTTTTATTCACAGTAATAGCGAACTCATTACAAGCCGATGGTGAGAAGGTTACACATAATTCATTGGAGTTGTTACTGAAAACAGAGTGGCCCAGCACACTTTTTTGCGAAAATGCTCAATAAATCCATTAATAGAACAATATCAGTGACAATCAACAAGACAGATCTTCAGGAATAGTCTGACTGCATTATTTACAATATTAACATGAACTCCTTGTTCATTGTTGGGAAGGACACGTTTCTGCCTTGTGTAGAAACGCACAGGCAAGTTCAGGACATGGAGTGAGGCAGAGATAATGGAAGGCCTGGTTGGATGATGTGAAACTCATTAAGGACTACTCCCCTCTCATTACTAAAGGGAGGAGACAAACAATGTCTCTACCATCAGATTTTTTGAATGGTCCATGAACACTAACTCTATTCTTCTCTCTTTTTCCACTACGTACTTATTTTTTTATGTTTCTTATTGTGGCTTACAGTATTTTTTATGTATTACATGGTACTGCTGCTACAATATAACAAATTTCATTGCATGTGTTAGTCATAATAAACCTGCTTCTGAACTCTTGATTTTCTGATCACTGTGAAGATGATGCTTTGTTATGTATTTGGCCTTCGTTAAGTGACTGTACATGGATGGCCGGTTAGGCAGTGCAAACTAAGAAATACTGGCAGATGCCTTGTGAGGACAAAATCCTTAAGTTACTGAAAAATATCAACAGACTGGTTGGGTGGGAACAAGGGTAACAAATGGAAATCACTCTGGTGATGTAATGCATTTGAGGACAAACAAGACAGAGAAATCCAATGTGAGGTAGTATAGCAAGAAGATAAGAGACAGAGAGAGATGCACATCTGTAAATTCTTAAAAAAGCAGGACTGGTAGTTACAATGTGGCATACACAGCTTTATTGGGTGAGGCAGACTCAAGAACAAGGAGTCCATGCTAGGTCTGTACAAAGCCCTACTTCGATATAGCTAAAGCACTATTCCTACTTCTGGCCATTAGCCTACAGGAAGAAAGTGGTGACACTTGAATGGGTGCAGAGGAGATTTTCAGTTGACATTAAATGTGGGGCTCTAAAAGCTGTTGAACAGGAGGACATACACAGATCACTGAAAGTGGCAACACAGGTAGATATGGTGGTGAAGGAGATATACGGAATGCTTGGCTTTATCAGCCATGGCATTTACGAGTTGGGATGTCATGCTGCAACTTTGTAAAGCGTTGGCAGGCACACTTGTAGTATTGTGTTCAGTTCTGGTTGCCACTCTATAGGAACAATGTGAATGTGCTGGTGAGGGTGCAGATGGATGGCTGGTGCAGACTCGGAGGGCCGAAGGGACTATTTCAATGCCCCATGTCTTTATGACACTAATTGAGAACTGTAGTCATGAGGGGAGACTACCTAGGTTGGGGATATTTTGTTTGAAGCACTCTGGGAAGATTGAATTGAGGTGTTTAAAATGATGAGAGGCCAAGACAGAATAAACAGAAGGGCCCGTTTTCATGAGCAAAAAGGGGAGCAGTTGGAAACATGGGTTTGAAGGAATTAGCAGAAAGACAGAGGGGAGTTGAGAAAAGGAAAATACTCATTAAGTGGTGAGCCTGAAACTCATTTAGCACATTCTAAGGCAGAAGCTCTCGACACATGTTAGAAGCACCTGGCTGAGCAATGATCTGCACCATGATGGGCCAAGATTAGATTGTCCAAAGGCCATAAGACCTAAGGGTAGAAGGAGATTGCTTCACCATTCCATCATGGCTGATTTATTATCGGTCTTGACTCCATTCTCCTGCCTTCTCCCCATAGTCTTTGACACCCTTACCAATCAAGAACCAAAGGCAAGTTTTGGAGAACCTGGATGTGAATAAATGAACATCTTCCTCTTGGATATAAGTAGCAATGAGTTTCGTAAGATGAAGGAATTTTCAAATCGAGGTCTGAAATGCATATGAGTGTGGGCCTTCTTTAGGGATCGAGGCCTTGACTCACTTCACGATGCAGCACCCTCGTTTAAATAAAGGCCCTGACCAATTTTGTTGTGGTTGAATGATTTTGAAGATCGAATGGCAATCTGAAATGCTAAATTGTTTAAAGATGTTTTCAAATAATGCCTTATTAAAATCAGACCTGCTTGTATTTCCCCCTTACTATCTTAAAAGGGCCAGCCTCAGTAAAACCACAGTCATTAACTTCCAGATTTTAACTAGATTCTGATCTACAGAATCAGACTACTCTTCATCAAAGTGATGGAACATATTACCAATTGTGTTTTCAAATGACACCTACTCACTATTAATCTGCTCAGTCTGAGCTTCTCCAGGAACACTCAGATTAACTGTACATTTTGTCTATTCATGATCTAAAGGATTTGATTCCTGAAATGAGGTGAGAGTGACTGGTTTGAGCATCAAGACAGCATTTCATCAAGTGTGGCAGCGGAAGCCTCAGTTTTAAGGGAAAGATTTTTACAGTGATTGGAGTGATGCTTTGTAAAAGGAAAATGTTTTTGGAAATCAATCATTCCAATCCCATATACAAGTGTCAGAATTCCTCAGACCAGTGTCTGAAGCCTAACCACCTATAACTGTTCTTCTGACATAAGGGTGAAAGTAGGGATATTAACTGATGCATGTACAATGGGCAATTCCATTTGTAAGTCCTGTTCATGAAGCAGCATGCTTGCACGTAGTAAAGCCCAGACCACACATAGGAATCAGAATCAGAATCAGGTTTATTATCACCGACATGTGACGTGAAATTTGTTAGCTTAGCAGCAGCAATTCAATGCAATACATAATCTAGCAGAGGAAAATGAATATTATTAATAATAATAAACAAGTAAATCTATTATATTGAATAGATTTAAGAAGTGCAAAAACAGAAATACTGTATATTAAAAAAAAAGTGAGGTGGTGTCTAAAGCTTCAATGTCCATTTAGGAATGGGCTAAGAGAGGCAAATAAGATTCAAACCAGAAAATCATCAGGCACTGATAAGAGAGAGTCCAACCTCCAATCTCTGACATTCAATGCGATTACCATTACCAAATCCTCCACCCTCCTAGGAGTCAGCATTGATCAGAAACTCACACAAATACAGTGGCTATAAGGCAGATCAGATCCTTAGCTTGTGGTGAGGGACTCATTTCCTGTCACTCAGGGCCTTTCCACTAACTACAAGGCACAAGTCAGGAGGATGAAGGAAATCCCTTCACTTGCCTGGATGAGGATATCCCCCACCTACATTCAGCAGGCTTCAAAATCTAAATGGTCTTCTGATCTTTTGAGGTCTTTATCTGCCAAATAAATGGGATTGTGGGGAATGATTTTCAAATTTGGCTGCTTTTCAAATTTCTTTCCATCATAAAGTCTGTGATCTCAACCAACAGATCCATAACGAACCCAATTTGAGTGCAGGCTAGTGACAAGGAAGGAAGTATCACTATTCCAACACTGATCTCAATCATCCCCATCCTATTCAATGTAGGTTGGAAGGTCTGTTGCTGCCTACATATTAAGGTAACTCATTGGATTCTGCAGATAGAAATGCAATGAATTTAATAATTTTCAGGATTTCTGTCATCAAATTAAACTCAGATCTTTTCTTTAGCTTGCATTACTTTTGAAGTCTGATGTAAGAAAATTCCTTGACCCTTTTTTTGTAAGCTAGGCAAGGATATCCCATCAAGCATCTGCCCAATGAGGAACAGTTTCTTAAAAATTCAGAGGTCTAGCCTGTCTCAGCCAAGGCACCACATTATGGGATTCTTTCTGGCTTCCAGCCAGGCTGCTTTGCAAACTGCAGATGGTGGGGTAAAGCCTAATCATGTTGCTGTTGCCCCTCACATCCTCTGAATGCTGTCCAGTCACACACACTTCTTTAAGAGCGTATCAATGAGCCAGTGTCCATTGTGTGTATTCTCATTATAATTTCATTACATTACATAAACCTCACCTTCTGCAATTCTTCCAGCTGAATATTGACTTCAAGCTTGCTTTTCTAATTGAATTACAGGAGAGCCAGCTGAGTGATTGGAGTTTCTTGTGCACAGTCTATGCTTCCTTGGCAGCAAGATGAATAGAGATTGAGAAGCAGGGTGTTTGCTATACCAGCAGGAATAACAGAGATTGTTGCTCTGTCACAAAACCTTGCCTTGCAAAAAGTGGAAAATAAAAATGTGAGAAAGTGTGCTGCTTGTTCCCAACACCAGCTGCTTTCTGCTCCTTCTTATTGTCTACAGAGAAAGTCTGACAAAAGCTGGACTTGGCTGGCCCCTGAGACAGACACTGGGGATTTATGGGATTTGACAGGGCTGACTTAAAAATGGACAGGACTAATCTGGAGTAAAGGGTTATAATGTGTGATGCTAATATAGTTTAAGACGGGGGAATGGTTTCGAGCCAGCGATTATGCTCCATCAATTTATTATTGCACATTTTACATGTGATGAAAAGTAATTGAATTGGGCCACTTTTAATCACCAACTCGAGTTTACTTAGGACAAGAATTTGTTTTTATTATGCATGTATTGTTATGCAGTGTATGTATTTCATTCTGAACAAACAAAAATTATGCAGGGATAAAAGAAAAAGAATGATAAACCTTGAAGAAATTTGATATCACAACTCTACAAGCACCAGGTATTTCCAGACCACCACAAGTGTTTCTCTTTAATACCACAATGGGCATTATTGAGTCCAATAGCAAACTGCTGGAGAAACTCAAAGGGTCAAGGTGGAGGTAAAGGATATTTCTGATTGAGATTTTGCACCCAAGTTCAGCAGTTTGCTTTTGCTTCAGGTTCCAGCATCTGCAATCTCTTGTGTCTCCATCACCATGTACAATCTTTTTTTTAGATTATGAGAACGCTCAGTCCTCGTTTATTGTCATTTAGAAATGCATGCATGCATTAAGAAATGATACAATGTTCCTCCAGAGTGATATCACAGAAAAACAGGACAAACCAAAGTCTAACACTGACAGAACCACATAATTATAACATATAGTTACAGCAGTGCAAAACAATACCATAATTTGAATAAGAACAGACCGTGGGCATGGTAAAAAAGTCTCAAAGTCTCGAGTCCCTGATAGCAGGTGGCAAAAGGGAGAAACTCCCTGCCATAAACCTCCAGGCACCGACAACTGCCGATGCATTGGAAGCACCCGACTACAGCCGACACTGAGTCCTTCCGTCCGAAAACTTTGAGCCTCCGACCAGCCCCTCCAGTACAGCCTCCCGAGCGTCATCCTCTGCCGAGCGCCTTCGACCTCGCCCTGGCTGCCGAAACAAGCAAAGACGTGGATTCGGGATGTTCTCCTCCGAAGATTCCGGACCGCACAGTAACAGCAGCAACGAAGCCGACATTTCAGAAGTTTCTCCAGATGTTCCTCCGTACTCTCATGTCTGCCTCCATCAAATCAGAATTGTGCACGGTCCCCTACTTGACAAATAACAGACATCACCACCGAAGTGGCCACGCGTGCCACGTCACGCTGCCATCTTCTCCTCCTCCTCCTCTAAGCTGTAACATCTTGTCCCCATTCACTGTCACTCACAGCTTTCCACTTGGGGTGTGGAGGGGGTTCACAATCACAGTTCCTTGCAGAATGAGAACCCTCAGCATAATTCAGGAGCCATGTCTGAGATCTCCTATTTCTATAAGGTACAGTTGCCCATTTTGCGGCATTTTCTCATTGTAAAATCATGAATGCTGTGAAAATTGCAGCAGAATCTTGTCAGGTAGGCAAACAGACGATGTAAGAAGTAGAGACTCTTTTCTTGGTTGCTGGTGCTGCGTGATAACATCCCCTTTAAAACAGACAATGCTGAATAATATCTACAGCCATCAGTTATTGAGATGATCATTTGAGCAATTGAACAATGGTTCAGAAGAGCAAATGGATTGCATTTTGACAACGTACAGGTTTTATTATAAAATGTTGATGCCTCTACCAATATTTTTGGTCCATCTCTAATTGTCCAGAGCCGAAGTCATGGGTTCCAACATTCCAACACAACGCAACACAAGGAATGACCAAAGAAGGAGAGCAGGTTTCCATGGAGATGACTTTTTTTATGATAATCTAGTAGCTTCATGGTTACCATTTCTAATTTTTTAAAAAATTCTAGATTTATTTGAAAAGAAATTCCCATTATTACAGTTGGATTTGAGCTCTCATCTCTGGACCAATAGTTCAGGCCTCTTAGGTCCTAGTTAACTAACCTGGATGCAAAGCTTTTATATTCTTAAGTCTTAATTTTCTTTACATGACCCTAAGTAATTATGAGTAGAGGCAGTTAAAGAAGGGAGAATAAGATTTTAGACATGTGACCAAGTTCTAAGGAGTGGGGACCAGGCAGATTTTCACTGGGTTCCAGTGTCAATAATGCAGGAATAAAAAGATACACTGGACACACTCTGCCTGATTTAGGATGAGTTACAAAGGAATCAAGTGAGTGTAATTTCACTGTGCTGGACAATGGTGAGAAATGTGGTTGAAAACATTAAAAGCTCAAGAAGAAATAATCTCCATTGTAACAGTCACAGATGATGGGATGGCATTTTTTTGTGGCTGCAAACAATCATGACAAATATATCTATCTGCTATTTTTTTAG
This sequence comes from Mobula birostris, assembly GCF_030028105.1. Classification (NCBI taxonomy): domain Eukaryota; kingdom Metazoa; phylum Chordata; class Chondrichthyes; order Myliobatiformes; family Myliobatidae; genus Mobula; species Mobula birostris. Next base: position 77,791,305 of record NC_092377.1, on the reverse strand, counting down.
ACAATGGAGCAGAAGTTTTCTACTTCAATGTGATTAATAATTTTACTTTGATTCTTCATTGGCAGGAATAAAAGGATTTTGCAGTTTTAAAGAGCAACATTAGAAAATAAGTGTAAAAAGGTATGAATTGCGCCAAGGAGAGCCTTTAACATGTGCTGATGGTGAGCAGGTTGTGTAGGATGTTCACCAGAGGCATGCAACTCAACAAGATAGAAAAGGGTGCATCATGTACTGAGTTGTATCATTGCTGCCTTTGAATGTGGTGTTTGTGGTAAACCGTATATGTATGTTGTAACTGGGTTACCTGTCTGGACACGCCCCTCTGCTGACTGTCCCTGTGGCTCCTCCCACAGACCCCTGAATAAAGGCGATTGGGCCTTGGCTCCTCCTCTCAGTCCAGGGGCAGACACTCAGCATGCTGGAGGTCACATTTTACTGCGAATAAAAGCCTTTCAGTATTTAATCTACTTCCAGTCTTTTGGAGTTATTGATGGTGCATCAGTGTTGTGGAATGGCTTTCCTCGGTGATTGATTGATAAGTCCTCAAATTATCAGGGTTGGTAAGGATGAGTGTACTTTGGTGCATACTTCAACAACTGCCCGGCTGTTTGCAAACAAAGGGTTTGTTTGTCTTTGGTTTCTACAGAGATGCTATGACAGTTGTCTTCTTCTCACACTTACACTGAACTGACTGCGTGCCTCACTTTGGGGAGTTGGGCTTCCCATTCCAGCAGTTTAAAATCTGTTATGCCCCTTTGCCACTTCTGAGATTCAACCATCAGAAGGAGTCACCATTCTTAGGCAACAGAGGATAATTGTCATCTGTACTGCAGAATTACTGGCACACTCATTTTAGAAAATTGGCCCAAGCATTGGCGTTTGTCAAAGACACGAGTATAATAGCAACAACTTAAAAGCTACTTCTGGTAACACGACAGTGCACCCTCTGGCTGAATTCTTTCTGACTGAATACAATATGAGTTTGACTGTTCATCTCAGTTACTGGGTCACTTACTAGGGAGGGGGCTGGAATCCTTGGCTACGGATTAAAAATTGGGTTAACAAATGGGGGCATCAGTGATGGCATTGCTAATACTTAAATGGAGGAAATGTCAATATGAAGTAGTTTTGGCTGCATCTGTATGAGCTGTCTCGATGTCTGACAAAGGACAAAACCCCTGAGGAGGTCAGATTCAAGAAACTTTGCACAAATGGGCAACGTGCTGCATAAGACCCTCCACAATGCCTCAGCATCAGAAATGGATGTGAGAGCCAGGTCCACATAGGGTTTGAGGGCTCAGTTATTGTGCAATTATAATCATAATATTTGTGTGGACCTGGTGGGGGGAAGAGTGTTGTCTGGAATGCTCTTCCGATCATTGAAAGCTATATTGTGGAGCATTACACACCTCCTAATGAAAGCAAAGGGAGATATGACTAGACAGCATCTCAGAGAGAGATTCCTGTTTGAATATGTCATTCCTTGGCCAGGGACTGTGAGAAAGCTGAGATCGGGAATTCATCTAAATGCCTTCCGTCTCAACGATTCCCTTACAAATGACCAATTGAGCCACTGGAAAATGTTACCATTCATTCTTTTTCAGGAGAGTGAAGCACTTTTGAGACAAACCATATCATTGCCAAAAGAAATGCAGGACATCTGGGTCTTAGGGCACCTTCTAGTGTTGGCAAATCAAGCTCTATGCTATTTAGTGTAGCACAGGAATGGAAACCTGTGAGATGAAATCTGTGAATTGTTCTCGGCACTGGTTAAAACTGGCTTGCATCAGGTCAGCTTATTCATGGAACATAAATTGCCTCTAATGTCTCCAGGACATATATTTAAAACATATTCATTCCATTCTAAGTCAGGCTGTCTCTCTCAGCAATTTCCTACATATCAAAAAGCCAAGTCAAGTCAAGTCTCTTTTTATTATCATTTCGACCATAAACTGCTGGTACAGTACACAGTAAAAAGGAAACAACGTTCCTCCAGGACCATGGTGCTACATGAAACAACACAAAACTACACTAGACTAAGTGAGACAACACAAGGCTACACTAGACTACGTAAGACAACACAAAAACTACACTAGACTACAGACCTACACAGGACTACATAAAGTACACAAAACAGTGCAGGGCAGTACAATAAATAATAAACAAGACAACAGGCACAGTAGAGGACAAATTACAATATAATAATAAATGATGTAGATGTCAGTCTAGACTCTGGGTATTGAGGAGTCTGATGGCTTGGGGGAAGAAACTGTTGCACAGTCTGGTCGTGAGAACCTGAATGCTTTGGTACCTTTTGCCAGATGGCAGGAGGGAGAAGAGTTTGTATGAGGGGTGTGTGGGGTCCTTCATAATGCTGTTGGCTTTACGGGTGCAGCGTGTAGTGTAACTGTCTGTAATGGCGGGAAGAGAGACCCCGATGATCTTCTCAGCTGACCTCACTATCCGCTGCAGGGTCTTGCGATCCGAGACAGTGCAATTCCCGAGCCAGGCAGTGATGCAGCTGCTCAGGATGCTCTCGATACATCCTCCGTAGAATGTGTTGAGGATGGCGGGTGGGAGATGGACTTTTCTCAGTCTTCGCAGAAAGTAGAGACATTGCTGTGCTTTCTTGGTTATGGAGCTGGTGTTGAGGGACCAGGTGAGATTCTCCACCAGGTGAACATCAAGAAATTGGGTGCTCTTAACGATCTCTATAGAGGAGCCGTCAATGTTCAGCGGAGAGCGGTCGCTCCGTGCTCTCCTGAAGTCGACAAACATCTCTTTTGTTTTGTTCACATTCAGAGACAAGTTAATAATTCTGTATTATAATGATGTAGAACAGCTTGATGGGCCAAATGGCCTAATTCTGCTCCTATATCATATGATCTTATATCTTATGTGTAATGACATTCCTTTTTCTATACAAAATAATGGACCTCTTCATTTGTTACATGTGCTTTTAATTGGAAATTCTTTGAAATGACATTTAAACACGTTTACTTGACTTCAATAAAAAGAACAAAAGAAATCTTTCATAACGTTAACTTATGTTTGTCAGAAACTTAAGATATCCATACCCTTTCCCTCATTTTAAAGTTGTTGGGCTGTATCACAATTAAGCCCTTAAAATTGCCTATCTGGAATCAGTCCTTGGTTAGAATTGGGGTCAAAGTTGAGAGGGAGTTGTGTAAGCCACCTACACACTGTTTGAACTATTTTGTCCTTCACACACTAAGAAACTCCATGCTTATGAATTTAATGACATTGTGTGAGTGGGCCAAAAAAGTTCAAACGTTTAGTTTGGTGCATGTATGCAAAGAATGCTGATTTTCTTCTTTAATCATCAAGGATCCAGGGCAAAATTATTAGGTCCACTGATAATTATGGCCTGCTGCACATTTTTTTAGTTTATTTCGAGCACATCACAAGAAACTGCTCTCACCCTCCAACCCCAACCCCCATGCAAAACTCATTCTCAAGCCTCGTGGAAAAAGAAAGTCTCAAATCAAGCTGAATCAGTAGCTTGTTACTTGTGCACAACATAATCCCTGGTTTACAAGTGAGGAGACTTGTGGCATTTCCAGAGGACAATATTTGCATGTTCTGAGTCGAGGAGCTGGAATGAATGCAGTCTTGACGCATTCTTGCTTTATGTGTTAGGATATCAGAAACCAAATCAACACAAGCCCCTAGAACCCTCGGCCCAATGTCCTTCTCAAGTATCTGTTGTGCAATGAGCTTGACAAAGTGTGTTTAATAGGAGTCATGCTAACTCTGTTCCTTACGGAAGCCAGTACAAACAACATCCACTTTTTAAAAAAAATCTGCAGCTGTTGGAAAACTGAAATTAAATTAAATGCTGGAAACACTTAGCAGGTCAGCCAGTATCTGTATAAAGAAATAGAGTTATCAATGATCATTGGAGGCACAGGAGACTGCAGATGCTGGGTGAAGGGTCTTGACTGTTAACTATTCATTTCCCTCCACAGATGCTGCCTGATCTGCTGATTCCCCCAACCAGGTAATTTTTGTGACAGGTCTGAAAGAGTGAGAAAACAAATATGCTCTACGTTACAGAGAGAGAGAGAGAGAGAGAGAGAGAAACAACAGAAGTACACACTGGAACTGAAATACAAAAGAGAGCTGGAAAACTGAAACACAATGAATTCTGAACATACTGGAGCACATCATACACCATCTGTGGAGAAGAATGGCCTATGTCAATGTTACAGGTGGATGACATTACGACAAAAATAATCCGCTTTGACACTAACTGGATAGGCTGATTTTGGAAATAGTTGAATAATTGAATTGTAATCTTCTTTAGTTCCTTTTCCATTCTTTTAAGTGATTTAGATTAAGCGTTAACTATTAAATGGTTCAAATGGCACTGTTTATTATCAGACATTGTATACGGTATACAACCTGAAATACTTAGTCTTCATAGGCGTTCACAAAAAACAGAAGAACCCCAAAAGAATAAACAACAGAAAAATGTTAAACCACCACTCCCCCCTCTCCCATGCAAGTAGCAGCCCAGCATCAACGCATCAACATCCCCCTTCCCCCACCCATTTCAGCAAAAAAGCATCAGTGCCCATCGGCCACCAAGCAATAGCGAAGCATCCAAAGAGAGACCATGATCCACAGGCTACAAAAATGATTGTTTACCCGACAGTTCAACATGCCACAGGCTCTCTCTCTCTCTCTCTCTCTCTCTCTCTCTCTCTCTCTCTCTCTCTCTCTCTCTCTCTCTCACTAACAAGGGACAGAGAGATGCCATCCATTTCACAAAGAAAAGGGCGACTAATAGCCGCTGTTACGCTGTTACACTCTGCTGCATTGCTTTTCACTCCAAGATTCTTCGACTGGAGAATTGGCAGCAAACTCTCCCCACCATTGAGAGAAAGAGAGAGAGTGTGTGATTGCTACAGAGGCCCCCATCCACACATCCACCGCAGTGAAATCCTGATGTCCCTCTCTAGCGAAGCCTCAGCTGGCAACACCTGCCTGGAATCGGTCATCTATAGGGCCATGCAGGGCCATACTCTGGAGGTGCCATCTTCCAAGCCGTGCCTGGAGAATGTCAGAAAAATGACCGGCCAGTGAGGTCCAGGAATGGGAACTCACCCACCATGAAAAATCGCAGTGTTGAGTGCCATTGCAGATCAGGGACCTCGATAGAACCTCAGCCACCTTGAAAAGGAAAGGAAAGAGACATTAAAGAGAGAAATTTTAGCTCTATGCACAGATGAGCTCGAAGAGGCACCCACTTGGCACCATGTTATTCCGCCCATATACACCTGAATCAACACTAGTCTGAACTGATTCAACTATTAACAGATTTACTTTCAAGGACTTTTTACAACTTTTGTTCTCAATGCAGTGGATTCTGATTAATTGGGACTTATCAGGACCAGTACATTTTGGCTCAATTAAGTGACTTCGCAAGTTAGCCAAAGTTTCATGGAAATAGTTAAAAAGGTTTAATAAAGACAAATAACTGAATAACAAATAATGTATTTAAATAACATAGAGGGAAAATTATAACACTGTCAATAGTACCACGGTACTATAAACCTACTGCATTATTTTGATTGACTGTAAATGAACAAAATTGGCACAGCCACCTAGTGTCTTCAGACAATGCTATTAACAATCACATCCTCCAACCTTTATTTTCATTGTAACATTCAAGATGGTTGTCAATACCTTCAAATTCTGGCATCTCCAAACATGAGTGCTTGAAACTGCAGTGAACAAAACGGTTCTAAATTGTCTTACTGCTTATTCCTTGCCAACTACTAGTAACAAAAATCACTGGTTTTTGAACACAAGCACATGCAGCTGCTGTTACTTAAAAGATATTTTGCTCTAAGCATGATGTAGTGCCTAACAATCACACAAGCGCACATGACTGACGCTAGTTAGAAACTGTTCAGCATCAGTCTCTTGTCCCAATTAAGCAGCATAGTGTCCCAAATAAATGAAAGGAATCCTGACTAGTTTCTCAATTAGTTTTTGTTCTTTAAGAGTTGTCCTAGATAAGTGGATGCCCCAATTAGCCAATGGCCCAATTAAGTAGAATCCACTGTATTACCTTTAAAAAATATTTTATTTGTCTTCTTTTGCACTTTGGTCATTTTTCAGTCTTTGTTTATGCATAGTTTATCGCAACTTCTATTGTATTTCCTTTTTTCCCTGTAAGATGTCTGGCGAGGTCAAGGCATGTTCCAGACGGTGTCGGTGTCGGAGATGGAGTTGGAGCGAGCAGATCAGAGGGGAATCAGTGCCGATGTGCTTTGGAGCCCATCCACATAACCTGGGAGTGAGGCTGGATTGATCCAAGCATGAGCCGACTTGGAAGGTGGAGAACGTCGCTGGGCTGGGTGCTGGGGTACAGGCCCAGAACACATTGCTGTGTTGGTGGCCGGGTTGTAGTGCGGAGGACTACTCAGTGTTTGGACGATTGAAACACCGGCCCAGATAGACTGTAAATGCAGGGAGTCAGGACCAGAGACGAGGGTCGGTCTGATTCTGCTCACTCTTCTGTGACACCTACACCTCTCTCCGTGGGGCTGAGGCTGTGAGACTGCTCTGGCTGCTATGTGCTTGGTGTCTATGAGCTTTGCGGCAATTTGCCCTGTCGTGTGATGAACTGAGGCTGAAGCTATGGGCCTACTCCAGCTCTTCTGGGCTCTGGGTCTATGGATTTAATCTGGTTCGCAATGCTGTTGCTTGCTTTTATTTGCATAATTTGTGTTTTTTCCCCTTGCTATACACATTAGATATTGATCTTTTTTCTTAAACTGGGTAATTTTGGGTTTCTTGCTTTGTGGCTGCCTGTAAGAAGATGAATCTCAAGGTTGTATAACTTATCCGTTCTTTGATAATAAATGTATTTTGCATCCTTTGAATCTGGAAGGTAGTATATGGTAACATGTGGCAATATGCATACTTTGATTTCAAATTTACTCTGAACTTCGAACAATCTTAGTTTCCTTTTAGTCACAAAATTGTGTATTGTGGCTCACACCTATGATTCTAATATTGGTAATTGTGCCAGATAATGCTGCTCTGTTAGAGCAATTGTTCACTGGATGGCGTGTTTATGTCTGTAATGTTAATTTCTATAAGAAATTCTCACTATACTGTTTCTGAAATACTTTATTTGGAAATATATTATAGGTCACAACAAATCTGATAAATGAAGAGGGTACTCATGATCCCACGGACAAGACAAGAGTTATCCTTATCCCCTACCCAATGTTCCTCCCTTAAGTAGGACCAGTAATACATTATTGTTACTACTGCTGTTGCAGGAAAGCAGCAACCATCAACAAAGACCCCCAGTACTCAGGTCACGCTCTCTTCTCACTGTTGCCATCAGGAAAGAGGTACAGGAACATCAGGACCCACACCGCCGGGATCAGAATACCCCTTAACCATCAGGCTGTTGAACCAGAGGGGCGATAGCTTCATACAATTCCACTCACCCCCAACATTGAACCGTTCCCGTAAGCTATGGTCTCTATTTCAGGGACACTTCATCTCATACTCTCAGTATTTATTGCATATTTATTATTATTATCATTATTATTTTGTTTGTTATTTTTCTTTATGTATTTGCATAATTTGTTGTCTTTTGCTCATTGGTCGTATGTCCATCTTGTTGCGTGTGGTCTTTCATTGATTTTATTGTGTTTCTTTGTATTTACTGTGAAGGCCTTCGAGAAAATGAATCTCAGGGTAGAAGATGGTGACATATATATGTACTTTGATGATAAATTTACTCTAGGAATTATTCAGGGAAGATGCTTCTCCAAGCAATTATTTAGAACATGGAACTTGCGAGCAGCATGGATTAATTAAAGGGAGGAGGCTAGGTGATGGAGAAAAACAAAGACAGAAGTACTGGAAGGACTGAATGTCATGGTATGGGAGGAAGTTTGTGTGGAGCATAAGCCCTGACGTTGGTCAGCAGGGACGAACGGGCTGTTTTTATGCTATAAGTACATTGTAATTAAAATCAGTTGGGCAGTTGGTGGGAGAATGTTGCTGGGTTCACCCACAAAATACCAATGATTATACTTTATAAAACCATTGGTCAGATGTAAAGAATTTTGAGATGTTTCAGAATGATATGATTAGGCGTTTTATGAAGCTTTCCATTTGTGGGAAAAGAGGAGCTTCCATTGCAGCTGATCCAGCAGCTGGTTGCACTATTTAGGTGACTGTAAATCCATCAAGTTAGAAGAGCCCCACTGAATTAAGTAATCTCTCATGTGCTAGCATGGTTAAAGAGTATAGGCATTGAAAACCTTAAGGGGAGTGAGCAGCTCTCGAGAAACTCTGGATTAAGTTGTCTATGGGAGTTTGCAGGAGTTTGTAACTTGCCCTTCTTTTATGGCACAGCACATGCATATGTAAGTGGGTTAAAGAAACATTGTCTGATCTTGTTCTGTTCTAGCTTATACATGAGAACTATTTCAGAAAAAAAATCTGGTAGAGGCATATTTGCAGGAAATTGTTTGACTTGGCATAGAATCCAGTTTATTTTAGGCTCAACTCGCCTCATCTGGCTGACTATTAGAAAATGACTGTAACATAAAGCTCCACCAGGACTTCCCACTACACTGGTGGTCCGTTCTTTCCTGAAACATTTTGTTTGGAAAACTTACACAGATCGCAACAAACCCATGGCAAAATTTACTTCATGAACTACTAATTGTATCTAGAATCCCTTTTCCCTTGTTCAAAAATGACGCATTTAATCCAGGGTTACGACTAATCTCTTTGTTCGCTACCACGAGCAAGTTAGAAATAATAAAAGCTCAACAATAGTTAAGAAATATTTCAGTGTTTGTACAATAGTAGGATAGTTCAATGTAAATGAATGCAACCTTGCATCTTTGTAAGTTGCATCTCCTCCTGGCTATTTTACTTACTGTCTAGAAAGTGAAAATAGCCAAAAGAATAGAAGGAGGAAAATAAAACCTAACTGAAGAGAGAGAGATGATTGAAAATGGCAGAAGGCAATTGAGTTATTAGCTGCAGGGTAGCAGTACTTGTGGAAAGCCTGCAACTAATCCTGTCAGGAACAATTGACAGAAATCTATAAAAACCACAACATTTTCAGTGCACGCCCATTGTACTCATTCCAATCATCATTTTTTTAGCTGTCATTTCCTGAAGAGAAAATACATATTTTTTACTTTTACTGAAAGCCCATTATTTTGAACTAATGGCAATTGTTGCTTTTCCAATGTTGGAGATAATATTGTTTAACTTCACAGGTTTTTGACATTGAGAAGAAATTCCAGAAGCCTTAACAGTAGATATGCTGACTGGTGGCTCTTTGGCACTCCAAAACATCATACTGCTTGGAAAATAAATAGACTTTATTTCTTGCATTCATTGAAGTGAGGGATATTAGAAGTTGAGAGCACTCATCCATGCTGAATGTCATATTCCAGATCAAGTTAAGTAGGCCAACATGCTGATAGGAGTTTTTTCTACACTGTAGCAGGAAGCATGACTTTAAGCACAAAATGCCAAAAGCTACCTTTCCAATGCAGGATCTTGTTGACTACCACTTTGCCTCCACAGATGTTTCTTGATCTGCTGAGTTCCTCCAGCAGTTTGCTTTTGCTCATAGTCCTTCTCCTACTGCATCATGGGTCCCCATTCAGCCCCAGTTACTCCTGCAGAGTTTCTTACTCTGCCTGCCAGTTTTTTCTTAATTGTGGATGATCCTTTTTCCCACCAAAGGAAAGAGGAGACAGAACCATTTTTGTGGATGGTTACAAAGAAAAAGCATTTCAGGATGTATATTGTATACATTTCTCTGACATTAATGTACCTTTGAAATCTTCGAAACCATAGAAGATACCAGCATAGAAGTCACTTGAGCCAACTCCTTCCTATCACCTCCTTGCTGAAGCATTTCAGAATAACTCCTCATTATTTTCCTCTCACCAAAAGCCCTACTTGGCCTTATCTAGTTTTACTGTTTTTTACAGGATCTCCACTTCAAAAACATCTTATGCCAAAGTTCACATATGCCAATTCCAGCAAAACACTTTTTGAAGACCCTTCTCCTCACCCTTGCCTTCACTTCCCCAGAGATAGTTAATATATTGAGCCCCTCCCAACTGGTTTTCCAAATAGAGGAAATTGTATGTCTTTATTGATTCCATCAAGGGTCCTTAAAACTTTATCATAATTACCCTTTATTAAAACTGGTTAAAACGGCACCTGTTTCTTTCGAAAACATCTCAGGTTACCCCTCATTGGCAGTAAACAAACTGGCGAGTAGAAACTATGCGCTTCCTATAATTTTCTATCGAGAACCTCAGGAGAAGGCTGATTCTTGTCTTCTGAAGATCCTTTTACACTACATATAGCCCTATTCGTTTTATCAAGGTGACCAGTGTTAAATTTATTAAGTACAATTTGTTCTTAACAAATTTGCACATATATTATAAATAGATCAATTTCACTTTCCATAACTAATGTTAACATAGAGGTTATTGAACATTACTTGACTGAATACTTTCTTCCATGTTTACCGGAGTACCATGACCAGTGTTTCTCATTTTACTCCTTTAACACCCACAACATAAAATTATCCGTAGTACACAATAATATCGAGGAGCAGGGAACCATCAGTCAATCTAAACACATAGTTGTCCCAATGACAATAAGTTGTACTAATAAGACCAGAATTAGTCCATTCAGCCCATCAAGTCTGCTCCGCCATGCCATCATAGCTGATGACAATCCCACTCAACCTTAAACACCTGCCCTCTCACCGTATCCTTTGATGCCCTGACCACTCAGGGAACAATCAACTTTCACCTTAAATATATACATGGACTTGGCCTCCACTGCAGTCTGTGGCAGAGCATTCCACAGATTTACTTCTCTCCGGCTAAAAAAATTCCTCCTTATCTCTGTTCTAAAGGGTCACCCCTCAATTTTGAGGCTGTTCCCTTTGAAATACATGCTAACACTGCATTTGTATTTGCATTTACAGACATAACCTGTAAATTAACCTTCTGGGAATCTTACACAAGAACTCCAAAGTCTCTGTGCACCTCTGATGTTTGAATTTTCTCTCCATTTAGATAATAGTGTGCACTCTTGTTCCTTTTATTATACATTTCCCAAAACTGTGTTCCATCTGTTGCAATCACATTACTTCCTCAGCGCTAACTACCCTCCACCAATCTTGGTATCATTCACAAACTTTGCCACAAAGCCATCAATTCCATTATTTAAATCATTGATAAACAATGTGAAAAATAGCAGTCCCAATACTGACCCCTGAGGAACACCACTAGTCACCGGCAGCCAACCAAAAACGGCCTCTTTTATTCCCAATCACTGCCTCCGCATTCCGATATCCATGTCAGCATCTTTCCTGTAATGCCATAGGATTTTACCTCGTTAAGCAGCTTCATGCGTGGCACCTTATGAAACACCTTCTGAACATTGAAGTAAGTGACACCTACTGCCTTTCCTTTGTCCAACCTGCTTGTTATGTCCTCGAAGAACTCTATCAGATTTGTCAGGCAATGAAGGAAGAACTTCCAGAATTTAGAAAGTGCAGAGCTCATGAGGTGAATTTTGGGTTGAGCAGTGGTAGAGAATTAGCTGAGTTATTATTGACTTGTGAACACTGTGGACAGTCCAGCACAATGGCTGATGTTGCACATGAGGATAACCAAATATGTTAAGGCTGTTTTATGCTGTGTGCCACCTCAAATAAACCATACTATTGGTGTTTGTGGGCTTTATGGATCTGTGTGTGTATGTGTTGGGTGATGAATATGTGTGCATGGGTGTTGTGTGTAAATGTATTGGACAAATGTGTGTGTGAGTTGGATGGATATTGGGGAAATGGCCATACACTTCCGTAGCCTTGCCTTTGTTTCGCACATACCGACCCACCTCTCCCAGCCCCTACCCATCCGTGAAAGGAGTTGAGGGAGGTGGATTCATGTCAAGGTTCTCAATACCATGCATTGGCATTGTGCTGTACAAGATTTTCTGGCACCATCAAACGTTCATCTCCTTCAAGTGAAGTTAACAACAGAGAGATTGAGTTGTTTGGGGTTGTTCAGGTGAGGGAGGAGAGTGGGCCAGACTGGCAGAGAGAGCACACCTTGGCAGAAGTTCTTTGTGCATCTGTTCCCTCTCTTTCACCCAGGGTAACCATTGATCTACCAGTGACCTGCTCCCAGTCCTTTAACTGCTCTTTGCTATCTTCAGAGTAATAGAAAAGTTCTTGGCTCTTGGTCAGGCTGAATGACCAAGCCCAAATTCCTATCATGCTAATCAATGACAACAAAGGAGTTCCATTCTGATCTCTGGAGAGGGACTGGTAGAAGAAAATAAAGATCAAATTATGGACACAACAAAGGAGTTCTTTTCTGATTGCTGGGGAGGACTGATAGAAGAGCAAGGAGATCAAAATATGGACACACATTTGAATAAAGGCAATAAACAAGGCAAAGTAGTTGTTGAATGATTCAGAGCAGCATAGGAACAGGCCACTTGGCCCATCTTATCCATGCCAACCAAGTTACCTACTTAAGCTGGTCTTATTTCTCTGCATTTGACCTATATCCCTCCCTTCCCTATCTATGGACCTGTCCAAATTAATCATTCACTAGAGACAAGTGCACATATATTTTTTAAGTACGGTTAAAAGAATATAAGAACTTTTTGGCTATGAACTTTATTATACTTCATGGGATGTGTCCAACTTCCAGGAATGCCGAGCACTTGCTTATAGCCTGGTTTGGCCCTGGCCCAAAAGTGACTGTTTAATAAATAATTTACTATTTACTAGCTTTTAGTACATCACACATGGTTAGAAGGCCAAGAACTGTTCCTTATGAAAAGTCACTCTCAACTTCGGAGTGCCCAGTAACAGAGCAGAAGTGTCTGCATATTTTGTAACATTAAGACAAACCTGATTTCAAGCTGGTTTCTTTAGGGCTGTGTGTGCCTGTACTTTCATCTGACTTGGTTGTGTAGAAGAAGTTTCCTCTTGGGAACTAAACATAATAGAGGAGTAAGAATTTGAGACCTTAAAAGAGGTTATTTGGCCCATCATGTCTGTACTAGCTTTGACATGTACACTAGATGGCCATTATATTCAGTACACTAAGTATGTAATAAGGTGGCCACAGAGTGTATGCTTGTGGTCTTCTGCTGCTGAGGCCTATCCACTTCAAGGTTCAATGTATTATGTGTTCAAACATGCTGTTCTGCACATCACTGTTATATGGTTTAATTGAGTTACTTTGAACCAGTCTGGCCATTCTCCTCTAACCTCTCTCATTAACGTCGCCCTTACGCCCACGGAACTACTGCTCACTGCTTTTTTTTTTGTTTCTCGCACCAATCTCTAGAGAATATTGTGCATGAAAATCCCAGGAGATCAGCAGTGTCTGAGATACTCAAATAACCCCATCCAGCACCAACAATCATTTTATGGTCAAAGTTGCTTAGATCACATTTCGTCCCTATTCTGATGTTTGGTGTGAACAACGACCAAACCTCTTGACCATGTCTGCATGCTTTTATACATTGAGTTACTGCCACATTTGCCCTAACGAGCAGGTCTACTGGTCTACCTAACAAAGTGGCCACTGCGAGTACTTCAGTTTAGCCGGAATCGCAGTCCTCCACCGAGTATAGCACATTGAATGCTTTTTAGGTGTGATGAGGTTTTTTGACCCAAGCAGTGAATTCCAGAATCCTACCCTCCAATATCCTATTTCTTCCCTTGTCATTTTTTTGTTATCTTATACCTACGTTCTTTCATTAGCCCCTCTATGAGGAGATACAGGTCCTTCCTGGTCAATTTGTATCTCGAGGCATGAGGTCAGATCTGACCTCAGCCAGTTTAACTTCATTTAACTGGACACATTAGGAATAATTTAGCAGAAAATGTGATAAATACTGTAATTTATTAGAGGATGGATTGTGAAATAGGCTGGGAGTGCAGGCAAGCTCCAACTAGAAGAATATATTAAAATTCATCTGGAGTTGAGAACAAGGTTGGGATTTTATTCCTGACTGTTCATGAGATCATTAAGTTACATAGTCACCCGACTTACTTACTTAGCCATAATCAAGTTGCTATGAAAACAAATCATTTATGGCATTTTGTTTGGGACTTAAATATACTATATATACCTGATCTAATCCACACATGACTTCAGACCTGTGGCAGTACAGTTGATTGATGAGTGCTCACTGAAGTGCCTCCACAAGCCCAGTCAGTTGTCAAAAAGCAGATCATCAACTAAAAATGAAGAATACAGCCCATAGACTGCGAACAAATAATTAAAATGTTAATATGTGATAAACCAATTTGGGTAAGTTATTAGAAAGGGAATAAGGAAAGGAGGATAAATTAAGCAGGCTTCACTAGATGGGACAGAGAGCCTATAGGAGCTGGTGGATGCCTTACTTCGGACTACAAGCTGGGAAAATCCCAATCCAATGTTTGGACTGAGACCAGATCTCTGTGGCTACTTTTCAGGGATGATCTAAATGTGGCCTGTCAGAAAGTAGGAATGGTGACATTCATTATTCCAACTGATTGAATAGAGACAGAATCAGGTTGAAAGAAAATGATCTTTTTTGAAAAAAATTAGCTTCAGTCAGAGGACTGATGTAACGATGCATGAAATGACTCCCATTAGGAAGATCACCAGGCTTTTCTAAGTCTAAAAGCCATGAATCCAGGCGAACTATTCCTGGTGAGTCATGCCAAATTCTCCGTCCATATTCAGTCCACTGTGGAACTAAATTTCAGAGACAGAATACATGAGATTAATTTTAACACCAATTGTTTTGTTGTAAAATAAAAAAAGAAAATACTGGAAACACTCAGCAGGCCAGGCAGCATCAGATCCAAGGCCCTTGATCAGAAAATATATTGGTGTATATGTTAGCCATTAAGAAAGGTGTTACCTTAAGGCTGATGAGTTGCTACCTTAAGAGACAATGTCACGTGGTTATCCCACTTAACATTGTTTATGCAATGCTTACAAATAAGTTGAAGACTGACTTCCATGAATAAATGTTGCATTTACTTGAAGCCCAGTCTCTTAGTAGGTAGGTAAGTAACTCGAGTGATACTGAAGTCTAGAGATCAGTTCACTATAAACACATACTTACGATGGGTAGTGGAACATGAAAATCAAAGGTTATGTTGTGGAGATTCAATCTGATGGCCTCTTTTCTTTTATAACTACAATGCGATGGGGTATTGTGCACTTCTTCAATAATATGTTAAGATTCCTTTCAAAAATATGATGCAGCACAGCAGCCAGAACTGGACTAAGTATCATGATAAACACAGAGCAACTGGGGTGGGGCGGGGGGTGGAAATAAATGCTGACATGGCTGTAATCTACAAAAGGATTGAAAGGATTATCTCCCTCTGTGCTCTCCTAGGGCAAGCTTTCCCTCAGGGTGTTCTAGTTTCCTCCCAGATCCTAAAGAAGTATAGTTGGTAGACTAATTGGACACTGAGTGGTAGCATCTATAGGAATTAATGGGAATGTGGGGAGAATAAAGTGGAGTATGCCCGGTGGTTGATGCAGCCTCAGCAGGAAGAGGGACCTGTTCCTGTGCTGTACGATTCTATGATAACAGGAGGGATATGAAATCCTGGCATAAGGAGACTCTTTTCCCTTCCACTTTCATCCTATCATCTCTAACATCACGAGTCTCATCCAACTTATGAAATGGTTCAAACAACAGGAATTCTGCAGATGCTGGAAATTCAAGCAACACACATCAAAGTTGCTGGTGAACGCAGCAGGCCAGGCAGCATCTCTAGGAAGAGGTGCAGTCGACGTTTCAGGCCGAGACCCTTCGTCAGGACTAACTGAAGGATGAGTGAGTAAGGGATTTGAAAGTTGGAGGGGGAGGGGGAGATCCAAAATGATAGGAGAAGACAGGAGGGGGAGGGATGGAGCCAAGAGCTGGACAGGTGATTGGCAAAAGGGGATACGAGAGGATCATGGGACAGGAGGTCCGGGAAGAAAGACAAGGAGGGGGGGGGACCCAGAGGATGGGCAAGAGGTATATTCAGAGGGACAGAGGGAGAAAAAGGAGAGTGAGAGAAAGAATGTGTGCATAAAAATAAGTAACAAATGGGGTACGGGGGGAGGTGGGGCCTAGCGGAAGTTAGAGAAGTCGATGTTCATGCCATCAGGTTGGAGGCTACCCAGATGGAATATAAGGTGTTGTTCCTCCAACCTGAGTGTGGCTTCATCTTTACAGTAGAGGAGGCTGTGGATAGACATGTCAGAATGGGAATGGGATGTGGAATTAAAATGTGTGGCCACTGGGAGATCCTGCTTTCTCTGGCGGACAGAGCGTAGATGTTCAGCAAAGCGGTCTCCCAGTCTGCGTCGGGTCTCGCCAATATATAAAAGGCCACATCGGGAGGACCGGACGCAGTATATCACCCCAGTCGACTCACAGGTGAAGTGTTGCCTCACCTGGAAGGACTGTTTGGGGCCCTGAATGGTGGTAAGGGAGGAAGTGTAAGGGCATGTGTAGCACTTGTTCCGCTTACACGGATAAGTGCCAGGAGGGAGGTCAGTGGGGAGGGATGGGGGAGACCCATCTGTTACTTATTTTTATGCACACATTCTTTCTCTCACTCTCCTTTTTCTCCCTCTGTCCCTCTGAATATACCTCTTGCCCATCCTCTCGGTCCCCCCCCCCCCTTGTCTTTCTTCCTGGGCCTCCTGTCCCATGATCCTCTCGTATCCCCTTTTGCCTATCACCTGTCCAGCTCTTGGCTCTATCCCTCCCCCTCCTGTCTTCTCCTATCATTTTGGATCTCCCCCTCCCCCTCCAACTTTCAAATCCCTTACTCACTCTTCCTTCAATTAGTCCTGACGAAGGGTCTCGGCCTGAAACGTCGACTGCACGTCTTCCTAGAGATGCTGCCTGGCCTGCTGCGTTCACCAGCAACTTTGAAATGAAATGGTTCGATGCCTTACAGGACTCTGCATAAAGTTGGATGTTACCAAACTTGAGGACCATATAAATAAGTCAGTTCCTGAAGTGACATCAGTATATGGGAAGGACTACAGATGTTTGACCTCATATGCTTAAAAATGAAGTTGTTTATCCTGAAGTTTCTGAATTGCCTTTTTAAAAGCTCTCGAGGTCTGGACACATTCCTACCTCTGGAGGCAAATCTGACCATAAGCCTCCAGCATGACTTTGATCTTTCTAAACTGTAAACTTTCATGGTACTTGTTTAAACTATGCTATGTTCTGGACATAGCTGTGCTTGTTGTTATGTAAGCGAGGAAAGAGCTTTCCTGCTGTCATTTACTTTTTCTCTTCTGATTCCTTGGCCACGGTGAGTCTCTGTGGATGAGATTCAGTCCCGACAGGATTACACTGCCTCACTCTTGGTTTTGCTGCCTTTCCTGACCCTAGAGGTTTTGTAGTTCTAATTAGAGCAGAGGCAGTATGGCTTGAGAGATGCAATGGAAGGGTGATGTTTCTTCAAAGTTCAAAATAAATTCAAAGCAAATTTATTATCTAAGTACATATATGTGTCGCCATGTTCTTTTTTCTTGCAGGCATTCAGTAGGACAAAGGCATATAATAGAATCAATGAAAGTTACACACCAAGACTGACAAACAAGCAATGTGCAAATGATGACAAACTGTGTAAATACAAAAATAATAATAACTGCTCTAAATAAATAAATAGCAATATAGATATATAAATAAAACTGAGAACATGAATTGTAGAGTTATTGAAAGTGAGTCGATAGGCTGTGGAATCAGTTCAGAGGTGAGGTGAGTGAAGTTTCCGTGCTGGTCAGGAACCTGATGGATGAACCGTGTCTACGCCCACCTGGACAAGCCAGCGAGCACTGTGAGGGTCATGCTTTTTGACTTCTCCAGTGCGTTCAACACCATCCACCCTGCTCTGCTGGGGGAGAAGCTGACAGCGATGCAGGTGGATGCTTCCCTGGTATCATGGATTCTTGATTACCTGACTGGCAGACAACAGTACGTGTGCTTGCAACACTGTGTGTCTGACAGAGTGATCAGCAGCACTGGGGCTCCACAGGGGACTGTCTTGTTTCCCTTTCTCTTCACCATTTACACCTCGGACTTCAACTACTGCACAGAGTCTTGTCATCTTCAGAAGTTTTCGGATGACTCTGCCATAGTTGGATGCATCAGCAAGGGAGATGAGGCTGAGTACAGGGCTACGGTAGGAAACCTTGTCACATGGTGTGAGCAGAATTATCTGCAGCTTAATGTGAAAAAGACTAAGGAGCTGGTGGTAGACCTGAGGAGAGCTAAGGTACCGGTGACCCCTGTTTCCATCCAGGGGGTCAGAGTGGACATGGTGGAGGATTACAAGTACCTGGGGATACGAATTGACAATAAACTGGACTGGTCTAAGAACACTGAGGCTGTCTACAAGAAGGGTCAGAGCCGTCTCTATTTCCTGAGGAGACTGAGATCCTTTAACATCTGCCGGACGATGCTGAGGATGTTCTACGAGACTGTGGTGGCCAGTGCTATCATGTTTGCTGTTGTGTGCTGGGGCAGCAGGCTGAGGGTAGCAGGCACCAACAGAATCAACAAACTCATTCGTAAGGCCAGTGATGTTGTGGGGATGGAACTGGACTCTCTCATGGTGGTGTCTGAAAAGAGGATGCTGTCTAAGTTGCATGCCATCTTGGACAATGTCTCCCATCCACTACATAATGTACTGGGTGGGCACAGGAGTACATTCAGCCAGAGACTCATTCCTCCGAGATGCAGCACAGAGCGTCGTAGGAATCATTCCTGCCTGTAGCCATCAAACTTTACAACTCCTCCCTTGGAGGGTCAGACACCCTGAGCTGATAGGCTGGTCCTGGACTTATTTCATAATTTACTGGCATAGTTTACATATTACCATTTAACTATTTATGGTTCTATTACTATTTATTATTTATGGTGCAACTGTAACGAAAACCAATTTCCCCCGGGATCAATAAAGTATGACTATGACTATGACTACGACTATGAAGGATAATAACTGCTCCTGATCCTGGTGGTGTGGAGTTAAGCATCCTGTACCTCCCTCCCAATGGCAGAAATAGGAGAAGGTAGCATGGCCTTGATGGTGGAATTAACCTATTCTCTCAGATGAGAATTCAAACTATTGTCTTCGATCAGGGGTTCCCAGCCTTTATTTTTTGGCATGGACCAATACCATTAAATAAGGAGTCTGTGGATTCCAGGTTGGGAACCGCTGCCTTAGATGGGTGTCAAGGCCTCTTTTCTGTGAAAATAGTTAAATTCTCCCTGGTGTTCTGAAAACGTTGATTGTTCAACCACCTGCGCTACTAATTGATTATGTTGACACTATCCCACTACTGTTTGTGGGAGCTTGCTGTGCAGAAATTGTTGTTTTCTGCAGTGCAAGTGTGATTGCATTTCAATGCTTTAAGGTGTCCTGAGGCAGTGAAAGGTTTCACAAAGGCTATTGTCTTTATTTAAAACCTATACAACTGTTCCTCCTCCATGACTTGGCGCTGAGGGCAAGGCTATTGTGCTGGTTTAAAGTTTCCTCTGCAGTTGCACTTGATGAAAACTAAAGTAAATTACTGAAATCAATGAAACTATCTAACCTTCTTCCATAAATTTAGTCAAAATGAAGCAATGTAATCAAAGGTTATTTTACCACATTGCAGTACTGAAGACCTCAATTTTAAACATTGTTGATGGTTGAAATGATTATTTTAAGACATGAAAGAAATTTCCTTTGCAGCTGTATCATCTTTGTAGGTGCACACACATCATTCTGGAATCGGGCCTATGGAACCATACTGTTTGCAACAAGGGACTGAGTCACTGACTGCCGTAGCCTGGAACTTCCACTGACCCACTCAGTGGCAACCCTTTGGGTTCAATAGAAACAGGGAACCAAGCCCTTAGTGCACATTATCTGACTTGTAAAGAAAATGATAGAAGGCTGAGGGAATGTTTTTGCTGCATTATACTTCAGTGGGAACACGTTTAACACTATGCAAATATACATATAAATATATACATGTAAATATAAATAAATAAATCACACACACACACACACACACACACACACACACACACACACACACACACACACACACACACACACACACCCACACACAAATAAATAATGGTTATATACAGGACTGCCAAAAGTCTTTGGCACACATATAAATAGCTAGGATGCTCAAGACTTCTGCACAGTACTGTGGTAATTTTATCTATTGCACTGTACTGCTGCCACAAAAAAAAAACAAATTTCCTGACGTAAGTGAGTGATGATAAATCTGATTCTGATATGGGTCTCTATTGTGGACTGAGAGTGGGAAGGGGGCAGGGAGATGGGAATTATGGTTGGGAAAAGAGAAAGGGAGTGGAGAGGGAGCGGGAAAGACTTCCTGTATTGATCAATAAGCCACTTGTTGGGAGTCAAATGATCTTGTTTGGTGTCTCAGGGCTGGGTGTGTCTGCACCCACGCTATCCCTCACCCCAGCACTCCTTCGCTGCCACCTGTCCCGCACTCCTCCTACCGTGCTCCTCCCTTGGCATTCCCAACATCTTTTACTCTCACCAGACTTACAAACTTGCTTTCTGCTCCACATTGACAAATACAGTACTGTGCAGAGGTATTTATGTGTGTATTTATATACATATATATATATATAAATTGACATAAATGCACAGTGTGCTAAGCTGGAACCACTTGCATTAAGGAATGTTAAAATGTAGTACAGTTAGCAGTAGAGGCAAAGAAAAGAGAAATATCCTAACAATAATTTCAGCTCAATTCACTTTTCCATTAATATATAATTATACTGACCACCTGCTTACCCTAAATCATTGTAACATTTTATTACACCCACACAGTGCTGAAGGTAATTTAAAACACTCAGGCTGGTTGCCAACAATTCTTGAAGGTCCAGAATCAAGCTAAATTGATCCAAAAAAACAGATAGTGTGTCTTTGGCTTAACTTCAGTTAGAGGCAATTGAACGCCTGATGGTTGAGTAGATTTCTATCCCATTAAGGAGCCCTGTATATTACTAGAGCGAGATTCACACAGTTTGAGCAGACTACACATGCGTGGCAGGGAAAGTCACGCAATGTGCTGATTATCTGATGACTACAAGTTTGCAGTTTAAAAGGCAGTTTAGGAAGTTCCTACAGAAAGGAAATTCTGATGTTAGTGGAGAGTAAAAAATTCTTAAGTGAGTATTTTTGTAGCATGGGGCAAGTGTAGGCCATTCAGCCCTTTAACTCTGTGCCACCATTCAGTGGATTGTGGCTAACACATATTTCAAATTCACTTGCCTCCTTTTGCCCCATGTCCTGAACTATCACAAAGCAGTGGTTACAATTTTGTGGATTTTTATTCACCCGGCACCTTTTTGTATTTGGAAAAGACGTCTTTGTGAAAAAATTTCCATTTAATTGTCCAGGAATTATTACTACAACATCTTGTTTCTCTCAACGGAAGATTGTATTTGCACTGAAGGCATTCATCTTGAATTATCTCATGGGTCACTCATACCCCCTTACAGTGAAGTGTAAGTTTATTTTGACCAGAGTCTATACTGGCTCTCAGAGCAGTCCTTTCCTCTACCCCAAGGTACACAAAGTTCAAAGTGAAATGTATTATCAGAGTACGTACATGTCACCACATACACCCCTGAGATGCTTTTTCCTGTGGGCATGCTCAGCAAAACTATAGAACATTAACTGTAAGCAGGATCAATGAGCAACAAACTGTGCAAATGTAAATATAAATAAATAGAAATAAATAACGAGTATGAAATAACAAGATACAGAGTCCCTAATGTGAGACCATTGGTTGCGGGAACACCAGAACGATAATGAGTGTAGTTATCCCCTTTTGTTCAAGAGCCTGATGGTTGAGGTCTAGGAACTGTTCTTGAACCTGGTGGTGTGAGTCCTGAGGAACCTGTACCTTCTACCTGATGGCAGCAGCGAGGAAAGGGCATGGCCTGAGTGGGGAAATCTTTGATGATGGATGGTGCTTTTCTATGGCAACGTTTTGTGTAGATGTGCTCAATGATTGGGAGGGCTTTCTTTGTGATGCACTGGGCAGAATCCACTACCTTTTCGAGGATTTTCTGCTCAAAGTCATTGGTGTTCCCATACCAGGCCGTAATGCAGCCGGTCAGCACACTTTTCACCACACATCTATAGAAGTTCGCCAAGGGTTTTGATGACATGCCGAATCTTCCCAGATTCCTGAGGAAGTAGAGGCAGAGCCGTGCTTTCTTTGCAATTACATTTATATGATGGGTCCAGGACAGGTCCCCTGAGATAGTGACACCCAGGAATTTAAAGTTACTGACCCTCTCTACCTCTGATCCTCCAATAAGTACTGGCTCATGGACGTCTGATTTCCCTCTCCTGAAGTCTACAATCAGTTGCTTGGTCTTACTGACATTGAGTGAGAGGTTGTTGTTATTACACCACTCAGCCAGATTTTCAGTCTCTCTCCTGTATGCTGATTCATCACCACCTTTGATACAGCCCACAACAATGGTGTCATCAGCAAACTTGTAGATGGTGCTGGAGGTGTACTTAGCCACACAGTCACAGAGTATAAAGTGAATAAAGCAGGGGGCTAAGCACACATCCTTGTGGTGCTCCTGTGCTGATGGAGAATGTGGAAGCGATTTTTTTTGTCAATCCAAATTTACTGGCATCTGCAAGTGAGGAAATCCAGGATCCAATTGCACAAGGGCATATTGAGGCCCAGGTCTTGGAGTTTAATGATTAGTTTTGAGGGGATGGTGGTATTAAAACCAAGTTGATGAAACCCACCCTCTTAATTTACCTTTTAAAGTCTAGGTCTCAGTCCAGTAGACTTCTCTGCCCACCCTAAGGCCGGTGAAGATTAATTCTTGAGCACTGATTGCAATGCTGTACACGACTGCCAGCACCTGAAGGATCACTTCCTCACTCTTGACTTGTGTTCCCCTTAAAGGAAAGTCCAACAGTCTTGCAAATGTTCCCTCCCTTAACTGACTGAATACCTCGTGGCCTGGGCAAGGTAAACTGCATTGGCCCAGAAGCAGACACTTGCCCTGGGAGCAATGATTCCATCAGGCCAAATTTACACATCATCATCCACCATTAATTCAAAAGGGGCAATGATTACACCTCGGAGTATATGTGTAAAATTTTTTTAAATGTACTTGCTAATTTAATGATTGATACCCTCACTGAGGGAGCAGTAAGCATTGATCGTGTGTCGCATTGGTAACTGATGGTAATTTTGGAACTGCTAAAGCTTTGAATTTCACCTTCCGCTAGCTGCCGATTGCAGTTACTGCTATTCTGGGGGATCAAGGCAACAGCACTTTTATTCTCCCATCATTCACATATTGGGATCAATCTTTCAAAGACAAATTAAAGCAGGACTCTCCTTCTGCCATGACCTCTTTATATCAAACTGCTTTCTTTGTTGTAGTCATGGATTCTCATGCTAAGCCTAGTGTGGCAGCCTAAAATACATGCCTTCATGTGCTGAGTGGGGACACAATTTACTTCTAGCTATAAATCTCTGTCTATTTTAGATTCAGGTTTAGAATCAAAATCAGGTTTATTGAAACTATGCCAGTGGTTGTTCTGTGGCAGCTGTACAATACAGGCATCAAAAATTACTATATGCTACAATAAAAATAAATAATAGTGCAAAAGAGGCATAGCAAGGTAGTGTTCATGGGTTTACGGACTATTCAGGAATCTGATGGTGGGGGGAAGAAGCTGTTCTTAAAGCAATGAGTCTGGGTCTTCAGACTCCAGTGCTGTTCCTCCTCCTGATGGTAGCTATGAGAAGAGGGCATGTCCCGACAGTGAAGTTCCTTAATGATGCTTGTCACTTTCTTGAGGAACTGTCTTTTGAATATGTTCTCAATGGAGGCTTGTTCCTGTGATGGAGCTGGCTGAATCCACAATCATCTGAAGCCTCTTATGAACCTATGCATTTGGTGCCTTCAAAGTAGATGCTGATGAAACCAAGTTTGCACATCTTCACCCCCTGTTATTGTCACAAGTTGCAGGGTTAGTGAACAAATTTCTGACTATGTAGGGCAGGGCCTTTACTTGCCCAGGACCAATGATTTCTTTTGGTCTACATTCAGTTTCAGAAACAGCAGCAAGGAAAGTGGCCAGAGGCTGCTGCCATTGAATGGGAGTCAAATTTTGGCTGGGGAATTGGACAATTCCATGTTCATTATGCTCAATTCAACAGCTTCTCAGTTCGAGCGTTTCTTCAAAAAGATCCTGTAACATTTTGTCAGTACTGCAGTGGATCGTTACCCAGAAATATTTCAATACCAGGACTGCCTACCTCAGAGAGGTTAACTTTCTGCTTTTGGTTAGGTGTAAATCTTGCTTTTGTGGGTCAGATGCCTATTATAAAAGACATCCACTGTTCATTACCAGTTCTCACGTTTAACTGTAAATTATCCAATTCACCGGCAGCTATATGACCCCAGTCAGCATGTCCATCCAACCATGGGTGATGTCTTGGAATAGGGGCTGGAACCCATGTCTGAAGGACCCAACAGAATGCAGGAATATCTTGAAGGTGGTTGCTGATTCCCCTACCAGGTCTTACCACTCTTTCTGATCTCAAGCTCAATGGAACAGGCAGATTTTATGTGCTCCTATAACAATGTCCTTTGATATTGAACTTCTGATGGAAGGAAGTGTAACCTTCAGCTGCCGCCACAGCAGGCTTGTATGTGCTTGCTGAGTATTGTTGTCTGCAATGTAACTACATGTCCGCAATGGCAATGGCAGACATGTATTTACAATAGTCAGTGAATCAGATGGGGAAAATTCTGGTAATCAGGCCAACCTCATTTAATCGCATTGCTAATATTTGCCTGAGCTGCCTGCCAACGATAATCATGATCCATGTGATACTCCTCCATATGATTCATATTGCTCATTAAATATGTGCCATTGTACCTGATGACTCAACAATTATGCTTAAACTCACTCAGAGGTTCTTAGTATTGAATCAGCAATGATAGATGTTTTACTTTCATCTTGATGCAATGGACTAAAACGCAATCTCTTGCAATCATATGCAAACAACGTAAAATAGAATTATAGTTACTGTAGATTTAACAAAAGCACTACGTGCAGATCAAGGAAATTTTGCAGAACTATAGGACAACATCCTAGGTCTAGCCATCTTCAGCTGCTTCATCAGTGACCTTTCCTCTTTTATAAACCAGAATGACATTGGATTACATTTGACTGAAAGAGGCCATTTGACCTAGCCAGTCTACGTTGACATTATGGTTCCAATCCTTTCATCTTTCCTCTTCTAACTATACCAGTGTATTCCCTTCTCCCTCATATGATTCCCTTCCTCCTCATAAGTACATTTATAGTATTGACTTTGGCCACTTCTTTGCTAATGATTTCCACATTCTTTTCACTTTTTGGGTAACAGAGTTACTTCTTTTTTGAATTTCTTGGAGGCTTTCTTACATTGATGATCTTGAGTTATTCTCTTCTGTAACAGGCAGAAATGTATTATTTAAAGTGCATTCAGCCACCCAGCAGTCCACTTAGCTCAAGTAGAAAGAGATGCAGACAATAAAATCTGCAGATGCTGGAAATCCAAGCAACACGCACAAAATGCTGGAGGAACTCAGCAGGCCAGGCAGCAGCTATGGAAAAAAGTGAACAGCTGCCATTTTGGTCCAGGACCTGAGTCCTGATGAAGGGTCTCGGCCCAAAATATCGACTGTTTACTCTTTTCCATAGATGCTGCCTGACCAGAAAGAGACAAGGTTTAGTCAGGCTGATGAGTGTGACATCAGATGTGAGAAATTTATTGGAACGTATTCTAAAGAATCAGATATAGGAGTATTTGGATAGACAGGGACTGGTTAGCGTTGGTCAAAATGGCTCTGTGTGCGGTAGGTCATGCATAACCAATCTTACAGAGTTTTTCAAAGAAGTTACCAGGAAGGTTGATGAAGACAAGGCAGTGGATATTGTCTACATAGGCGTTAGCAAGGCATTTGACAAGGTCCCGCAGGGAGGTTGGTCAAGAGGTTTCAGTCAATTGGCACTCAAGATGAGGTAGTAATTTGGATCAGAAGCTTTGTGGGAGAAGCCAGGGAGTGCTAGTAGATGTTTGCCTCCCTGACTGGAGGCTTGTGACTGGAGTGCCGAGGGATCGGTGCTGAATCCGTTATTGTTTGTCATCTATATCAATGATCTGGATGATAATGTGGTTAACTGAATCATCAAATTTGCGGATCATACCAAGATTGGGGGTGTAGTGGACAGCAAGGAAGGCTATCTAACAGTGAGATCTGGACCAGCTGGAAAAATGGGCTAAAAAATGGCAGATGGAAATTAATGCAGACAAGTGCGAGGTGTTGCACTTTGGTAGGCCCAACCAGGATAGGCCTTACACAGTGAATGGTAGGGCACTGAGGAGGTGGGGTAGAACAAAGGGATCTGGGAATACAGGTCCATAATTCATTGGGAGTAGTGGCACTTTCTGGTAGATAGGGTGGTATAGAAAGCTTTTGACGCATTGGTCTTCATAATCAAAGTATTGAGTACAGGAGATGAGATGTTATGTTGAAGTTGTATAGGACATTGATGAGGCCTAATATGGAGTACTGTGTGCAGTTTTGGTCACCTATCTATACAGGAAACACATAAATAAGGTTGAATGGATACAGAGAAAATTTACAAGGATGTCCCCGGGTCTGGTGGACTTGAGTTATACGGAAAGATTGAGTAAGTTTATTCCTCGGAGCATAGAAGATTGAGAGGAAATTTGATAGAGGTATACAAAATTGTGAAGGGTATAGACAGGGTAAATGAAAACAGGCTTATTACACTGAGGATGTGTGGGATTACAACTAGAGGTCATGAGTTAAAGGTGAAAGGTGAAAAGTTTAAGGGGAACATGAAGGGAAACTTCTTCAGTTAGAGGGTTGTGAGAGTGTGGAATGAGCTGTCAGCGCAAGTGGTGCATGCGAGTTCGATTTCAATGTCCAAGAGAAGTTTGGATAGGTCCATTGACGGTGGGGGTATTGGGTGCTGTGGTCCAGGTGCAGGTTGATAGGAGTAGGTAGTTTAAATGGTTCAGCATAGACTAGATTGGCTGAAGTGCCTGTTTTTGTGCTATAGTTTTCTTTGACTCTGTGACTCTATCTAATCAGTGCACTCTTGCATTTAGTATCATCCTTCTGAATTTTCTTGACATTTTCATTGCTGCTATCCTGTTTGTAATGCGCTAACCAGAGCTGTCCACTGATCTTTTGAGTGAGGTTCATAAATGCTTAGTATGAATTCCCCACTTTTCAATTGTTTCCATGTAAAAATAAACACTATTGGGTGATTTGATTTATTGCTGTCTACCAATGTGTGACACAATGCTTCATGATTGCTGCATTCCTACGTTGACTTCCCTTTGCTCCTTCACCCAGTCTGGACTCACAGCTTCCAAGTAATATCTAGGATTCCACTACCTACCTATGCTTGTAAGAGGCTGGAGATTGAACCACCGCTGGTTGCATAATTTTCCAACACAGTGATTTAACAAATGACACAAGTCAAGAATTCCCTATTTAATGGTGATATGTATTTCCTTGATATTGAAAGATTACAGTAAACCTAATAAAACGGAAGACACCACGATAACCTCTCTCCCTCAACTCCTCTGTGCCATTGTCAGAACCCTGTTTGTAGTCAGGTTTACCTTTTGTATCAGATTGCCAATAGGTTGCTATTTCCGATAGCAGTATCCTTATTGCTGAGAGTTCTGACAGGTAAAAACACACATTATTACTCCTAATTGCAGCATCCCTTTGACTTTACACTATTTTAAATAAACCCCTCTATGGGCCTGAGCCAACTGGAAATTAGCCCGGACTACACCCCCACAATGCATTGCTTGCCCAATATCTGTGTAAGTTATTTGATGTGTTACCATTGTCACTATTAAATTACATTAAGTAATGGGGGCGTGAAGCAAATGGAAAAACACGGTTTCACGTTAGGATCACACTTCAATTGAGGAAGTAAAACTTCCAGTGGAATGACATTTGAGGTGTGAAGCTATAATTTCAAATATTCCCCATTCCTCCTTCCTGCCAATGTTCTTTGTTCTTTCTGTTGGTCAGAGTTACTGAGTCAGACGACAGGATGATCAGCCCAACATGCTGATCAGGTTACCCATCTAAGCTGGTCTCATTTGTCTGCGTTTGACTCGAACTTCTCTAAGCCTTCCCCATACATGTACCTATCTAAGTTTCCCTTAAATGTGTTATTGCACTTGCCTCAATCACTTTCTCTGGAAGCTCGTCCCATATTTACACCACCCTCTGCGTGAATACGTTAAATGACATATTGTTACTGATGAAATGCAATACTGCCAGTCAGTCATTGGAGTACAGTGGGGTTCTCAAGATGTGATCATTCAGATTTCCCGAGACTTTGGTGTAGAACTGAGACACTTTGGAGTTCTTGTTTTGTCTGCATTGTGAATTTCATAGCCGTTGTGGACTGTCAAAAATTACAAAGGTTCAAAGAACACTGAGATAATTAATCAAAGCAAATACATATCCACTCTTTCTCTGAGTTTTTCTTCTCATAATATGTACTTTTACAGTCACTTTGGTTATATTATATTCTGAGAAATTAAACATTCATGATTTTCTGGGTTTCCAAGTGTGAGTTGCCTTTCCAGCACAGACGTCTGGCTGTGTTAATGTAGACATAGTTTATCATCGTTTTTCAGCTATGAATTCAAATGTGACCTCTCTATTTTTCCTCGTGACATGTACTTATCTGTATTGAATCCCATTTATCCATTATTTACTCATTCTGTAATTTTATTAATGTTCTCCTGTAAGTTGTTGCAGTTTTCCTCGATATTGGGGAGAGCATGTTCACCTTTGAAGGTACAGTTTTGAATGTCATTCAGGTAATGAAGGAGGCCACTCAGTGAAGCAGTATCTGGAGTATTATGTAGAAATTTGATCATTGATTTAATGGTGATATCAAACTCATTTAGTAATAGTACTGCTAGTATGGTGCAATCCAGTCCAAATCTCACTCCACAGGTGCTACCTCACCTGCTAATTATTTCCAGACTTTCTGTTTTATTTTGTATTTCTGCAGAATTTTGGTTTTGAAAGAAAAGGTCTTGACACTCAATGAAAGTGGTATTGATTTAGTCCCAGCTGGGAGTCACCACTGACTACACCCAGCAAGACGGACACACAGCAAGTATGCAAAAGACAACAAAATGTGCAAATACAAGAATAAAACAACAATGGCAATAATAATAAAATAAACAAATAAGCAATAAATATTGAGAACATGAGATGAAGAGTCCTTGAAAGCGAATCCATAGGTTGTGGGAACAGTTCAGGGATGGGGAGAGTGAAGTTATCCCGTCTGGTTCAAGAGCCTGATGGTTAAAGGGTAATAACTGTTCCTGAACCTTGTGGTGTGGGTCCTGAGGTTCCTATATCTTCTTCCTGATGGCAGGAGTGAGAAGAGAGCATAGCCTGGACGGTGGGGGACTTGATGATAGAAGCTGATTTCCTGCAACAGTGCACCGTGTAGGTATGCTCAACGGTTGGGAGGGCCTTACCCGTAATGGACTGGGCTGTACCCATTACAGTTTGTCGGCTTTTCCATTCAAGGACATTGGCATTTCCATACCAGGCTATGATGCAACAGGTCAATATACTCCCCACCACATATAGAAGTTCATCAAAGTTTTAGATGACTTGCCAAATCTTTGTGAACTTCTAAGAAAGTAGAGGCACTGCCGTGTTTGTTTTGTAATAGCACATGTGCTGGACTCGGGAAAAGTCCATTGAAATGGTAACACTGAGTAATTTCAAGTTACTGACCCTTTCCACCTTTGATTCCCTGATGAGTACTGGCTGTTGGACCTTTGATTTCCTCCTCCTGAAACCATAATCATCTCCTGGCTGACATTAAATGAGAGGTTGTTGTTGTGTTACCACTCAGCCCAGATTTTCAATCTCCCTCCTATATGCTGGTTTGTAACCATCTTTGATTTGGCCAATGGCAGTGGTGTCATCAGCAAACTTAAATATGACATTGGAGCTGTGTGTAGCCACACAGTCATAACTATAAAGTTAACATCAATCTGTGATGTTAACAGTTCCTCTTTCTGCAGATTCTGCTGAGTCTTTCCAGTATTTTCTGACTCCATGAATTAAGGGCAATGTTAGTTGTGTATAGTGCAGGAGTTGGGCTATGGGAGTAGTTTTTAATCAGTGTATAGTGGAAGAAGATTCACCAAATAATTTCAAGTGAAATTTGAATAGAAGCTGAAAAATGCATTGCAGGTCATCAAGACAATGCATTTTCAAAAGGGGAATCATTTTCTGTTTGAAGAATCTGACAATATTTCAGCAAGGTACTGTGATAATCAATTCATAAGAGCCCATTTATAATAGATGATTAACCACAAGATGAACTTTTATGATGTATTTCACTTGATTCCTTTCTGATATTAATATTTATTTTTACTCACAGATGATCTGAGTGAAGCTCCAACATATCAATTGAACAATAGAGTACCACATAACCACATAACCACATAACAGTTACAGCACAGAAACAGGCCATCTCGGTCCTTCTAGTCCATGCCGAACTCTTACCCTCACCTAGTCCAACCGACCTGCACTCAGCCCATAACCCTCCATTCCTTTCCTGTCCATATAGCTATCCAATTTAACTTTAAATGACAACATCGAACCTGCCTCAACCACTTCTGCTGGAAGCTCGTTCCACACAGCTACCACTCTCTGAGTAAAGAAGTTCCCCCTTATGTTACCCCTAAACTTTTGCCCTTTAACTCTCAACTCATGTCCTCTTGTTTAAATCTCCCCCACTCTCAATGGAAAAAGCTCATCCATGTCAACTCTATCTATCCCTCTCATAATTTTAAATACCTCTATCAAGTCCCCCCTCAACCTTCTACGCTCCAAAGAGTAAAGACCCAGCTTGCTCAACCTTTCTCTGTAACTTAGGAGATGAAATCCAGGTAACATTCTAGTAAATCTTCTCTGTACACACTACTTCATTTTAGCCAACTTCATTCAGCAGCTGATATGCCCATTGATCACAGGCCATTGGATTCCCCGGGTCATTTAAGGCTGTGAGATCTGTCAGCTACAGTTAAACAATATTGCAGAAAGGTCTAGGATGATGTAATTCTGCTCAACTTAGTTAAATCATTATCGTGAACTCTGACTGTAAATGGCAATTTTCAAAGTGATTGCAGCACAAGGTTGGGCACCATGAAGGGTGATCCTGTCATTCCCAAGCCGTATTGGTGTCTAGTTACTTCTCTATATAATTTACAAACCCACCACACTGCATGTGGTCTGTTGACTGGTAACCATTGGGGATAAATAAGCAGTACAAGGTTATAATTAGGTTGCACAGAGTACAGGAAAGGAGGTGGAAATTAATACGGAGGCTGGAGAAACATTGTACACATTTTGCTCTCGAGCCCCACTCCAACTATTCATACAAAACAAGCCGTTTTTGCTGTTTGTTGATTTTGCACAATGGCCCTGTTATTAAATTGCTGGTCCTCTCACAGGAAGCGTAGATTAACACTAAAATTAATGCCTGCTGTTTTTTTCTCCTTTTGCAGTGAACATAAATAAAATCAGAAATGCCATGTTTTGGCATTCAGTTACTTTGCATCCATTTACAGTCTAACCTCATTGCCCTAAATGTCGAGATTGGTGCCTCTTATCAGAGAATTGTCTACCCAGTCTGACCCAGATTGATGGCCATGCAGTTTCAGACAGACCAGGAAGAGGCTTGTTACCATAACATTTGCCATACAGCAATTAAATTGTATTTAGGTTTGCCTTTACTGCCTATAAGTGAAGATTGAATGCTGTAATTCAGAAAAAAAACAAAAGACCTGAATTTAAGAAGTGTGGCCCAATATAGTGCATAATTTACACCTTCACTCAGGTTTAATGAGTTATTGAACCCATGAACATGACTTGAATCTGTAAATACTTGTGAAAATGGCCGATGTCATTTCTATTCTTCCCAAATTGTGACTCTGTATATTAAATTTTAGAACAGTGCTTGTTACCCATACAATTGCTACTGCTGTTGATTAAATCACTCAGTACTATTAACATATGAGATAGATTTTTCAGATACATTCTTATAAGGTGCTACGCAGATGAAGGAATGTGGTGGTGGTTTGTTCCGAGTGTAAATGTTAGTTCATTTGTAAATTTGTGTAAATTTGACTGAATGACCTCTGTGCTACAGGTTCCCTGTAAATGCAAACTTAATTCATTCTTGTGGAAGAGGACAGAGTGTGGGTAGGTGAATTTCTGACTGTGCTCCAACATTGGACTCTGCATGGTGAAGTAGGAACGGTTGAATGTGTGAATGAAGCTCAACAACTGCACTGGGACATTGATCTGCTGAGACGGTGCCAGACTGCAACCAGTGCAGAAACAGTATGTCCACTCTTTTCAGCTGAGGGAAAAGGTGCAGGTGATTAGAGTAGGTATAAAGTAATTTAAACCTTAATGAATATCTGGAGTTTGCTTTAATATTTTACATTGAATAGAAGTACTTTTGACATTTTATTTTTATATTATTTTAAAATTGCTTAATTGACTTTCTAGCAATTTTTGAATGCCTTCGAAGATGAGGTTCTTTCAGAAACACTCAATGTGCTTGATAACACTGACAATTTAGTGGTGAGGAGTGTAGTTTAGCTAGCTGTCAAAATGTTTTCTAGCAATTTCACAGCTGGAGCGTGTACCTTCATCATATAATGGCTTTGCATTCTGTATGGCACTACCATGATGAAGAATATCAGCATTTAGGTTCCAGGTGGCATCTTCATCCAGGTTGAATGACAGCAGGATGGGGGGTGGGGGCATATCGGTTGGTTTCTGTATTTCTATGACAGTCATAGCTGACTTGTGATAGGCATCGGTCTCTGGCTAGAGCTAATTCAAATCATCCTTTCCAATTGAACATGTACAAATGACATCAGGAACTGTAGGGAAGAAACATGCAATCAAATAATTGAAAAGCACGAAACTGCAGATGGTGGAGATTTAAAATAAAAATGATAAATGCTGGAAATACACAATGGCTTAGGCAACATAAATTAGACTAGGTCCATTTTGAACTCTTTCCGACGTGACTTCAGTACATGTTGCAGTCTATCCTGGTTGCCTCATTTCCTTCTTCTGCCACACCCAGCTGGGGAATGCTTTTGGCTTATAGATTGTTTCTACAGTTGCACAAGTCTGCACAAACAAAAAGCCATTACATTCAGAACCTTCATTGAAACTGCACAGCTGAGATGCCAGATTTATTTTAAATGATATAAATTTTGCTCAGCCAACAACAATTAGAACATGAAACAATGGATTGCTGTGCTTAAGCTTAAACATCACTGTTGTTCTTATAACAAAATATAAGGAGGCCTTTCAGCCTATTTGGTGCAGTAATAAAATCTATCTGGTCATCTTCCCTTTCCTTATCTCCCAATATTCCTAATTCTCTCTTATCCATGCTCATTAATTCCCTTTTGATTCTTTTTCATAATACAATTAATTTACATTAAGGGTAATTTACAGTAGTCAATTGACATACCAGTAAATATTTGAGATATGGGAGCAAGCCAAGCACTTGGAGGAAATTCACACATACAAACTTTGAACAGAGTACACTCAAGAATCAGCTTCTCTGGAGTTATGAGGCAACAGCACTAACATCTGTGCCACCCAACCTAATCAGCTGCAATATTTATTTAAGCAGGTTATGAATTCACAATTTGGACCGCAATAATATATTCAACATCTTTTAATTGTTTCCATAAAATTGGATCCTGGACTTCCTCATTTGTAGACCCTAGTCAGTTCGGATTGGCAACAACATCTCCTCCATAATCTCCATCAGCACTGGTGCACCATAAGGCTGTGCGCTTAATCCCCAGCTCTACTCGCTTTACACTTAGGACTGTGTGGCTAAGCACAGCTCCAATGCCATATTCAAGTTTGCTGATGACACTACTGTTGCAGGCTGAATCAAAGGTGGTGATGAATCAGCATACAGGAGGGAGACTGAAAATCCGGCTGAGTGGTGTTGTAACAACAGACTTCTACTCGATGTCAGCAAGACTAAGGAGCTGATTATATACTTCAGGAGAAGTAAACCAGAGGTCCAAGAGCCATTCCTCATTAGAGGGTCAGAGGTGGCGAGAGTAATCAACTTCAAATTCCTGGGTGTTATTATTTTAGAGGCCCAGTCCTGAGCCCAGTACGTAAGTGAAATAATGAGGGAAGCACGGCAGCACCTCTACTTCCTTAGGAGTTTGCAAAGGTTCAGCATAACATCTAAAACTTTGACAAACTTCTATAGATGTGTAGGGGAGAGTACACTGACTGGTTGCATCACAGCCTGGTATGGAAACGCTAATGCCTTTGAATGAAAAATCCT
This sequence comes from Mobula birostris, assembly GCF_030028105.1. Lineage (NCBI taxonomy): Eukaryota > Metazoa > Chordata > Chondrichthyes > Myliobatiformes > Myliobatidae > Mobula > Mobula birostris. The sequence continues at coordinate 77,756,666 of NC_092377.1, read as the reverse complement.
GTGAAAAATAGTGGATACAGCCCAGTCCATCACAGTTAAAGCTCTCCCAACCATTGAGCACATCTACATGAAACGCTGTCACAGGAAAGTAGCATTCCTCATCAGGGACATCCACCACCCAGGACATGCTCTCTTTTCACTGCTGGCATCAGGAAGGAAGCACAAGAGCCTCAGGATTCACACAACCAGGTTCAGGAACAGTTACAACCCTCAGCCATCAGGCTCTTGAACCAGTGCCCCATCATTGAAATGTTCCCACAACCAATGGACTCACTTTCAAGGACTCTTCATCTTATGTTCTCGATATTCATTGTTTATTTATTCATTATTATTATTTCTTCTTTTTTTATATTTGCACAGTTTTGCATTCTGGTTGAACGTTCTAGTTGGGCGGTCTTTCATTGATTCTGCTATATGTTTATTATTCTATAGATTTATTGAGTATGCCCACAAGAAAATGAATCTCAGTGTTGTATATGTTGACATATGTACTTTGATAATAAACTTACTTTGAACTTTAAAAATAGTCAGTCTATGCACAACAGCTGTTGACATTATTCAGCCTGGTTTATCCTGTTGTTTTTCTGGTTAATGATTTCTTGAAGTTACGCTTTGGAAGAGAGGACTTCAATATGATTTAATCACATGATTATTATCTTATTCTATGCTCAGTCTCTTAATCTAATTAAGATTCTTTCACAATACGCAGTATACTACAGTTAAATACTTCCCTCCTTTAGATTGTGTAGTACAGGGAGAGGCCATTTGATGCATCATACTTGTGTCTTTCTTGGCATAATTAATCTAAAAATAGACTTTAAAGTGCCTTGCCTTCTGATACTGTACGTGTGTTATTTCTGAAATCATTGGTGAGGGCATTCGTGGTGAAAGCATTCTCACTTTTGAAATTTGGTTTATTCAGGTTTTGGATCTTGCTGAAATGGGAGGTGGGAGAGAATAATATTTCCTTTTGGGATGCTTGGGTATCATGTAACAAATCAAAGAAGTAATGGCTAAACTTCAAAAGCTTAGGACTGAGGATATGTATGGAGCCTAGTATGATCAGCATCAGTTCATGATAACTCTTCCATTATGTGGTTCCTTCTTAGAAGGAAACACAGACTACTCTGTTTCACAAAATGTTATCTCTGTTGAAATAGCCTTTCCTTTTCCAGATTATGCAGTTTCTGCAACTTAATACAAATTAAAAAATGTGTTATTATTTAGCTATGTATGGATAGTGGAAAATTTTCTTACAAATTTTAAGACATACCCATTTGGCTGTAAACCACACTATGTAAATAAAGGTCTCCCTTTGTGTAGCAGATGGAGGTATTGACTCCTAGATCCTGGAATTTGGTGATGAGTTAGCTTAGAATTACTGTAGTGTAATGTAGGTGTCTTTACTATTAAGATGCTTCAGGGCCAGGAAGATGGTGAGATGAACAAAGACTTACAAATGATAAGGCAATAGTGCAAGCACTGAACAGCAACTCCACTGATGGAGTTAGTATAACTTTTGCACCAATGCTCATATGGCTGAGCTTGCAGTTGATGTAAAGCAGATTATGCTTGTGTATTCTGAGCTACAAAACAGAATAAACTGTAATCAGAGAAGTTTAAGAAAGGCTATGATTTTTGTTTATATTGTAGAATCATGGTCGCTAAGTATGGTGTACTGTATTCAAAGCACTCCTATGTTCTTTGCTATTGAAAACAATGACAGACTCGTAGGGCACAGCCCTGCCATACATAGTGACCGGTCAGTATAACTTTTACATGCACAGTAGCCCTACAATTGTTTAAAACCCCAGAAAAGAGCACCAACTGAGCACACAGAATAGGTCAAACAACAAGATCAAAGAGTCTTGCTAAGAATGCAGTAACATATGAAAACAAAAAAAACTAACTTGATTTTTCTCTTTATATATATTAAATCTTGAAAGGTTCAGTAAATACACCACATCTGCTAACCTATTAAAGATAAACCCTTCCTGTGTGAAATGGTTTTCTGTTTCACACCGTGACCAACTTCTGATTTTTATGGCTTGAGATTTCCAGAAAAAGAACAGTCAAATATAGCGGAATTATTTTTCTTCGGTTAATGTAGTTGTTTATGGAAGTGCTTCCTATTTGTCCAGAGGCACTGAATTCTGTTTGTCGATTCTGTCTAGGATCCCTCTGAAGATACAGGAGGTACTCAGTGGGGTAAAGTTTATACTTCATTGGACACAATTCAAAAAGATGATGCACCAATGGGCAAGAAAATAACTTCAGTCTACACAAATTGGCATGGACAATCACCAAACTGAAACAAGCTGTCTCATTGGTGCATTTTAGGGCTTGGCATGCTTCCATAATTTTCCAAGTTGAAAACTACACCAACGTTTGCCTTAAAGACATTTTCCTGTTGATAACCAGATTTGTCAACCCGATATTTAAAAATCTCTCCCGTCTTAGTTTCCTCAAGAAGCTGGTATCATGCTGAGGGATGGTAGCTTCCCAAAAGAGCCTCCAGGTAAGTAACAAATGATAATCAGGAGGGAAGAACTATGATCAAGGATTCACTGCCTGATAGACTAACGAAAGGAAGTTCAATAAACACTTGGAGGAGGTAAGCTGTATGTCTTTGGGCAAAGGACTGCAGAAGCGCAATGAACATAATGATCTCTCTTGTGCTGGATCATTCTATGAATGCATAATTAACCAAGAATGAAAACAGTCCCTGTTGTAATTCATGGAATGCACTGGGTTGAGATATGTGGTAATTTTCCAACTCCAAACCTTCTCATGGCATATATTAGAGATTCAGTCATTTTGTCTCCAATTTCCTAATCTTTAATTGGACTTGCAGGATGCTTTCCAAGGTGCATTAATCTCACTGATCTAGAAATAAATCCATACCGCTTTGATGGGATTAGGGAAAGTGACATTATCCCCTTGTTTCCTCATGTTACATCCTTCATGATTGTATTCTGGTTTACATCCAAATTGTGCAAATTTTAAATATTAGTTCAGTAAAGGCATATGAGTAAACTTAGGCCAATTTCAAAGCAACACACACAGTGTTGGAGGAACTCATCAGGTCAGGCTGCGTCTATGGAAAACAGTAACCAGTCGACGTTTCGGGCCGAAACCCTTCTTCAGGACTCAGCTGGAAGAGTCTCAGCTTGAAATGTTGACTATTTATTCCCACAACCTTTCGGGAACCTTCTCTGCTTTTATTTGCCCCAGAATCAGCAGCTGGACTGTTGTTGGCTTGAATCTTGAGCTCTGGAATTTCTCTCTTAAATCTTTGTTTCACCCTTTTGAAGGAACTTCTTAGGATACGATCTCTTTGACACATTTTTTTGCTTACCTCTCCCAATATTTTTTCCTTTTATGATTCATTGTTCACTTGATGAAGCTCTTGTGAAACCTCTTAGCACAGTTAAGCATGTTAAGAGTGCTATACAAAAGAAAGTTGTTGTTGGTTAGAGTTAAAATCAGAATCAGGTTTATAATCGCTGACGTATATTGTGAAATTTGTTGTGTTGTGGCAGTGGTACAGTGCAAGACAGTATATTATTATAATTTACAATTGTAAAATTAAATAGATAGTGCTAAAGAAGAATAGCAAGGTATTATTTAAGGGCTGTTCAAAATCTGATGGTAGAAGGGAAGAAATTGTTTCTAAAATGTAAAGTGGGTATCTTCAGACTCCTGTGCCTGTGCCCTGATGGCAAAAATGAGAAGACGGTATGTCCTGGATGGTGAGGGTCTTTAATGGTGGATGCTGTCTTCCTGAGGCATCTTGATGGCAGGGAGGTTTGTGCCACAATGGAACTGACTGAGTCTACAACCCACTACAGCCTCTTGTGACTCTGTGCATTGGAAACTCCATACTAAGTTGTGATGCAACCATCCAGAATGCTGTCCACAGTAGATCTGTAGAAACTTTCTCAAGGTCTTTCTTGTACATCACACTTATGAAAGCCTTCTGTTTACTCTATATGTCGCATCAGAATTTAATCTCCTGAAATACATTAGCCTCATAGGTCTGGATTAAATTTCATCTGCTCAACCTTTCAGCTAATTTATGCTGTAACACTTGATAACCTTCTCCGTTTTCTGATAATGCAAATTTTTGTGTTGTCTGAAAATTAATTACTCATACTACTTACTGTAAGTCATATACATTACAGAACAAAGGACCCAGCACTGATCCCTGCCACATGTTGGAGACACCCAGCCAGATTTGGAAGTAGTTTGCCAACATGGCATGGATTCCTTGTGGCTCAATCTTCTGGACCAGCCCATCATATTGGACCTTATTGTGTTGGGCACGTGGCCAAGTGGTTAAGGCGTTCGTCTAGTGATCTGAAGGTCACTAGTTCGAGCCTCAACTGTGGCAGCGTGTTTGTGTCCTTGAGCAAGGCAATTAATCACACATTGCTCTCGTGTCTCCTGTGCCTTGTAAGGCATGAAAATGCCCGACGCAGGCCTCTCATGGTCAACATTCCCTCCCTCCTTATCAAAAGTCTTGCTAAAGTCCATCTAACCCATATGTACTGCTCTCCCTTCACCAGTTTTCTTAACTACCTCCTCAAGAAAGCTGTTAGATTTCTGAGATATGATCTCTCTTGGACAAAAGCATAACAATTCTTCCTAATCAAACCCTGATGAAATAGCAGTAGGCTATTGAAAAAAGTCATTGGCATTACTTTACTTTACTTTATTGTCACCAAACAATTGATACCAGGGTGTACAATCATCACAGCAATATTTGATTCTGCGCTTCCTGCTCCCTTGAGTACAAATCAATAGCAAATATTAAAAATTTTAATTATAAATCATAAATAGAAAATAGAAAAGGGAAAGTAAGGTAGTGTAAAAAAACTGAGAGGCAGGTCCGGATATTTGGAGGGTACGGCCCAGATCCGGGTCAGGATCTGTTCAGCAGTTTTATCACAGTTGGAAAGAAGCTGTTCCCAAATCTGCCATACGAGTCTTCAAGCTCTTGAGCCTTCTTCCAGAGAGAAGAGGGACAAAAAGTGTGTTGGCTGGGTGGGTCATGTCCTTGATTATCCTGGCAGCACTGCTCTGACAGTGTGCGGTGTAAAGTGAGTCCAAGGACGAAAGATTGGTTTGTGTGATGTGCTGGGTTGTGTTCACGATCTTCTGCAGCTTCTTCCGGTCTTGGACAGGACAACTTCCATACCAGGTTGTAATGCACCCTAGAAGAATGCTTTCTACGGTGCATCTATAAAAATTAGTGAGGGTTTTAGGGGACAGGCCAAATTTCTTTAGTTTTCTCAGGAAGTAAAGGCGCTGGTGGGCCTTCTTGGCAGTGAGTTCTGCTTGGTTGGACCAAGTCAGGTCATTTGTGATATTGACCCTGAGGAACTTAAAGCTTTTGACCTGTTCCGCTTGCACACCACTGATGTAAATGGGGTCGTGCGGTCCGCTACTCCTTCTGAAGTCAACAACTAATTCCTTCGTCTTGCTGACATTGGGAGATAGGTTATTGTTTTCGCACCATGCCACCAGGTTCTTAACTTCCTCTCTGTACTCAAACTCATTATTACCCGAGATACGGCCTACAATTGTGGTGTCATCAGCAAACTTATATATTAAGTTTGATGGAAACTTGGCATTCACTTATGGGTAACTGAAGCATAAGCAGGATGAATTATTTAAAATTAACTATTTCTTTTCAGGGTCTGTTAACCTATTTAGTTATTGTTTTCTTTATGTTTTGGTACATATGAGTATCAACTATTTCAAATTCAGATTTATTTATCAATCACATTGTACTTCAAAGCAACACACATCAAAGTTACTGGTGAACGCAGCAGGCCAGGCAGCATCTGTAGGAAGAGGTGCAGTCGACGTTTCAGGCTGAGGCTCTTCGTCAGGATTAACTAAAGGAAGAGTGAGTAAGGGATTTGAAAGTTGGAGGGGGAGAGGGAGATCCAAAATGATAGGAGAAGACAGGAGGGGGAGGGATAGAGCCGAGAGCTGGACAGGTGATAGGCAAAAGGTGATACGAGAGGATCATGGGGCAGGAGGTCCGGGAAGAAAGACAAGGGGGGGGGAACCCAGAGGATGGGCAAGAGGTATATTCAGAGGGACAGAGGGAGAAAAAGGAGAGTGAGAGAAAGAATGTGTGCATAAAAATAAGTAACAGATGGGGTACGAGGGGGAGGTGGGGCCTTAGCGGAAGTTAGAGAAGTCGATGTTCATACCATCAGGTTGGAGGCTACCCAGACGGAATATAAGGTGTTGTTCCTCCAACCTGAGTGTGGCTTCATCTTTACAATAGAGGAGGCCGTGGATAGACATGTCAGAATGGGAATGGGATGTCGAATTAAAATGTGTGGCCACTGGGAGATCCTGCTTTCTCTGGCGGACAGAGCGTAGATGTTCAGCAAAGCGGTCTCCCAGTCTGCGTTGGGTCTCGCCAATATATAAAAGGCCACATCGGGAGGACCGGACGCAGTATATCACCCCAGTCGACTCACAGGTGAAGTGTTGCCTCACCTGGAAGGACTGTTTGGGGCCCTGAATGGTGGTAAGGGAGGATGTGTAAGGGCATGTGTAGCACTTGTTCCGCTTACACGGATAAGTGCCAGGAGGGAGATCAGTGGGGAGGGATGGGGGGGACGAATGGACAAGGGAGTTGTGTAGGGAGCGATCCCTGCAGAATGCAGGGGGCGGGGGAGGGAAAGATGTGCTTAGTGGTGGGATCCCGTTGGAGGTGGCGGAAGTTACGGAGAATAATATGTTGGACCCGGAGGCTGGTGGGGTGGTAGATGAGGACCAGGGGAACCTTATTCCTAGGGTTCCTAGGAACCCTATTCCTCCCATTCCCATTCTGACATGTCTATCCACGGCCTCCTCTACTGTAAAGATGAAGCCACACTCAGGTTGGAGGAACAACACCTTATATTCCGTCTGGGTAGCCTCCAACCTGATGGTATGAACATCAACGTCTCTAACTTCCGCTAAGGCCCCACCTCCCCCTCGTACCCCATCTGTTACTTATTTTTATGCACACATTCTTTCTCTCACTCTCCTTTTTCTCCCTCTGTCCCTCTGCATATACCTCTTGCCCATCCTCTGGGTCCCCCCTCCCCGTCTTTCTTCCCGGACCTCCTGTCCCATGATCCTCTCGTATCCCCTTTTGCCTATCACCTGTCCAGCTCTTGGCTCTATCCCTCCCCCTCCTGTCTTCTCCTATCATTTTGGATCTCCCCCTCCCCCTCCAACTTTCAAATCCCTTACTCACTCTTCCTTCAGTTAGTCCTGACGAAGGGTCTCGGCCTGAAACGTCGACTGCACCTCTTCCTACAGATGCTGCCTGTACTGCTGCGTTCACCAGCAACTTTTATGTGTGTTGCTTGAATTTCCAGCATCTCCAGAATTCCTGTTGTTTGCGTACTTCAAAGCATTTGCATTAACAAGCAGCACAAACTAAGAATGTGCAGGGTACACCTCACATTCTGGCACCAACATAGCATGCCAACAATGTTCAGGAGAAGAACACAAAAAACCACAACACAATAACAGCAACAAAACAAAACAACATCTGCAAAAGAAGGCTCCTTTCCTCCCTCCCATCACTCACTCACTCACACCGCCAGGCCTCCAATCTTCAGGTCCTTGCCAAGATTTGCAGACGTCAGACATACAGACCCAGGGGCTTTGACCATTGGGCCTTGACTTCCGGACTAACTGACTTTGGTCTTCGACCTTTGGACTTTGATCTTTGGTATCAACCCCAGAATACACTGATCATGGGACTTCAAACCTCAGGCCTCAAACTCCACACCTACATGGATCTCAGACACTGGTTCTATCCGACCTGGGGGTTTTTCCCTGGCTCGGACTTGCAGGCTTGTAGACATCAGGACTCTGACTTCTGGATGTGCTGACCCAGGTGCTTTGATCATTGGGACTTATGACTTTGGTTTTCAAACTTTGGTTATAAATCACAAGACTCTCCAATCATGGAACTTCTCACTAAAGGCTGGTGTATGCTGTTGGAAATTGAGCTTACTAAAAAAATGGTTTGATATTTGTCAAACTAATTGGAAGAAAAACAATGGAGTCACAATGTAAGTTTGACTTTGTTTTTACTTTAAGCAAGGTGCATACATATGATGCCATGACATATGCCATTCATATACTTTACATATAACCCCTAATGAATTATTTAAACAAAGAACACTTAATTAAACAATATATTTACAAAATTACTCAAATATTGCTGAAATAGTATATACACAACACTCCTTCCTGCTTAACTATAAACTCCAACTCAATATAGAATACATTTCAACATATATACACACACACACATACAGTATACTATATAATACAACTACTATATAGACATCCACAGCATAGTAAATTTTTAAATTGTCCCATTCAGGTCTAATTATTTAATCGCTGTGGAGACTTTCTTACTCTTGTGGGATAACGTTTTTACTGACCCGAGGGGGGTGGGGGGGGGGTCACTCCGCTCGGCAGCTGAGACTTGTGGCTGTGAACCAATCTCAGGTTCAGGGGCCTCTTCTGTGGTGGTTGTAGCAGTTGGCACTGGGACTGCAGGAAGTGGTTCTGGCAGCTCAGAACACCTTTCTTCTCTAGCAACTAACTCCTCAGCTGATCGATGTGTCGTATCCAGCTGTAAGCAGATGCCACTGTGTAGGAGATTGGCCAGTTCTGTCCATAATCATTCCGAGTACCCACTTTTGATCATGCCTGCAGCCCTTCACCAGGACTGCTTGTGCAGGAGTGAAATATCGAACCTCCTAGTTTGAAGAGCCTTCAGTTTGTCTCAGCTGTTTGTCCTGCACTCTCAATGCAAGGGACAACCCAGAAACAGCATAGTTAGTGAACTGTTCTCACCATGGGGCCCATGGATTAATGGTAGGGCTCCATGGCATGAAAATGGTTGTGAACCCCTGGTGTAGTGTGTTCTGCTGACATTCCTTAGGTTCTGGACAAACCTTTTCTCCAAGCCACATCAGCAGTGTGCAAAGCTGTAGTGGAGGCTATTGGGGACACTTCTGGCCACTTTGTAGCTGCATCCACAACTACCAAGAAATTTGTGTCCATGAATGGTTTGGCAAAATCCACACAAATCCTCTGCCAGGGCAATGCAGGACATTCCCAGCGATGCAGAGGCTCTGATCTTTGCATCTTCTGGATGCGCTGGCATTCCAGACAGGGCATGGTAAGAAACTCTCTCTGCTGATTTATCCTAGGTGACCAGGTAAAGCTTTTAGCCAACGCTTTCATGTTGACCACACCTAGATGACCAGCATGTAGCTCCTCCAACGCTTCAGCTCTCAGCTTGGATGGTACAACAACTCTCAATCCCCACATAAGGCAACCCCCATCAAGGGCAAGTTCATTCTGCCACTGGTAGAAGTGGCGGAGCTGGAGTTTCTGTTGCACATTCCAGCCATGTTGGCTGGCCATGTAGATCTGAGACAGTGTGGGGTCTTTTCTGGTTTCCCTTTGGACATCTCTGCCGTAATAGTGACACTTTCAATTTGCTTTGGGGAGAATACCTCTAGAGGAGTGTCCTCTTTTGGAATTTCTTCAGCTATTCCCTTTTCCAAGTGTAAATGGGACAATCCATCAGCAATTCCATGATTAGTTGTCCTCTTGAATTCAATCTTGTAATTGTGTTCTCCAAGAAACTGAGCCCATCTCTGCATTTGTGTTGCTGCTGTTAGTGGAACTCCCTTCTGTGGATTGAAAATGGATACCAGTGACTGACGATCAGTAATGAGGGTAAACTCTCTCCCATACCAACTATTGATAGAAATGTTTTACACCCCAAACCAAACTCAAGGACTCTGTCAATCTGTGCATAATTCTTCTCCGCTGTGCTTAAGGGAAGGTAATGCAAAGGCTATGGGCATTCACTTTCATCACTCTGAACATGTGACATTACTGCACCTACAGTTTATCATAAAACTGCAGGGTCAGGTGCGTATCGTAACAATAAGTTCTTAGTTGGATATCTGAAGGCTTCAGTTCAGTATCTTTGAAATGCCATTCAGCTCATTCTGTAGAATGACTGATAAGGCTGAGCCAGTGTCCAATTCCATTTAAAATAATTTACCATTCACTTCTTGTTTAAGCCATATTGCTTATCTATTGTTAGATTTCACATTGTAAATCTCCATGTTATGCAGTGCAGTGTCACTCCCATCATTATCAGATTTTTCATCAATAGCATGCAAATTAGTTCTCCCTTTGAAACTGTCACTTGACTTTTTATCTTTTTCTCTTTCCTGTGCAGTCCTTTTATTTTTGTCTACCTGACATGTTCTTTGTTTATGTCCTACTTCGTTGCAATTTTCTGCAAATTTCACCTTTAAACTTGCATTGCTCTGGTGTATGTGAGTCCTTACCATATTGGTAACTCAATTTATTCAGCCAGGCAGGCCTCCACCTAGACTAACGGTTCCCAACATGGGGTTCATGGACCCAGTGGTTAATGTAGGCATTTGTGACATAAAAAAAGCTTGGGAACTGCATTTTTCTTCATGCTCACTTTCATTCCTGACTACAACTCAATTGTATCTCTATCTACTGCTTACACCGATACAGCTATTTCAACCGCCTTTTTAAATGTAAATTGTGCTTCAGTTATGAGCCATTTTTGAATGCTATTTTGTAACATTCCACAAACTAAACTATTGGTGTCCAACCTCCGGGCTGCGGACCGATACATTGCCGCAAAGCATGCAGGGGTGCGCAGTAGCAAGGACGCACGAAGCACATCTTTAAGAAGAAAGCCAAAATAAGCAAGCTAATTAATTAGGTGCTACCCAGCATGTAAATTTTGGCCCAGATCAGAGGCGATTGCCGATTGTGTATCAGCAATTGCCTCTGATCTGGGCCGACATTTACGTGCCAGGTAGCACCTAATTAATTAGCTTGTTTATTTCGGCTTTTTTCTTAAAGATGTGCCGGTGCGTCCTGGTTACCACTGCACAGCTGCATTCTTTGCAGTCTGGTATCGGTCTGCGGCCTGGAGGTTGAGGACCACTGAACTAAACGATCTCCAAGTGCATTATTAAACCCATCACTTAACTGACAATGCTCAGACAATTTCTTCAATTCAGCCACGTATGTTGAAATGGACTTCCCTTCCTTTTGATTTCGCTTATGAAACCTAAAGTGTTCTGCAATCAATAATGGTTTCAGTTTTAAAGGTTCCTGCATTACTTTCACAATATCAGCTAAGCTTATTTTGTTTGGCTGGTTTGGTTGGAGCAGTTAAATTTCTAAACAAACTGTATGACTTTAAACTCAATGCTCTCAGGAAAAACTGGCACTCACTTCTCATTGGCTACTTTATTTGCTTCAAAATAGTGTTCAAGTTGCTCAATATCCATGAGTCAGTTATCTGTTAAGCAATTGAATGCATCTAATTTTCCAATGTAGCTAGCCATTTCTGTTTTATTTTATTTATGATTATTATCTCTCGGTACTCACTGTTTGTGAACCCATGAGTTCATGCGTTTCCTGCTTTTTTTTTAACTTGATAATTTCTGTCACTTCTGGAAGAAGCACATGCTGCACTGTCTTATTTACTCGACCGTTTCTCGCTGCTGTTTTTTAAAACTGGAATGTCTTACTGAACTTCAATAGATAGGTAGTTATCTTGGGTTAATTTTAAAACTATATCTTCACCACTGTTATGTTTTGTAACTCCAAAACATAAAATTAATTGGAAGAAGAGCAAGTTAGTCCAAAATGGAAATCTAACTTTGTTTTCACTCTGAGCAAGGCACGTACATATGACACGATGGCATAATAGTGCATACCAGTCATGCACTTTACATATAACCCATAATTAACTATTGAAACAAAGGATGTTTAATCAAACCATAGATTTACAAACTCACTCGAACGTTACGGAAATATTAAATACACATCAATATTATGCAATTAGAGTAGACTGCATCTACTTGTAGAATCTCTGACCGTTTTCTCCCTAAGCATGGGAAACATATTGAACAGAAGAAAATAGGAGTAGGACTTGGCTACTCATCCTGTCAAACCTTTCTGCCTTCAATATGACATCTACGCTGGACTTAACTCCTCTTCTGTGCTATTTCCACATGACCCTCAGCTTCTCAATCTCTCAGATATTTACGTATCTCCAACTTAAATACATCTAATGATCAGATCTTCATCCCCCTTGGGGCAGAGAATTCCAGAGGTTCACCATTCTTTGAGAGGCAGTCTTTCATAGCCACTTCCTTGAAAGGGTTAGATTGCCATTCTGCACAATTAAAAGAAAATAGATTGTTGAACGCCTGAAGATTTTTTAAAATTGTTCTTTTATGAGAGCCATATTTAGGTTAAAGCAGGACCTGGTGTGAAAGGTAGAGTGGAGAAAGCAAGTCTTGGAATTCCATCAAGTTAGGGGGAGATTTAATAGAGGCGTTAAAAATCAGGAAAGCTTTTGGTAGAAGTGAAGAGAAACTATTTGCCCTGGCAGAAAATCGGTAACCAGAGGACACAGATTTAATAGAATTGGCATAGGTGCTAGCGATTGTTATGAACTGTAAGACAAAATCTGAAAAGGAGGTGGAAACAGATTCAGTATCAACTCTCAAAAGGGCATTGGCTCAATAGTTGAAAGAAGAGAATATGGAGGGATATGGGTGAAGAGAAGAACAGAGCCAACTGCCAATGACTTCCGTGCTCTCATTTTACTTAGTAACTACTATTGCATGTGCAAATGTCAGCACTCATGACCACTCCTTTTCCTGTGGTAATAAAAAAGAAATACGTAAAAAAAATAATGAGGTTAAACATTATTCATTTCAAAGCAGCAGTTTGTTTATGGGTCAGCCAAAATAGTTTGGAGTATCCAGTCTCATAATAGAAAAGTATAAAGCTGGGTGGTAAGCAAAGAAAGCCAAGCTCAGCATTAAAGTAGTTGCAGTCACTAATACTTCAGGGTGGAAAGCCAAAGAAGTTGACAGCGCTCCAAATAACAAAAAGAAGAGAAGGATATATTTCAACGGTTTCAGCTCAGATTACTCGAAATTAATAATCACAATGGGCAGAACAATAAACCAAGTGGACTACTTCCATGTTACTTACCAATGTGCTTTTAATTTTCCTTTGGCAGATTTTTATAACCATTTCATTGTGGTGGGACCTCTGCAGCGAAGGTGTCTGCTGAATTAGAGACAAGTGAATCTTACGGGACAGGGAGGGGAAACTGCAACTGGTCATGAGTGTGAGAACGCTCTGGCCTCAGAACTACTGCTCAATGATAGATGCTGTGGACTTTCTCACAATTCTCTGGAGATATTTGCATTCGTCTGGTACTAGGTTTTTTTTTCTGCTATTCATCAGAGTTACTCACGAATTTTATTTATTAAAACACTGTGAGCTGTCCAAGAACTACCTAGGGTGCAGTTAGACAATAGAAGTTAGCATTTAGTGGGTGTTAAACTAAAGGCTCAGTTTTGTTTGGACAAGTGTTTATTCTTTTTGATTGTAATGTGATCTAGTGAGGGGTACAATTGAGGTCTAACTGTCACCTTGAGTGATAGAGCACAGAACAAGAGCCTTTAACCTATCATGCCTTAAAAGAATTATCCTATTAATTCCACTCCTCTCTTGTTCCTCAATGCCTACAATTTTATCACTTCCGTTTTATATCCAATTTCCATTTAAAAGTTATTATTGAATTGATTCCATCACTGTTTAGGATCACATATTCCAGATAACAATAACTTGTCTAGTTATTTTTTCCCACATACGATCTCTAGTTCTTTTGCCAATTACTGGGAATGGGTGTCCTTTTGTTGGCAATTCTTTTGTCACTGGAAAATGACTATCCATTTTAATTTTAATTCTGAACACACCTAACAAGCCATTCCATTGCTCTTTCTGTGTGAAGTTTCTCCAGACTCTCTGTGCAACAGGGATCTTCCAGTGCTTGACCTGTTCTACTTAAATTTTCCTGTATCCTCACTGAGGCCTTCATTTGTGGCAGCAGTACAGTGCAAGATATGAAAATTACTGTGAATTGCAGTAAATAAATAAACAAACAAACAAACAAACAAATAAATAAACAAACAAACAAACAAACAAACAAATAAATAAACAAACAAACAGTGCAAAAGAGAAACAGTGAAGTAGTGATTATGAGCGTATGGACTGTTCAGAAATCTGATGACAGAGGCCTCCTGTCCCATGATCCTTTCATATCCCTTTTGCCAATCACCTGTCCAGCTCTTGGCTCCATCCCTCTCCCTCCTGTCTTCTCCTATCATTTGGATCTCCCCCTCCCCCTCGCACTTTCAAATCTCTTACTAGCTCTTCCTTCAGTTAGTCCTGACGAAGGGTCTCAGCCTGAAACGTTGACTGTACCTCTTCCTAGAGATGCTGCCTGGCCTGCTACGTTCACCAGCAACTTTGATGTATGTTGCTTGAATTTCCAGCATCTGCGGAATTCCTCATGTTTACAGAAAGAATAAAACTATTTTTGAATAATTTGTGTGGGAGCAGGCTCCTGTAACTCCTCCCAAATGGTAGTAAAGTGAAACAGCATGTCCTGGAAGGTGAGGGTCTTGAATGATAGATGCTGCCTTCTTGAGGAACCTCAATGGCATGGAGAGGCTTGAGCCCGTGATGGAACTGGCTGAGTCAGCAATCCTCTGCTGCCTCTTGCCGTCATGTGTATTGGAGGTTCCATACCAGGCTGTGGTGTAACCAGTCAGAATACTCTCCATGGCACATCTGTGAAAATCTGCAAAGAATCTTTGTTAACATACTAAATCTCCTCAAACTTCTAACCAAGTAGAAGCATGCGCTTGACTTTTTTGTGATTGCTTCGGAGTGTTGGGCACACGGTAGACCTTCTTAGATGTTAACACTTTCAGAATTTGAAGTTGCTCACCCATTCTACCACTGACCCCTCAATGAGGTCTGGTGTGTGTTCTCTGGACTTACTGTTCCTGAAGCTCCTTGGTGTCGCTGATGTTGGGTGCAAGGTTGTTATGGTGACACCGCTCAACCAGCTGATTTATCTCATCCTGTACACCTTCTTGTTGCCATCTGAGGTTCTGCCAATAACAGTGATGTCATCAACAAATTTTTAGATGGAGTTTGAGCTGTGCCTAGCCATGCAATCATTAGTGTGGAGCAGGGTTTCCTCACCTCTTTTATGCCATGGACCCCCACCATTAACTGAGGGGTCTGTCTGTGTACCCCTGGCTGGGAACACCTGGTGTAGAGAGAGTCGAGCAGTGGACAAAGCACACATCCTTGATGGAAGCTGAGGGGTAACCTCATTGAAGTATATATTCTGAGAGACCCAGAAAGGGTATATAGATTTTCCCAGGGTGGAAATGTCAGATGCCGGGTTTCAGGTGAAGGGGGAAAGTTTTGCCAGAAAAAATGGTGAAATATCTAAAAGCAATATTTTAGAGGCATTTCAAGAGAACTGTGAACAGGTAGGGGATATTAAGAGATGGAGACCACTTTCAGGCAGTTGGGATTAGTTTAGTTTGGGATCATAGTTGTCACAAACAAGATGGGCTGAAGGGCTTCTTCCTATGCTGTTCTTTACTCTGTTCTACGTTAGTTCATATTGTTTCTTCACTTTACCCTAGTAGAACTAAACACTTCACATTTTCTTGTAGTTAGTTTCATTAGGCCGAGGCATACTTACTGGTTAGAACAATGTGGATAGCTTTATACTTTTGTCATAGAATCTTTAATGTGTTCCTGAGAGAGCAGACAGGACCCCTCTTTAGTGACTCATCCAAACACCGGTGCCTATGACAGTGTAGCAACTCCTTGATAATGCCCTGAAGTGGGTTGTTGTGCTCAAATCTCTGGAACGTAAGGTGCGAACAGTTGCTAAGGCATCTCTAAAAAGCGGTGGAGAGGAATTTCTGAGCTTTGGACTTGGGCAGGTTATGGTTAAAGACAGATGCAAGGGATTCATTTAATACCCCAGGCATTTCCTCTAACTTTACAAAGAGGTCTGTGTGGTCTAAAATCAGTCATTTAACAAACTATTTAATCCCTCCTCATTAAATACTTAAATAGTTAAAGCTCTTTCTTTATTTAAAATAAAAAGGAAAATTGCTGGAAATACTCAGCAGGTCAGACTGAATTTGTGGGTGGAGAAAAGGCACACTTCATCAGAAGAAGCCTTCATTTTCACATAGACTGTATCTCCTTCATAACTTATTGAAATAAGTCATTTTCCATCTGATCATTGATATAATTGATTTTTCCTTGTCTGTTTCTGCTGGATAACTGAAGTCATTAAGATCAGTGCTTGCTAAATGCTCCCTACTGAAACAAGCTCACATTCCCCATTTCATTCCCCTGAGAGACATCTTTACTGACTGTGAACAAGTCAGCCACAGACACCATTGTTTTACGGCCTCCCTTGACTTCGGTTAGCCAAATTAGCTCATTCTTCTCCCTGACAAATTTGACTTTGACCTTTGAGTTCACTAAATTCAAAGACCAACTTATATCCAATTGACTTAGACCAAGAGACTGAGGTGAGAGTATCCAGAGTTTGTTTCATGGGCTACATACTGTAGATGCTTTAAGCTTAGCCTAGAGAGAAAAATAGACAAATCAACGTTGTTGTTAAATTGCATGTGCTTAGAGTACTATTACTTGGTCAATCTGAAATCCTTGCCAAGTGTTGTATGGAGGTTAAAATCACAACTTTGTCTATGTCAGACTCAAAAAAAGATGAATCTGTCCTTAGGAACAGTTGGTTGTTGAGCCATGGAGCGCAGTGGTTCAGCAGGGAATAATGAGCTAATGTTGAACCTCTGCTAGTTGTGTTGCTTTTTGGTATGTGTTTTGGACATGTGGATAGCCTTGCAATACTTCAGTTCAACCTTCCATGTTGTTGCAGTCACACTTCTTTCCCAGAGAAGCGGAGGTGGATGGGTACTTAATTAGTAAGGGTGTCAATGGTTATGAGCAGAAGGCAGGAGAATGAGGTTGAGGGGGAAAATAAATCAGCCATAATTAAATGGTGGAGAAGACTCAGTGGGCTGAATAGCCTAATTCTGTGCCTATGTCTTATGGTCTTATGAGCTTAAGCATTGATTACACCCAGTGACCCAGTCAGGAATATGAGGTGTTAAAATAATATCAAAGCCTGTGGTGGGACAAGCAGGTAAGTCCAAGGTTCCTTTTATGGCCAAAATAAGAAGCCATGCTCCAGTGATTTCCCAGCACTGAAATCTTCAGTGCCCCCCCACCCTACATTTGAACTCATCATCCACTCCACCACCACCCTCTGCAGAAATAATGCCACCAGCCAATGTGACCCAACTCCTAATACTAGAGCTTATTTCCTTGAATCCTCTGTGATGGGTCCAACACACAGTTGTCTTCCTTTTGTAGGTTGACCACCTTGTCAACCCCGTCTTCACTGTGGCAATGACAATCCATGGATTAGAATGATTTGGGCCTTATTCTGGCAGGTCAGGACAAGCCTGTTGCACATCCTGTTAACTTAACAAAGCTTTGCCCACCCACATTTAACAGTGGGGCTTTGCTGAACGAATGTAGTCTCTGCTTGGGTTGTGAACTCTGGTTGAATGTCTAACATGGTAAAGAAGAAATCGTGTGGTAAGAAAATTGCTCCTTAAATTATATATCACATTATAACAGTATACCATTGATACCCAGAAAATGAAGTTGGAGTTTATGCTAGCTAAGGACTAGGCAAGTATAATATATATCTTGAAGTGTTGTGTGGGAGTTGTCAACTGAATAAACAATCATCCAGCGATACTCCAGTGGATTCACCCTGCTGGAAGCAACATTGCCAGAAACACGTGTTAAAGAAAATATACAAGTCATGCAATGAGCCTGGGAAACAGCCACCAAGTTAGCAACCATGCTCTTGGCACCCAAAGGCACCTGCATATTGATGGAGAATGGGAAGGTTTCTTTTGCCAGAGCAGATGTTCAAACTTAGCGGGTGGTTAGAATGGGTTTTTGAGCACCATCAATTCCTTTATAACATCCGGCAAACACACAGCACAGATGCAGGCTCTCAGTCCATTAAAACAGAACCAGATTTTAAGTTGAGTCATCTAATTACTCTAATTCTCCTCATTTTCCTGCACATTTTTCTTTTTCAAGTATTTATCTGATTCCTTTCTAAGGCTTACCGTTGAATCAATTTCCTCAATCCCATCAGGCAGCGCTTTCCAAACATTAAGCTTCCAATGCTTCTCATCATCTTTTAAATTTTACCTCTGGTCATTTTGACATTCACCTTGAACCTCTGCCTTCTGATTATTAACAGAACACCCAATGAAAATAATTCCTTCCATTATTTTATTTAATCCCTTTAATATTTTAAGTATCT
Organism: Mobula birostris; assembly: GCF_030028105.1. Lineage (NCBI taxonomy): Eukaryota > Metazoa > Chordata > Chondrichthyes > Myliobatiformes > Myliobatidae > Mobula > Mobula birostris. The sequence continues at coordinate 77,738,263 of NC_092377.1, read as the reverse complement.
CCTTTAACTCTCTCCATTGATTTCTGTTGCAGAGGAGAACAGGTCCCAACCTCTCCAAAACAAGGACAGAACAACAATGGAAATACCTCACATCAGCATCATTATCGTCAGCAATATTTCTAGGAAAGATAGAACAGGTTTTACGAAGGGGGTGGTGGTGTTCAGTGACGCGGTGGAAGACCTTTAAATACCAGGGGCATACATTTAAGATGAGAGGGAGATAGTTCAAGGAGATGTTAGGGGTAATTTTTTTTACGCAGAGAGTAGCGGGTACCTGGAATGTGCTGCTGAGGGTTTTGGTTGAACTTGATACAACTCAGGTGTTTAAGAAGGTCTTACATATACAGAAAATCGGCCGGTGGTGTAGAGACATTCCACTGGACTTCAAGGTGAGTGGTCCCAGGTTCGAATCTGGCTGGCTCCTTGCACGTTTTCCACCTGTGCTGGGTTGAACATTGAGCTAGCAACTCGGCCTCATTAAAAAAAACAGACAAAAATGCTAAAGAGATGCCAAGGTTGCGGCTGGCTACACCACAAGGCATAGATATTGAATCTGAAGGCTGTAATATGACTAGTTAAAAGTTGGGACCATGTTCTAAAACGTACTCTTTCGCAAGTTTCCACTGAGCAACGTAGGCACTACATTTTTCCAGCCTACCTGCTTACTCGTAGTAGTTCTAGTAAATCTTTTGTGTACATATATGATGTGTGGTTATGTTCCTGTCAAGGACTTGTTTTACTGCTTCGCTTCTGTCGAAAGCAAGAGAGGGAGAAATTGTTTAGGTGACCACTAGGAATTTACATATATCTAAGGATGCTGGCCAGTTTCGACTCTGTCTTGTCCTCAAGGCTTGCCTGCTACCAATGGGAATTGGACCACCTGATTCAGTTCAACAGGTGGAGCTCTAGAAAAACTAACCAATAAAGTCAATAGACAATAGACAATAGACAATAGGTGCAGGAGTAGGCCATTCAGCCCTTCGAGCCAGCACCGCCATTCACTGTGATCATGGCTGATCATCCACGATCAGTATCCAGTTCCTGCCTTATCCCCATAACCTTTGATCCCACTAGAGCTCTATCCATCTCTTTTTTGAAAGCATCCAGAGACCTGGCCTCCACTGCCTCCTGGGGCAGAGCATTCCATATATCCACCACTCTCTGGGTGAAAAAGTTCTTCCTCAACTCTGTTCTAAATGGCCTACCCCTAATTCTTAAACTGTGGCCTCTGGTTCCGGACTCACCCATCAGCGGGAACATGCTTCCTGCCTCCAGCGTGTCCAATCCCTTAATAATCTTATATGTTTCAATAAGATCCCCTCTCAGCCTTCTAAATTCCTGTGTATACAAGCCCAGTCGCTCCAATCTTTCAACATATGACTGTCCCGCCATCCCGGGAATTAACCTTGTGAACCTATGCTGCACTCCCTCAATAGCAAGAATGTCCTTCCTCAAATTTGGAGACCAAAACTGCACACAGTACTCCAGGTGCGGTCTCACCAGGGCCCTGTACAGCTGCAGAATGACCTCTTTGCTCTTATACTCAATTCCCGTTGTTATGAAGGCCAGCATGCCATTAGCTTTCTTCACTGCCTGCTGTACTTGCATGCTTGCTTTCAGTGACTGATGTACAAGGACACCTAGATCTGGTTGTGCTTCCCCTTTTCCTAACTTGACTCCATTTAGATAATAATCTGCCTTCCCGTTCTTACCACCAAAGTGGATAACCTCACATTTATCCACAATAAACTGCATCTGCCCACTCACCCAGCTTGTCCAAGTCACCGTGCATTCTCATTACATCCTCCTCACATTTCACACTGCCACCCAGCTTTGTGTCACCAGCAAATTTGCTAATATTACTTTTAATTCCCTCATCTAAATCATTAATATATATTGTAAACAGCTGCAGTCCCAGCACTGAACCCTGCTGTACCCCACTGGTCACCGCCTGCCATTCTGAAAGGGACCCGTTAATCACTACTCTTAGCTTTCTGTCAGCCAGCCAGCTTTCAATCCATGTCAGTACTCTGCCCCCAATACAGTGTGCCCTAATTTTGCCCACTAATCTCCTATGTGGGCCTTTATCAAAGGCTTTCTGAAAGTCCAGGTACACTACATCCACTGGCACTCCCTTGTCCACTTTCATAGTTACATCCTCAAAAAATTCTAGAAGATTAGTCAAGCACGATTTCCCCTTCGTAAATCCATGCTGACTTGGACCAATCCTGTTATTACTATCCAGATGTGTCGTAATTTCATCTTTTATAATTGACTCCGGCATGTTTCCCACCACCGACGTCAGGCTAACCGGTCTATAATTCCCTGTTTTCTCTCTTCCTCCCTTCTTGAAGAGAGGGACAACATTAGCCACTCTCAAATCCACAGGAACTGATCCTGAATCTATAGAACATTGGAAAATGATTACCAATGTGTCCACGATTTCTAAAGCCACCTCCTTAAGTACCCTGGGATGCAGACCATCAGGTCCCGGGGACTTATCAGCCTTTAGACCCAACAGTCTATCCAACACCATTTCGTGCATGCAGCCTAGTACAGCTGTTCCGATCTATTCTTACTTTCTTCTTCTTACTTTTTAATTTACGTTATTTTTTGTATTTTTTTTCTCACGGTAACACGTCGAAGCTGCACCCTCTCTAACATGCTGGTAGAGAGAGTTTTATTTGGGTTTTCTTTAGCGCTGGAAAAGGTTACATCCCGACAAGCGGGACAGAAGCAAGGTCGCATTGTGTATTCCACGGACCAGCAAAGACCGGCCGGCTTAGCGAACAGAGCGGCGGACACCCCTACTGAAACCCGGAGGAAAACACACAGGGGGGGATCACAAAGCCGAGGAAAGAGGACCAGGTCGAGACAACAGAGACTTTTGGAGAAGAGGAGTACGGTGGGTAATACCGTTCTGGCTGACCAGAAGTGCACTGCGAGCGGTAAGCGTAAAGGAGTAGGGTGCTTACTGTTCTGGCTAACAAAGATGGTGCAATCCGGGGTATATTATGATCGAGGAACGTGTTTGCAGACTGGATATTGAACTTTTTACTGTTGGACTTCGGCCACATTCCACCGTGATACAACACTTGGGGGCACGGGAGATCGTTCCTGCCTGTGGCCATCAAACGTGCAGCTCCTCCCGTGGAGGGTCACACCCTGAGCCAATAGACTGGTCCTGGACTTATTTTCCATCTGGCATAGTTTGCATTTTGTTGTTTGATTGTTGGGGTTTTTGTATTGCTATATTTACGCTCTATTCTTGGTGCGGCTGTAACGAAACCAAATCTCCCCCGGGATTAATAAAGTATATCTATCTATCTATCTATTTCCTGCCTAATATAAATTTCCTTCAATTCATCCAATACCCTAGGTCCTTCGGCCACTATTACATCTGGGAGATTGTTTGTGTCTTCCCTAGTGAAGAGAGATCCAAAGTACCAGTTCAACTCGTCTGCCATTTCCTTGTTCCCCATAATAAATTCACCCGCTTCTGTCTTCAAGGGCCCAATTTTGGTCTTAACTATTTTTTTCCTTTTCACATACCTAAAGAAGCTTTTACTATCCTCCTTTATATTCTTGGCTAGTTTACCTTCGTACCTCGTTTTTTCTCCACGTATTGTCTTTTTAGTTACCTTCTGTTGCTCTTTAAAAGTTTCCCAATCCTCCGGCTTCCCACTCGTCTTTGGTACGTTATACTTCTTTTATTTTTATACTGTCCATTACTTCCCTTGTCAGCCACGGCCTCCCCTTACCCCCCTTAGGATCTTTCTTCCTCTTTGGAATGAACTGATCCTGCACCTTCCACATTATTCCCAGAAACACTTGCCATTGCTGTTCCACTGTCATCCCTGTCAGGGTATTGTTCCATTGAACTTTGGCCAGCTCCTCCCTCATAGCACCATAGTTCCCTTTGTTCAACTGTAATACTGACACTTCCGAGTTTCCCTTCTCCCTCTCAAATTGTAGATTAAAACTTATCATATTATGGTCACTACCTCCTAATGGCTCCTTTACCTCGAGGTCCCTGATCAAATCCGGTTCATTGCACAACACTAAATCTAGAATTGCGTTTTCTCTGGTAGGCTCCAGTACAAGCTGTTCTAAGAATCCATCTCGGAGGGGCTCCACAAACTCCCTTTCTTGGGGTCCAGTACCAACCTGATTCCTCCAGTCTACCTGCATGTTGAAGTCCCCCATAACAACTGTAGCATTACCTTTGCCACATGCCAATTTTAACTCTTGATTCAACTTACACCCTACATCCAGACTACTGTTTGGGGGCCTGTAGATAACTCCCATTAGGGTCTTTCTACCCTTAGAATTTCTCAGTTCTATCCGTACTGACTCTACATCTCCTGATTCTATGTCTCCCCTCGCAAGGGACTGAATATCATTCCTCACCAACAGGGCCACCCCACTCCCAAGTCATATTTCAAGAAGTTGGATAGATGCATGATATGTTAAATCCAAATAGCATTAGGTGTCCTTTAAGAGGCACTGCTGGGCCCACTCTAATTTGGAATAAAGGGCCTATGTTTAGTCAGTGTTAAGCTTGGTAAGTGGGATCATAAAACAATTTGCTCCTGATGAACAAAAATGAAGGTATAATTGGCAACATTCCAGGACAGGGAAGGTCCCTTATGGCTTCCCCCTCTCTGTCTTTGTATCTCCTCCAGTCTTGTAACACTTCCCTAAAGCTAATCACAACAGCACAGGCTGCTGTGATTTCAGTTGCACAGCCCTGAACTGTGTCATCTTTTTTTTATGCCTTTTCCATCTAAGAGCTTTTTTGCCTTTTTTTTAAGGAAACCTACCTCTTTAAGCAAGATTTTGACCATCTGCTCTAGTGGGCCAGGTCAGTCTTGAACTGATACTCATATAGGAATTGTGTCCAGTCACCAATGTGAACTGGCCCAGTACATCTTCATGAGACTCTGTGCTAAGGTGTGCCAGATAAAATTTGCGTAAAGTCCCTTAGGACATTTTAATATGCAAAGGGTAATGGGGATACTACCTCTTGGAATTCATTTACAATTGTATGGGACTATTTCTATGTTACTGATGTAATTGGTCACAATATCCAGTGGGTTGAATTGTTGGAATTATTTCTGACATTGATGTTCAGGTGCCACATGGAAAATGTGCCAGAAGTACAGAATGACGTCTTCTGCTCCGGTTCTGCCTATTACTGTGCTGAGTGCTCCTGTTGTTCTCTACCTTTTGAAAAGATTTTATTTTCTGACACAAGAGATTCTGCAGATGCTGAAAATCCTGAGCCACACACACAAAATGCTGGAGGAACAGAATAAATAGCCAATGTTTAGGGCTGAGACCCTTCATCAGGCTCAAAACATTGACTGTTAATTCCCCTCCATAGATGCTGCCTGACATGCTGAGTTCCTCCAGCACTTTGTGTGTGTTGTCTTTTCCATTTTTTGGTTTTTGCTGCTGAATTTCTACATTTTTGCATAATTTGGCTCCCGATCTTCAATGCTCTCCCAAATTGCTGTGGCATTTTTGAAATTCATATAATTGGCATGGACTTCTGATAAATTTGTTACTCTAGATTGCAGTGCAGAAGATGCAGTAGTATGTAAATAAATGCAGTTCTGATCCTATGCAAGGCTATCTTAGCAAATAGCATAATAAAAGGCTGAAAACACAGATCCTGCCTTGAATGTAGACAAGTAGCAATTATATTGAGAGTAAAGCAGGGCTCGGGCTTTTCATAACTTAAAGCCTGATGAATTCAGCTATTCAGCGCTTGAACGGCAGAAGATTAAAGAATACAACTGGGACAATTTCTTTCGCTGCTGGGGGATGCGCATGAATACTTTTGGAAAGTACATGCAATTATTGAACTGTTTATACAGTTGCTACAGTGACATACAGGGTCTTTTCTACTCCTCACATCCAGGTTCAACTATTTCCTTTTACTGCAGTTCCCACTGGCGGACTTCATTTCCCTTCTGTATCCCTTTCCCCTCGCCCCTTCATCCTGCCAATCATCTCCTCTCCCCTCCACCCCACCCATTTAGCCTGCCGCCTTCTTCTCCCCTCCTCCTACTTCGAAGTTGCCTTCCCCTCCTGCTTCTCTCATTCGGTCTGGCAGCTTACCCATCTCCGCGGTGCTCTCTACTGCTTTGAGACTTCTGGTCTGGAACCAAATGGATTTTAAGACTCTCATCCCTGTCATCTAATATCCCTTTAGCCTTAAACTGGCAAATATCCTCCATTCCTATCACCCACTGAGACTTTTGTATTTTTGTCATTCTGGCTTCTTGTGCAACCAGAAGTTAAACTCTCTCC